>NC_141878.1:369725506-370031756 GCF_056163025.1 Triticum urartu
TCCATGTGGGACATCGATAGCAGCCCAGAACGGCGCCCCCGAGATAAGCCCCTGGCCGAATCGTGAGTATCCGAAGACCCTGACGCATTCATATATCATCCTCTTTACTTTGTAATTTTAACATGTTGAATCATGCACTTGCAGTCCGGCTCGTTCCGCCCTCGAGCAATCCTCATCTCCGGGGAACTCGCTGGACTCGAAGATGATGGACAGCGGGTCCCTTCCGGTGGCCTCCTCTCCCAGGGCTATGGATGACACCGAGGTGTTGTCCCGAAGGATCCTAGGCCAGGGAGAGACGCAGGAGGCCGTCAGGACGGCGCTAGAGGGCGGGACCTCGGCCGCTGGACACATGGGGGAGCAGATCCCCATGGAGACTTGCGATGGGGGCCATGTCCAATTCGGCCCCCAGCCGAATACGGTCCTGGAAACCTGTATGGCTTCGGAGTCCGGCAAGCAGCCTCCCTCGTCGAAAGGAGGTGTGCCCATTCCGCCGGTGACCTCTGTCAACCAGAGGCACCGGATACACTACTAGAAGTGTTGCGAAGTGCTTCCATCATTGAGGAACACCATACCCTCATGGGTGCGGTCATTGAGAAGATTCAGTCCGCGAAGAGCGGACTGGCCGAAGCCTGTGCAAGCCTTTTAACAGGCTTTGAGGTAAGAAATGCAATTTGTCAAAATAAAGTCAAAGTATAAACAGTAGCCCCTGAGACTCTGTCCGGTGCTCGGAAAGAAGAGCCAAACAGAGGATCAAATAGTTTTTCGCAGGAGACTAACCAGATATGTCTATGTAAATAAGCAGGCATCGCTGCTGGCCGCGACTTCTCATGCTGCCGAAGTTTCCAGACTGAGGCGGAGTCTGGAGCGGGTCGAGGAAGAGCTCGGCCGAGTGAAGAAGCAGCTGGAGGACAAGCAGGGTATGTAATGACCCATTCAGATATAGCAAGATATGAATTGTTTGTGTTGATCGTATAATAATTTTTAGGAGCAGCGTCCGAGGTGGAAACCCTCAAGGCAGCGCTGGCCGAAGCCCAGAAGTGGGCGGCAGATGAACAGGCCGCCCGGGAAAAGCACGAGGCCAGGGTCGGTGAGGTCCAGTAGGAGCTATAGGACACCATGAAGAAATGTGAGTCCTTGGAGCGCAAGAATGTGGACCAAGAGTCCGAACTTGCCAAGGCATGTCAAAGTGCACAAGAGGCCCGGGTCGAAGCCCAGGGCACCCTCCAGGAAATCCAAGAGGCCAAGAAAATTGCGGCGGGTAAGGCTTTTATTATGCAGAGCAAGTATGTGAAGAAGAGATATCTCTTTCTAACCCGGATTTGGAGTTCTCCAGGGGTGTTTGCGGATCTGCCACATAGTGTATCTGATGCTACGGGATTCTTCTGATCCGAAGAGGGGAGCTCAATAGAGAAGTTGTTCTGGTTGCAATACCTTGCGCCAGAACATCCGGTGCCCTTTAGCAACCAGCTAAAATAGTTAGTCGAGCTGCATAGGTTGGCCGAACTAGCCACGAAGGATTTAATAATCCTGCTATGGCCTGCATAAGCTATACCCAGCAGCTACTTCGGACTCGTGAAGCGGATGGTCAATGCCTGCCCTCGACTTGATGCCATCAAGCGGTCGGTCTACATAGAAGGTGCGCGGATGGCCTTCGCCCGTCTCAAGATACAATGGGCGAATATGGACGCTGTCAAGCTCGTGACCGAAGGACGGCCCGTGGGCAAGGAGCACTGCACACCCGAGCGGTATTTTGAAGGTGTTATGGAGGGATCCTGCATTGGTGGAGCAATGTGCTAAGGACATTATTTTTGAATGAATATATTCGTGTTATCCCGTCCTGTATGATGAAAATAAGGCTAATATGTAATATGATGCTTTGTTGTTTATTATTTAAAATTTTACCTCTTGTGCGGCCGTTTTATCAAGTCTGAGAGTTGGCCAGTCGTTGGCTTCAGCCCCCACGTAGGTAGTACGGGGGAGTTCGGGATGAATCTAAACACTCTTTATCCAAGAATTTGGTCCTTGAAGGAGGTGTTTGGCGCAACGAACCAGGCAATTGGACTATGTGGCTTTATCAACCTCACTTAGCCATAGGAGTTTGACATCAAAAATTTAGGTGCAGCCCCTAGTATCAGGACTAGTGTGCTTTAAACACCTGATCGGATAGGAACCGATTCATCGCATAATGCGGAAAAAATCGCTAAAGATTTGAAAACCTCTGAAGAGCTGGCCGGCTCACGCCGCATCATGACAGTCAGTTTTTGGCTTTCTCTACTGAGGTGCTCATTCGGATGAACCAGGACACAACCAGTTCTCCCTTTACTACACTACCCTAGCACAGGAGCCGGGCAACCCAACTATTGACCAAAGACATGATTCAGAGCCAATGCATATAATGCTAAATTAGGGGTGTCGAACTGTACTATAAAAATTGTTCGAACATTGTTGCCATATTATGGGGCGCAATGAAGCCCCTGGTGGATTAAAGCGTACCAAAGTGTATGGCTGCGATTCGATAAGATTATCAAAAGAGCAAGCTAGTGCCACAGAAGTTGGGCTGTAAACTGTTTCCATTATAGTTTGATTAATATGTCAAAGCGTATTTGTACAAGTAGTGCAATAAGCAACAGGGCTATTTAATATGCCACAACCAAGGGAGAGCTGCGTGCAGGTCCTGAAAACAGATAGAGTGATCGTTAAAGAGACTACCTAGAAATTCCCTTATACATCAGTATCTTGTGTCATCTTGGTGTATCTATCCTTTCGAAAGGACCTGTGATTAGGCCGTCGGGAAAGGGCTGTGGAAAAGAAACCTGAAAAGGAAAAAAACAAAAGAAAAAGTGAAAGTATGTGTGTCCACGGGAGGTCGAGCCGTATTATGGATCACAATCTGGTTATGCCTGCGTCTATGCCCATGGTATTTTGAGTGCGTAGTTATGTACGCGCGGTACGAACACCGCCACTTGGTAGGGACTGGGACAGAGGCCGAATTGCTAGTCGAGCTCTTGACGAGCTGGGCTATCCTGCTGCGAAGTAATCCGGACTCGTTTGACGGTGTTCGGGAGCTCGGCCGCCGAATTGAGGTTCTGCTTGAAGAGGCCACTCTGTACTTCTGCTGCTAAAGCAGCGGTGTGCCCCTCAGTACGGAGCGAGCGTTCCGTGTTTCCATTGACTGTTATGACGCCGCGTGGTCCGAGCATCTTGAGCTTGAGATAAGCATAGTGTGGCACCGTGTTGGATCGAGCAAATGCGGTCCGTCCCAACTGTGCGTGATAGCCACTGCGGAAGGGGATGATATCGAAGATTAACTCTTCGCTTCGGAAGTTGTTCCGGGGATCCGAAGACAACCTCTAGTGTGATTGAGCCCATACAGCGGGCCTCCACACATGGTATGACTTCTTTAAAGGTAGTCTTTGTGGGCTAGATCCTTGAGGGATTAATACCCATTTTGCACACTGTATCCTGATAGAGCAGGTTCAGGCTGTTGCCACTGTCCATGAGGACTCGCGTGAGATGGAATCCATCAATGATTGGGTCAAGGACCAGTGCGGCTGAACCACCATGACGGATACTGGTCGGATGGTCCCTGCGATCGAAAGTGATCGGGCAGGAAGACCATGGGTTGAACTTTGGGGCGACTGGCTCCGTCACGTACACGACCCTGAGCGCGCGTTTGCGCTCCCTCTTGGGGAAATGCGTAGCGTATATCATGTTCACTGTTTTAACTTGGGGGGCTTCTTTTGTCCCTCTGTGTTCGGCGGACAGGACTCCTCGTCATCATCCTTGCTTTGTGATCCCGTCTCTTTGTTCTCGACATTTAATTTGTCGGCTTGTTTAAAGACCCAGAAGTCTCTATTGGTATGATTGGCTGGTTCGTCTAGGGTGCCATGGATCTGGCATGGACGATCGAGTATGCGGTCCAAGCTGGATGGGCCTGGATTGTTTCTTTTATATGGCTTCTTCCGCTGGCCGGACTTGGAGCCATTGGATCCGGCGTTGACCGCCGTGTGTTTGGTATTGTCACCATTGCTTCGATGCTTGTGCATGTTGTGTCGGGGCTTGCCATTGCTGTTTTTGGTCTCAGAGGTGCCAGCCTCGCTTGCAGTGTTTTTGCTATGGGCTAGGCAACTATCCTCGCCAACGCAAAAACGGGTCATCATGTCGTGAGGGCTGCCATGGACTTCTGCTTTTCTTGGCCGAGGTGACGGGCGAGCCATTCGTCGCGGATGCTATGCTTATAGGCCGCTAGGGCTTCGGCATCCGGACAGTCAACGATCTGGTTCTTTTTAGTTAGGAACCTGGTCCAGAATTTCCTGGCTGACTCTCCGGGCTGTTGAACTATGTTACTTAAGTCATCAGCATCTGGAGGTCGTAGTATGTACCTTGGAAGTTGTCGCGGAAGGCGTCTTCCAAGTCCTCCTAGCTGCCAATAGAGTTTTCAGGCAGACTGTTTAACCAGGCCGACCTGGCCCTTTGAGTTTTAGCGGGAGGTATTTGATGGAATGAAGGTCATCACCGCCGGCCATATGAATATGGAGAAGAAAATCTTCAATCCATACAGCGGGGTCTGTTGTTCCATCGTATGATTCGATATTCACAGGTTTAAACCCTCCAGGGAATTCATGCCTCATTACTTCATCAGTGAAGCAAAGAGGAAGTGGGGCACCTCTATATCGGGCCATATCACGACGTAGCTCGAATGGATCCCGTCTGGGCGTTATTTGGCTTGTCACGTCTGAATAGATAGCCATCGTCGCGTGTCGAGGCACGCCCTCGCGATCCATAGATCGATCTAGTGTGTCCTTCTCTACTGTCCAGGTCCTGCCAAAGGTCTTATGTATATGCCTGAGCTGTTTTATCCCTGCCTTTACAGCGAGGTAGTATGGGCTGGTGTTCGGCTTGAGTTGCCGCTTTGTCCTGACCACGTGGTGGTCGGTCAGCCGCATTGTGCGCTAATGGAACGGGCTTCAATGCCTCATCATCGAATTGAGGTAGTAATTTGCGCTTCGGCTAACTTTTGGGTTGTCGCTCAAGGTCGTATTCCTTGGCTGCCAGGACATTAGTCCATCTATCATTGAGCGGATCTTGATCAGCTTGAAGCTGTTGCTGCTTCTTTTTCAGGCTCCTTGCAGTGGCTATTAGCCGGCGCTTAAAGCGCTCCTGCTCGAGAGGTTCCTCAGGCATGATAAAATCCTCGTTGCCGAGGCTCACCTCATCCTCGAAGAGTGGAAGATAATTACCGTCCTCCGAGTCTTCGTGCACGGCCTGTTCATCAGGGCTGACTCGCCCATCTTCCCGTTCGTCCTGTTCGGAAGTTGGCTCAACGTGGTCTTCATTGTCTCCGGCATTGTCTAGAGTATTGTTTTCTCATGTGCCAGTATTGCTATCTTTTTCACGGCGTGACTTAGAGCGGCGCCGCTATCGTTGGCGCTTTGGCTGTATCTCAGGAGGTTTATCTTCCACTGGGTCTTCTTTGTCATCGCCGTTAACTTCTTTGGGTGTGTCCACCATGTATACATCGTAGGAGGAGGTGGCCGTCCAGCGCCCGGTAAATGGCGGGTTTTGGGCCTGCTCCTCTTCGGCATCGTTGTCCATACCATCGATGTCTCCGGAGTCATAGTCGAGCATGTCAGTTAGATCTTCGACAGTGGCTATTAAGTGGGAGGTGGGTGGGAAGCGAAATTCCCCGTCATCAGCCCCCAGTTCAAACCGGATATAATTCGGTTGTGAGTCCCCTGCTAAAGGGAGGGTTTTTAATGAGTTTAGCACATCGCCTAAAGGTGAGTGCCGGAAGATGTCCACGGAACTGAATTCGACGATCGGCGCCTGGTAAGGCTCGGTGGACACGAATGCATGTAGTTCGGAACTAGTGACCAGAGAAGAATCCGTGGTTCCGGTGACGCAGACCCTCCTCAAAGTTGGGTTTGTGTGCGGCTCCAATGCCGATGAGTCCGCGGCTTCCGTGGCGGGTTTAAGCTTCCCGTCTTCGGATGGCACAAGCTGCTCCGGATCTAGGGCCAGAGCGCTTACAGGCGCAATCTTCTGGGTATGGTCCAATGACAGATTTAGGTCAAGTTCATCGCAGTGGCAGGGAGCGGCTGCCATGGGATCAAATCCGTCGAAGATCAAGTCTCCGCGGATATCAACGACGTAGTTCAAGCTTTCAAACCTGACCCGACGGCCAGGGGCGTAGCTGTCGATCTGCTCTAGATGGCCAAGCGAGTTGGCCCGCACTGCGAAGCCGCCGAATACGATGATCTGGCCAGGGAGAAATACATCCCCCCGGGCGGCGTTGTTGTAGATGATGGATGGAGCTATCGAACCTTCTGATAACGACACAACGGAACTCTCAATGAAAGCACCAATGTCAGTGTCAAAACTGGCGGATCTTGGGTAGGGGTCCCGAACTGTGCATCTAGGGTTGATGGTAGCAGGAGACAGGGGACACGATGTTTACCCAGGTTCGGGCCCTCTCTATGGAGGTAATATCCTACTTCCTGCTTGATTGATCTTGATGAATATGAGTATTACAAGACTTGATCTACCTCGAGATCGTAATGGCTAAAACCCTAGAAGTCTAGCCTATGTGATTATGATTGTCTCTG
Organism: Triticum urartu; assembly: GCF_056163025.1. NCBI lineage: Eukaryota > Viridiplantae > Streptophyta > Magnoliopsida > Poales > Poaceae > Triticum > Triticum urartu. The sequence goes on from NC_141878.1 coordinate 369,732,112, forward strand.
CCTCTACGGACTAAACCCTCCGGTTTATATAGACACCGGAGGGGACTAGGGTTATATAAAGTCGGTTATAGAGAAAGGAATCTTCATATTCGAACGCCAAACTTGCCATCCACGCCAAGGAGAGTCCCATCTGGACACGGGTGAGAGTCTTCGGTCTTGTATCTTCATAGCCCATCAGTCCGGCAAATGTCCAATAGGTTGGACGCCCGAGGACCCCTTAGTCCAGGACTCCCTCAATTACCCTCTCCGATGACTCGGAGTCAGACGCCGAGGCCATCCCGAAGCACCGTCGCCAGACCAAGCCCCGGGTCGACTCGTAAGTAGTCCAGGATTTTTCACATACATCCAATCTCTATGGACCATGATGATAACTCTGTGTTTTATTTTTTAGTCCGGCCCGCAATCTCCCCCAGATGTCCTCATCCTCGAGGGATCTACCGCCGGAGATGATGGAGAGCAAGTCGCCTCCACTAGCTTCCCCGTCGCCTAGGGCGGATGACGCCGAGGTGTCATCCCATAGGCCCTCCACGGGCCTTGAAGAGACGTGGGGGGCGAATTAACGGCGCCGGAGGGCAATACCTCGGCTGCTGAAAGACTGGGGGGTACGGCCCCCTTGGAGACCGGCGATGCGAGCCCCGGTCAATTCGACCCTCAGCCACATACTACTCCAGAGACCCACATGGCTCCGGGGTCGAGTGAGCGACGCCCTACAGGAGAGGGGCGAGCCGCGACCTCTGTTGATCCGGAGGCGCCGAATACCACAGCGAACACACTGCAAAGCGCATCCGTCCTGGATGAGCACCGCATCCTGATGGGTACGGTGGCTAAGAAGATTCAGTCCGCCAAGAGCGGGCTGAACGAAGCCTTCTCCAGCCTGCTAGCAGGCTTCGAGGTATGTAATGTAATATTTTTGATCATTTTTATGAGAAACATGCATGTATATAGATAGTAGCCCCTGAGACTCTGTTCGGGTTTTTTGAAAGAAAAGCGAACAAAGGATCAAATGTCAGTTGTCAGGTGGTAACATGCTATTTTATTTGCATTAAAACATGCCTCCCTGTTAGCAGCAACTGCCTAGTCAGCAGAAATTTCCAAACTTAAACGGAAACTGGAGCGAGCCGATGAGGAACTAGTCCTTGTTAACAGGCGGCTCGACCAGGCGCAAGGTATGAGATACTCTTATTTTATGCCTATTTATGTTCGTGTTCTGTGGAATTTCCAGTCCTGCAATGTGTGTGTTTGTGCAGACAGTGCTGCCGCAGTTGAAACCCTCAGGGGTGAGCTTTCCCAAGCCAAGGAGCAAGCTAGGGTAAGCAAGGCGGCCGCTGATAAAGCAGCTGCGGACTTAATGGCCGAATAGGCCGCTCGGTGCCGTTTTGAGGAACGGGTGACCGAGGTGAAGTAGAATCTCAAGGACACCGCCCGTAAGTGCGAGTCCTTAGAAGAGGAAAATAAGGCGAAGGGGGGCGAACTCGCCAAGGCCCTTCGAGACGGCAAGGAGGCGCGGTACGAATCCCGTGCGGTGCGCGTGGAAATCCGTCAAGCCGGACATATAGCGGCTGATAAGCCCTTTCTGTTACAGGCTAAATTTGGGGATCGGCAGTATGCCTTGCTTAATCGACTATGGAGTTCTCCATACGCATATGGGGATCTGCCGAAGAGTGCTGCGGATGCCGCCCAATTCTTTCGAGCCCAGGAGGGGTACGCAATAGAGAAGCTCTTTTGGTCGCAGTTTGCGGGGCAGGAGCGTCCCGCACTGCTAAATGACTAGACGGCACAATGGGCGGAGCTGCATAAGATGTCCAGCGCGGCCATGAAGGACATCATAGTCTGGTTGTGGCCGACCGAAGCCATTCCGGACAGTTACTTCGGCCTTGTGCGGCGTCTCGTCGATGCGCTGCTTCGAATCGACACCGTCAAGAGGTGGTCCTGCATAGAAGGAGCGTGAATGGCCTTCGCCCATGTCAAGATGCACTGGGCGAAGATGAAGGACGAAAAGATGGCAGTTGAGGGCCCGCTCGAAATCAAGGACCATCGCACACCGGAGCGCTATTTTGAGGACGTACTAAAAGGTGCCCGCCTTGTAGAAGGCCAATGCTCGAAGGATGTAGTGTTCGAGTGAACGAGTCCGAACTATTCGAGAGTTTGTATTATGAACTACGGCTTTTGTAATATATTCATGCCTTTATGAAGGGTTTTATCCTCCTGTGCGGCCGTTTTTATATCTGAGAGTTCCTAGTAGTCGGCTTCAACCCCCATGTAGATACTACTGGGGTGTTCGGAATTGCGCATGACTACACTTAACCCAACGTATTGGTCCATGAAGGAGGTGTCAGCACGGTGAACCAGGCAATCAAACTATGTGGTTTTATTGCTCTCACTTAGCCATAGGAGTTTGACGATGGGTCTACAAAGTAGCCCCTGGAATGTATGCGGCTATCCCAATGCGGATGTGTTGCATATGTGACCGGAAAACAGTCCTTCGTGTAATATGGAAAAAATTGCTAAAGATTTTAGTAAGTCATCGAGTGGCTGACCCGCTCTCGCCGCATCATGACAGTCAGTTTTTGGCTTTCTCTACTAAGGTGCTTAACCGGACGAACCAGAAACACAATCGCAGTAGTTCTCCCTTTACTACCCTAGCCGATCAGACAGAACATAAGTTAGCAAACACAGGAGCCGGGCAACCCAAATATTGACCGAAGACATGATTCAGAGCCGATGCATATAATGGCGAGCTCGAGACGCCGAATTGTGCTATAAAGCTGTTCGGACTTTTTGTTTGGCAACACATGTGTTGCCATATAGAGCCCCTGGCAATTTGTGCCAAGGTGTGTGCGTGAGACAACTAAAGAGACATAATAAAGTCTATAAGTAAAGACGGTATGGAAGAAGAATTTGGTTCACTGGAATCTGGTTGATACGTCAAAACATGATCTTACAAAGGGTACCATAATCACCAAGGTCATTTTACATGCCAGGGGTGTAAGGCTAAGGGAAAAAGCTTTATACAGGTTCTTGAGTGAAGTTGTAGTCTATGAAGTCCTTTGCACCTTCTTGCTGCACGTCTATGCCGCTTTCGCCTGAGTAAGAAAGATTCATTGAGAGGAATGGTTTTCGACTATTTGTACGGAACCGGGCTCGGAGAGAGTCCTTGTGAGTCCGTAGGCTGAGCAGATTCTGATGCACCTGTGATAAAAGATAAAAATAATAATTAAAGAAAAGGGGAAGGCCGTATAGGGTCGAGCCTTACTATAGGCCTGTCTGTATTGCGCCTCCGCTGATGCCCAAGGTACTTTGAGTGCGTAATTATGCACGCGCGGTACGGATTTCACGGATATACATGGCGATCGACGGAGGCAAAACTGCTAATCCAGCTCTGGTATTGCCAAGCTGTTAGCATGTGGAATTGGCCGGCCTTGTGTAATAGAGTCCGGTGGCTTAATAGCTGATGAGGTGTGCGGCTTGACAGGGCCGCTTTGTACTTTGGCCGCGATGGCCGCGGTATGCTCCTTAGTACGGAGGGAGCGTTCCGTGTTTCCGTTGATTGTAATGACGCCACGTGGACCGGGCATTTTATGCTTTAGATAGGCATAGTGCGGGACCGCGTTAAAGCGGGCGAAAGCGGTTCGTCCGAGGAGTGCGTGATAGCCACTGCGGAACGGGACGATATCGAAGGTCAAGTCTTCGCTTCGGATGTTGTCGGGCGAACCAAAGGCGACTTCCAGCGTGATTGAGCCCGTGCATCGGCCTCTACACCAGGTAGTACTCCTTTCAAGGTAGTTTTAGTGGGCTTGATTCTTGACGGATCGATGCCCATTTTACGGACAGTGTTTTGATAAAGTAGATTGACACTGTTGCCGCCCTCCATGAGGACTCGCATGAGATAGAATCCATCAATGATTGGGTCGAGGACCAAAGCTACCGAACTTCCATGACTTATACTGGTTGGGTGGTCCTCTCGATCGAAGGTGATCGGGTAAGCCGACCATGGGTTGAATTTTGGGGCGACCAGCTCTATGGCGTAGACGTCCCGTAATGCGCGCTTGCGCTCCCTCTTAGGGATATGTGTGACATATATCATATTCACTGTTTTTACCCCGGAGGGAAATTGCTTCTTTCCCCCCGTGTTCGTTTGACGAGGCTCTTGGTCATCGTTGTCGCTGGGCGACCCTTTCCCCTTGTGTTCGGCGCTGAGTTTGCCGGAATATTTAAAGACCCAACAATTTATATTGGTGTAATTGGCGAGTTTATCGGGGGTGCCATGAATCTGGCAAGGCTGATCAAGTATTCGGTCTAAACTGGATGGGCCATCTCTATTTGCCTTGAATGGCTTCTTCCTTTGACCGAGGTTGGAGCCAATGAATCCGGCGTTGACCGTCATGTCTTGGGTTCCTTCGTTATTGTTTCAACACTTGTGCTTGTTGCGTCGTGGCTTGCCATTGCCGTCCCTGGGTTTGGAGGTGCCAGGGTCGCTGGTGCTATTGCTTCTACGAGCAAGCCAGCTATCCTCTCCCACACAAAAGCGAGGCATAAGTGCGGTAAGGGCTGCCATGGACTTCGGATTTTCTTGGCCGAGGTGTCGGGCGAGCCACTCATCTCGGACGCTATGTTTGAAGGCTGCGAGAGCTTCGGCGTTTGGACAATCCACAATCTGGTTCTTTTTTATTAAGAACCTGGTCCAGAGCTACCGGGCTGATTCTCCGGGTTGCTGGATTATGTGACTAAAATCATCGGCGTCTGGGGGCTGAACATAGGTACCTTGGAAGTTGTCTCTAAATGCGTCCTCCAAGTCTTCCCAGCTACCAATAGAGTTTTTTGGTAGGCTGTTCAGCCAGTGCCATGCTGGCCCCTTGAATTTTAGGGGGGGTGGGGTACTTGATGGCATGTAGATCGTCACCACGTGCCATGTGAATGTGGAGAAGAAAATCTTCAATCCATACCGTAGGATCTGTTGTGCCATCGTATGATTTGATGTTCACGGGTTTAAACCCTTATGGGAACTGGTGCTCCATTACCTCATCGGTGAAGCATAGGGGGTGTGTGGAACCTCTGTATCGGGCAACGTCACGACGCAGTTTGGATGAAGTCTGTATGCGGTTTTCGGCCCTGGTGGGGTTGTGTTTGTCACGTCAGGCCTGATGGCCGTCTTCTCGCACTTCGGCATGCCCCCTTGATCCGTAGATTGACCTGGTCTGGCTGGCTCTATTGTCTAGGTCCTGACGTAGGTCATAAGTGTATCCCCAAGTTGTTGTTTCTCTACTTTTACAGCGAGGTGGTGCGGGCTGGTGTTTGGCTTGAGTTGCCGTTCTGTCCCAGCCACGTGGTGGCCGGTCAGGTCCGTTGGCCGCGTTAAGCACGGGTGGTATGGGCTCCAGCGCCTCATCATCAAATTGGGGTAGCAGTTTACGCTTCGGGTAACTCTTTGTTGGGCGTTCGAGGCCGTATTCTTTGGCTGCCAGAACATTAGTCCATCTGTCGTTGAGCAGATCTTGGTCAGCTTGAAGCTGCTGCTGCTGCTTTTTCTTTAGGATTCTTGCAGTGGCTATTAGCCGGCGCTTAAAGCACTCTTGTTCCAGGGGTTCCTCTAGCACGATGAAGCCTTCGTCGCCGAGGCTCACGTCGTCCTCGGAGAGTGGTAGATAGTTGCTATCCTCCGAGTCTTCATTCCCTACTTGATCATCAGGGTCAACTTGCCGGTCCTCCCGATCATCCTGTTCGGATGTTGGTTCGATGGAGTCTTCTTGGTCTTCAGCGTTCTCCGGAGTGTCATTGTCTCTGGTGCCAGTATTGCTGTCTTTTTCGCGACGCGATTTAGAGCGGCGCCACTGATGTCGACGCTTTGGTGGTATCTCAGGAGGTTCGTCCTCGACTATATCCTTTTCATCATCGTCGTCGCCCTCTTTAGGTGTGCCCACCATGTCACGTCGTATGAGGAAGTGGCCGTCCAGCGTTCGGTGAACGGCGGGTTTTGGGCCTGCTCCTCTCCGGCATCGTCGTCCATACCGTCGATGTCTTCGGAGGCGTAGTCGAGCATGTCGGTTAGATCGTCGACAGTGGCTATGAAGTGGGTGGTGGGTGGGAAGTAAAATTCCCTATTTTCAGCCCCTAGTCCGGGCTGAGCGTAATTCGGGAGCGGTTCCTCTGTGATGGCGAGGGATCGCATTAAGTCCAAAGCCTCGTTTAAGAGCGAGGTTTGGATGGGGACAGAAGTTCCCAGGCCGAGATCGCATGACGCGGACTTCGAGGGTTCGAAGCCAGTGTCCCAAGAAGAGTCCGGCCTTGAGATGACTGCTGGTGACACTATTCTCTCCGGTTCTCCAGTGTTGAGCTCTATAGCCGTAGAGAGTCCGGTGGGCTCTAGACTCCCATCTTTGGACATGGTGACGCGCTCCGGATCTAAGGCCGGCGCGGTGGTTGGGGCCGTGAACCCTTGGAAGATCAAGTCTCCTCGAATATCAGCAACATAGTTCAGATTTCCAAAATTGATCTGGTGACCAAGGGCGTAGCTGTCGATCTGCTCTAGGTGGCCAACCGAGTTGGCACGCAGTGCGAAGTCACCGAATACAAAGATCTGGCCGGGGAGAAAAATCTCCTTCACAAGAGCATTGTTGTAGATGATCGATGGAGCCATCGAGCCTTTCGACGACGGCACAGTGAAACTCTCAATGAAAGCACCAATGTCGGTGTCAAAACCGGCAGATCTCGGGTAGGGGGTCCCGAACTATGCGTCTAAGGATCGAGGGTAACAGGAGGCGGGGGACACGATGTTTACCCAGGTTCAGGCCCTCTTGATGGAGGTAAAACCCTACGTCCTGCATGATTGATTTTGATGAGTATAGGGGTTACAAGAGTTGATCTACCATGAGATCATAATGGCTAAACCCTAGATGTCTAGCCTGTGTGGTTATGATTGCCCCTATGGACTAACTCCTCCAGTTTATATAGACATCGAAGGGGCCTAGGAATGTAGAAAGTCGGTTTACAGAGAAAGGAATCTTCATATCCGAACGCCAAGCTTGCCATCCACGCAAAGGAGAGTCCCATCCAGACATGGGGGAAACTCTTCTATCTTGTATCTTCGCGGCCCATTAGGTCGGCCATCTTGCATAGCCCGGATGCCCGAGGACCTCCTCATCCAAGACTCCCTCACTTGGTATCATCAGAGTCGACATAGTTGACGAGAGCAGCCATTAGCTCCCCCATGTCATTGCAGTGGCGCTTAAGCCACCCCAGTTTCTGCTTCAAAGGGAGAAAACGACAGTTTTTCTCCAACATCAAGACTGCTGTGCCGGTGTTGATACTGTCCGATGAATGTATAACAGCTGAGATCCATCGTAACCAATGGGTTGTTGACTCACCCTCCCCTTGAACACGGGAGTACAAATCTAAAATCGACAATGGCTTCTTGCACGTGTCTTTAAAATTTTGGATAAAATGAGCCTTCAACTCTGCCCATGATCTGATGGAGTTAGCAGGCGGGCCCTTCAACCAAGTGAGAGTCGTCCCATCCAACATCATGGTGAAATATTTAGCACATGCAGCATCACTAACATCCAACATCTCCATGGCCATCTCATAACTCTCAATCCAAGCCTTAGGAGGCCGATCTGCCGTGTAATTAGGCACCTTGCGAGGACCCTTGAAATCCTTAGGCGAACGCTCGTTACGCAGAGCCGGCACTAGACGTGGCACACCCAAGGTTCTAGAAGTCACGTCTGCCTCCACCGAAGCTGACAGATAAACCAGAGAATGTTGATGAGCCGCTAGCTCGGCCTCCCGACGCGCTCTGCCCTGATCCACCAAAGTTTGAGCATCGGCACCACCATGCGTCGGGTCATGCCCACGAGGCTCGTTACGGCGATGTTCACTGCTTGAAACCGCCGGTGAGTCAATGTGCCTGCTATAACTCCGGCTTGGACGAGGGGTTGAGTGAATCCGCTCGTGGCTATAAGAATAAGCCACCTGCTGAGCCAAAACTGTCTGAAGAAGCTCTCTGGCCCTTCGCATCTCTATCACCGCTGGAGATTCACCTTCAACTGGAAGAGCCGCCAATCGTGACGCCACGGCAATCATATTATCCAACGGATTAGAATAATGACCCGGCGGTGTCGGTACGCGCTGAGGCGGAGTCACATCCAAACGGGGCGGATCCATCGTGTGCGGCTGAACCGGTGCCCTGGTCCCAGGCGCTTCGACCGCCCGGTTCACCACCGACGGGTCACTGGTCCCTGCTCCAGGTGTGTTGAAGAGGTTTCTTGGCTCATAAACCGGAGGTAGATGACTCTAGTGGCTCCTCCTCAGGATCTCGTTTGAAGCTTTCTGATCCAATGTGAGCCGGAACGACTCTGCCTGAATCCGTTGTGCCTGGACGTCCAAAGCAGCCTGCTCCATAGCATCCTAGCGTTCTCAGCCGCCAGCTCTTTCTTGGCTTGAGCAATCTCATCTCGCAGTTTCGCCACATCCACCTTGTGCTGTTCCTGGTTGTCCGGGGTTACCTCCACCCCCATCAGAGTCGCCAAAGCGTGCAATAACTCTATCAAAGCTTGAGCCGGTGGGCGCGCAGTGCCGCTGGCACCAGTTGTCGCCGCAGCAGCCGAGCTAGAGGTCATAGCCGCTGCGGTTGATGAACCGAGCGCCGGCTACGTACCGGCCATGAAGATCGCAACCCTGTTCGGCGGCTCATAGTGGTCCAGAATACTGTCGCCATCGGAAAAACCCCCAAGTCGGTCGTCTTGTAGTTGATACAATGAATTAGTCTCGCCTGTGGATGACTCACCATCAGAGTAGATGGTCGTCTCACCGCCAGACACAGATCCATCCTTAGCTTCCGCTCCATGGATGAAACAAACGAACATGTGCTTCACGGCGGGTTGAACCCGGGCGGGTCATGCACATTGAGGCGTCTCGATGATGCCGGTGCAGGTGTCCAGCTCAGGGCCCGGTTCACCGATCTTGCCGATGAAGACATTGATTCCGCCGAAGGGACCCGGTACCCGTACTCAATTGAGGCGGCCTCGGGGCCCCAGCCTGCATCGTCGATTTAGAGCTTGCCGCGATGACTCATAATCATCCGGCCCACAGCGTATCCCTTGATCCCTTCGAAACTGCCTTTTAGAAACTCGAAACCATCGTGCGTCAGCCCTACGGTGGGCGCCAACTGTCGTGGAATTTTCACGGCAGATGTCCTAGCGGAAGGACTTAATCGTGGAGCCATCGCAACTAGGTTAGTTTAAAGGGGTTAAACGGGACAAAAGACACAGAGAGTTTATACTGGTTCGGCCCCTTGCGGTGAAGTTAGAGGCCTACTCCAGTTTGGGATTGTATTGCTTGGGTTTCGATTACTAGGGAGCGAATACACTTGACCTAGTTCTCGATCTCTTGTTTCTTGACCTAAGCCGCCGCCGGGTCGTCCCTTTATATACACAGGTCGACGCCCCGACGGCTCACGGAGTCCCGGCCGGCTCGTACACAACTTGTCCGGCTCGATGACAATCTACGATTGCTTTACAATACAAGTTATACATACATGGCAGTTCATCCTCGTGGGCCTCAAGTCGCTTTTGGGTCTTGGGCCGTCCACAGGTTTATATGATCCTCCATCTTCATTGATAAGTCGCCAATGGTATAACCCGGCCCCTCCTGGGCGGTTCATACCTAGTAGTTATATCCCCAACACGCTTGGAGGGCCAAACGGCTGGAGATGCTCTGAGCTTGTGTGTTTGCATGCGTGTAGTGGTGGTCTTGGATAGGTCTTGTGACTGCTGCTAACTACTCCTAGCAGGCATCTTCCAATGCATTGGTACTAAGGTTGGTCATAGTGAGAGTGACATAACTAGTAATATAGATGGCACATAAGCAAAAATGATGATGTGTCAAGTAGTTAATGAGGAGAGAGGCAAATAGAGTAACATATTATGTTACCATCACATAGTGGTTTCCAATGCAAAATGAGCCTAGAGAGTAATAAATGAAGACATCTATGTTACCACTCCTATGACACTACCCACTATAAAGGTAGTAACATAGTCTAGTAACATACTCCACTATGACTAGTATAAGTTACTCTCCACTATGACTAGCCTAAGGTAGGGCGCTAAATGCATTAAAAGGCTTAGCCACTATTCTCTTCAATGCATTGGTGCTTAACTTTTGTAGCTAAGCCTTCCTCATTTAATGTTTGAACACCAAAACACCTACGTGCATTGGTTGATAATCATTTTGCCTAAGTCCACGCGTTATTATCATTTTCTCCTGGGTCATCATAATGCTCTCTCTTCTCTTTAATTGCTTTACCACATCATTTTTTTGCCTATGTGACATCCTTAGCACCGGTACACCTTGAAGCAATGGAAAGTGCTGCATGTTCAAGAAAGTGTTGTTATGTGGTTGGAGCACCGCAATTCGCATTCGGTGGTAGTAGTAAGAAGAGATTAGGAGGAGCCACTTGGATGGATGGTTTGTTTTCAAAACCAAAAGGAAGGGTGTGGGCCAGGGCCTGCCGGGCGGCCTCCCTTTTGGGCGGCACGGACGACGACGCCCAAACTACTAGCGCCAAGTGGGAGCACACCTCTTTGGCATGGGATCAGACGGCCGAATCTACTAGCGCCAAGACGGCCAATCCATGGATAGTGCCGAATCTACTAGCGCCAAGTCACAGATTTAAACGGTGACGCCCAAACTACTAGCGCCAAGTGGGAGCACACCTCTTTGGCGACGCCCGAATGATTTGATGGCAACTTGTTGTACGCAGACTTTGAGTTGAGCATGATGCAAGGCTTGACACTTCCAACGAGTCGCATGTGCACCCTACTCTCCCCGTGGACTCATCCGCCACTTGGCTGCCGTGCGCCGGCGTTTCCTATGCTGCCTGCCTCACATTATTAGGGCATCTCCAGCCGCGCCCCAGGAAGGCCTCCCCAGGCGTTTTTTACGCCGGCGCCGAAAAAACGGCCCAGTCGCGCCCCCAGGAGCCCGATTTTCGCCGGTCTGGGCCGAAAACAGCGCCGGCGGACCCAGGCCGAACCCCGCGCGCTGGGGAGCGCCCGGGGCGCCGGGGCGAACTGTTTTGGCGCGAAAATGCCGCGGGCCAGCCGCGTCAGGGACACGGCGGCTCATCTTCCCCCCAACTGCCTCGGTTCCCGCGGGGAATCAATGGCAAGGCTGCCGCCGGTCAGCCTTGCCATTGATTCCTCACGGGCAACGCATCTCGGGACGGCGCGCCGACGCCTCCCCTCCCTCGCGCGCGTACACACGGCGCGGAGCGGCTATAAAAGCCGGCGGTTCTCGCCGGTGCCCACACCAGACTCGCCCCTCGCCGCCGCCCAGCCCCTCTCTCTCCGTCTCCGTCTTCCTCTCTCGAGCGCCACCGGCAGCCCCTCTCTCTCCCTCTCTACCACCGCCGAGCCTGTCGCCATGGCAGAGCCCTTCCCCGGAGACGAGGCGGCGGCGAACGGCTTCGGCCGGCGTTCGCGAACAGGAGTCCTGGCTCCTGTTCCAGGCGAACATCCCGGCGCCGCCGGACATGCGCGCCGGGCCGACGGGGTGGCGTCTCAGCGACGGGGGAGTGCCCGTTCCCCCGTTACCCGACGCCGTGGCGAAGCCCGCGTACTTCGCCGAGGAGGTCGAGGCCGCGCGTGCCTCCCTGACCGACGACGAGCGCTCCCTCCCCCAGTACGCCGCCGGCAATCACGCGGCTTGGGCGGCGTACTTCCAGCGCCGCCAGCAGCAGCGCCTGGCCTCCACCAACGACGCGCCGGTGGTCGGCGGCGTGAAGAACGGCGTGGGGCGCCACCTGTGGTGGGGCTTCTCGGGCCGCACGCTGGAGGGCGTGCTGACGCACCTCGACGGCGGCAACAACCCGCCGTTGACCTATCCTGCGACGGGGCCGCCCCGTCGCAACACCGACGCGCATGGGCACCAAGGAGGTTCGCCTCCTCCTCGTCTTCCTCCTCTCGCTCATCTTCCCACTCCTCTGGTTCTCCGGCACTTCTCGGCGTCATGGCCGAGCCCGCGGCGGAGACGCCAATCGGTCGGCGCACTCGCAGCGTCGGCATCGTCATCAACGAGGGCGGCCGGCGCGCCCCCTCCTCGTCGGCTCCTCCGCGCTTCGTCAAGCCGAAGATGGAGCCGGGGCTGGCGCCGGTGAAGACAGAGCCGGGGCTGGCGCCGGTGGAGGCGGAGTTCGACGACGACGACGCGGCCGTAGAATGGGCGCGCCAGGACTCCATTGTGATGGAGAAGGTGCGCCGGGAGAAGGAGAAGGAGCGCCAGCGCGCCGCCCTGCGCCGCTTCGAGGAGCGCCGACACGGCCGCGTTGAAGACGGGGTCGTCGTCTTATGCGACAGCGACGACGACGACGACGCGCCGCCGCCAGTCCGCCATGGTGACGCCGGGCAGGGGTCCAGCAGGGGCGCCCGCGTCAAGGAGGAGAAGGCCGACGACGACGATGGCGGCGACGGCGGCGACGACTTCAGCCCTTTTCTTTTTTAGATTAGGTTAATGTAATGAAAATGCGCGAATTTCATCGAAATTTGCCATGTTTGACCGAAATTTAACTAGTTTTTATCATAACTTCGTCGAACGGTTATTTTTTTTAATACGCGCCTGAGGGCGGCCCTGAGGGCCGACGGCTGGGGACCGACTTGCCCCAGGGCCATTTTTTGCGCCGTCTCACCCCCAGACGGTGCTTTTAGACGCCCCCTGAGGGGTCAACGGCTGGAGATGCCCTTATTCTCTGTATGCATTATGGAGTTGCTAGTGATCAGCGGATTCCTTTTCCTGGTAGTGGTAGATGGATCAAAAGTAGTACGTACAAAAGTTACTCCACTAACAGCTCACATCGGCGAGTATGGTCAGCAGGCCTAGCCTAGCGCCGCGCACCATGTAATCCGGATGCGTATCAACTTTGGTGGAACACACACCTGACACGATCACAATGATGGCATTGTATATTAGCCATCCAACCGGTACGATGATCTCCCTGCCGAGGAAAGCGCGGGCAAGGCGGCAGGGACGAAAGCCGCAACGTGCCACGCCCCTTATGTAATGTCGACACCATTTGCGTCCCAACAAATCCTTCTCGTATATATACAGATCTCGGAGTATTATGGAGAATATTTGCCAAAATGATACTACGTGCACGCAGATCATTGACAACAGTTTGGATTGATTGTCCCTTCGAGAGAGCTGTCATGCCGCAACAACTTGCAAAAGTTTTCTTCATTCAGAATCATGGCAGGACTCGTTTGGATACGTTCCTTGTTTGTTTAGTGCCGAATCATTCGGGTTATAGATAGATTCAGATCGTTTAGGATCTCTCCTGGTTGCATCTATAAAGTATTCCCCGACCTGGCTTCAGCAGGCGTCTTTGCACATGTTGTTTTCCCGGCACCTTGCGGGTTGGGACAAACATTTTCCAGAGCTCTCAACGTCCTTTTCATTTTAAACTAGAGTTTCCAAGGTCACCTGAGTCTCTAAATTACTAGGTAATTATTACTCCCTCCGCTCCATTTTACTTGTCGTTGATTTATATACTAAATCTGTGACAACTAATATGGAACGAAGGGTTACTAGTTGGTGGAGTGCGCAAATTGTTGTAGATGGTTCAGGAAGCGTTTGACCTACGTAGAGTCCTTAATGATTACTTCCTTCGTTTCTAAATATATGTATTTTTAGAGATCTCAATAAGTGACTACATACAGAGCAAAATAAGTGAATCTATATTCTAAAATATGTCTATATACGTTCGTATGTGACAGTTCATTTGAAATCTCTAAAAAGACAAATATTTAAAAACGGAGAGAGTAGAAGGCAATATCTAGCCACAATTTGCACGTCTAGTCATTTGGCCTTGTATGGGATCCTTACAACATTCTCTACTTTGTAAATCTCAAGATGATATGTCGACTCAGTCTCTCGAAGATGCTCATAGGGATAGGATGTGCGTGTGTGTGTTCATAGGGGTGAGTGTATACAAGTATGTATGAATGCTTGCGTATGTACTATGTTAAAAAAAATGTTTAGTTATAATTTAGAACTCGTCTCTACAGGGTTACAATCGTGTCCAGTGGCGGAGCATGACAATGAACCAAGGAGGGGCCAAGAGAAAGAAAACTATACAAATAGTTTTTTGACAATTAGACTGACGGATTTTTTTTTTCTACAAGGAGACCATCGTAGGATTATTATTATTATTTTGACCAGGACCAATGTAGATTTGACGAATGGGGGAAGCAAAGAAAAAGTTCAAGCACAACAAACCGGTCCATATGCATCAGTTTTTTTTCTTTTGAGAAACATCCATAACTTTTTCATGCTCATAACAATTACAGGTATGCATCAGTTGAGTGAGATTGCGGGTGTGCAGATCACACCCACTCAAAGCCCCAAGCATGTCATGGCCCACATTTGAAAGAAGTTCATTTTTCACGCTCAAATGTGACCCGAGGGACAAATACCTATCTGAACTCAAATTTGGTACAATTTCAACCCTCAAATCCTTAATACCGGGTAAATCTTCTCCTTAAGTGGTTTTGCTTTGATTTTAGACGGTTTTGAGCCAAGATCGTGTGCATGGCATGGATTTGGGTGCGCATACAGTGTAAAGCTCGCCTGTTCCTGATGCACGCCGTCTGCTGCCCGTAGCGCCTCCTCCTGTACGTGAGGCCGTTCCTACAGTTCCTCTCGCTCTACGCACTCCTCGAGGGCGCCGGCGACTACGGCGCGTCCTTCCTGGCCTGCGACCTGATCGCCGCACGGTGGGACGGGCTGCCGACGCCGACGATGCCGTCGCCGCCCTCGGCGCTCCGCCACTCGTAGCTCCTCTCCCGCTGACTGCCGCTCCAGTCTGTGGCCGCGGCGGGGCGGCTCGTCCTCGCGACAGGCGCGGCGCACAACCATGTGTGCGTCGCGGCCTGTGTGGGCGCTCGCTACGAGCTTGGAAGCGCGCGCTCCGGGGCGATAGTGGACCCTGTCACAGGTCGTCGATGCGGGACGGGCGGTTCAACTGGGACGTCGTGGAGGTCCTCTGCTTATGCGGGAAGGTCTGCCTGGTGCCCTGGTCAAGCTATGCGATAGCAGGAGGGTGCCGTGTTTGACCTCATGGCCAGCCAGCGGGAGGACATGCTGCTCGGCATGCTCGTTGGCTGGAAGGGCCCTGTCGCGGCATCCCCAGACAGTGGAGACACGTTTTTTGCCGTGGATGAGGAGTGAGGTGCACTCAGCACTTACGACCGGGGATTTGGAGGAAGAGGCAAACCATGAACGAGGAAGAAAGCTAACGTTGAGGATTTGGATGGCAGCAACCTCTATGGCGGCGCCCTCGCCACCATCGTCTAGATAGACATCAATTGCAAATTGAAGAAAAAAGAATGGAGCGAGGATGAACAAGAAAACTAGTTCGCTGCCACATCAAAAGAGTCAAAACCGCCTAAAATCTGATAAGTCATCAGCAAAACCATTTAAGGGGAAGATTTACCCGGTATTAAGGATTTGAGAGTTGAAATTGTACCAAATTTGAGTTCAGGGGGGTATTTGTCCCTCATGTCACATTTGAGGGTGAAAAATGAACTTCTTTCCCCACATTTTAGCACGCAGCCAGCCACCCGAACTGGGCCAGACCAAATAGCTAGTTGATTTTATCTTATATGGGCTGTATATACCCTGTTCTTAATCTTTTGCAATTTTGGGAGACCGGCCCAATGCCATGTATGGTCCCCAAGTTGCTCTGCCCATAGTTGCAGAGCGATGCTGCAACTATATTGGAAGTTCTTCTTTGGTAATTGATGAAGTGAGCGATGCTGCAACTATGGAAGCAAATTGCATGCCGTGAGGCACTCTTCTTAGCAGATGACTTGATGATACAAAGCTTAGTGGTAGCTTGGGACTCGAAGCAGATTGTGAGCGAGATATAGAGTGGCTCTAATGGTGTATGTGGGGCCATCATCTCAGAGATAAATAATAGGGCTCTTTTGTTTAGTTGCAAGTTTATTTTTGATGGCTGAGCGGTTAATCGCGACGCCGATAGGTTAGCCAAGTTTTTCAATTCTCTAGATCACGGGAGACATATTTGGTTAATGCAACCCCATTATTCGATTGTAATGTCACTCCATGTGGAATTTGAGTAATAAAGCTTGGTGATACCCCTAAAAAAATGACCAAAATAAATGGTGTTATACCGAAATCCAATTTGGCTCCTGGGAGCAGGTACTCCTTCGCGCAAAAAATGACTTTTGAAATATGAGAAAATCACAACAAAATTTTTAAGTATTCATAGTCATATCCAAATGCTACCTGCAAAGTTTTAGGCAAAAAAGGTTAAACATGGCCTGTGCAAAACAAAAACAAAAACAAATTGAACACCAAATGTTATCCCAAAACGTCACCTCAAATTTGTTTTTTCACCAACGAAACACTAATGCTCCGTTTCACAAGAAAATTGTCAAGCATGCTTGCGACACTACCATGAACATCCACACAAAAATCAGAATTTTTTGAAAATGTTTTACCACTTTTTTTATTTATTGTTCATTCAGAAGCAAATGCTCCCAGGAGCCAAAACGCCTCCCCTGGTGTTACATGACACATCCTTATAAACTATAGTAGTGAGGTCATAAAAAAATAAGTTATGCAGATTATTTTTCAATGGGATTTTTCAATAAAAGAATACATGTTGAGAATCAACACACACTTATGGTCTAATACTGCAACGAAAACAAAGTAATTTTAGCTTCACTTCATGCACTAATTCAAGGATCGCTGCTCAACACGAAAGGAAACATATGTGGCAACTTATTTGGAGGAAATATGTTTCACAACACCCCTTACACTCCTCAAACGATGTCCGGGTTAGGAGATACTCTCTAAATAGCAGCAGAACATCAAAACAAAGACGTCGGATTTTTTATGTGAAAAACACTCAAGTTGGGGTGAAAAACATGGGCTGAAACCACCAGAATCTTCTTCCACTATTATCAAATGTGGGAGACACAAGATTTTCTATAGGTGGCGCTAAATGATCTCCGATCGACTTGCCCCCACACAAGTTGAGGCATCATTGTTTTGGCTATGTAAAGAGGATGGGCGAGGCGAATGTGGGGGCGACGGCAGGGGCGACAGCCGCCCAGGCACATGGCCCGTCCCCATGCCACGGTGTTAGGCGGCGAGTCGGAGGCCACTTCTGGGCGCTCGCCGATGAAGATGCAGACGATGCGGATGGGGAGGCGGGTGCAGACTCGCCGGAGTCGTCACCATTGCCGATGCCTTCCGATCTGATTTGCGAGTTCTTTCATTCGGGTTACGACGAGGATGTGGTGGCAACGACTTTAGACAAAGTGCTTCCCTAGATGATCCGGCAATGGTAGGACTACACGCGGGGGAGAAGAAGGAGATGATCCGGCGAGTCGTTCATCGGAGGACGACGGCGACGGCGACCAGGCCATGGAAGGGCCCCTCCCCAAGGTATGTCTACCAAATCTTACTCTTTTCAATTTGATCCGTCAGGAGTCTTGGACTGTGGTGGTGAGGAAAAAGAAAGGCCATCAGGCGGTGGCTGGGCCGGCGCCGGCGGCGACCACGGCGTCTGCGCTGGAAATCACAGCGTTCGGGATCAGTATCGCTCGGTCGCGTCGTTTGAACGAGATACTGGGCCGGGACAGGCTGGTGTTGTGTGACAACATATTGGGCCTGGCTAGGACTGCGTATGAGGCCCAGGTTATCAGCCAGGAGACCGACCGGCCCGTCAACGCAGCCCTCGACATGCATGCAATCGAGTCGACTAGTCCTGCTGTCTCGCGGCTGCTATGTACATCAGAGGCGGCTAGGGCTTGGCGGGTCGCCGTGCCGGGGTTCCCAAGGGTCGGACTCGGGAGGGCTGCGAGGGTTCGTCCTTCTGTGGCCATGGCCGGTCGGGGCGCTGGCCCTCCTCCCAAGCCTGCGCCGCCCAAGCCTAAGGACGCGCCACCGATGCCCGGCGTGGCTCCGCGGCATGCGCCACTGCCCCATCACGTTGCGCCTCCGCCGCAGAGCAGGGCGGGGCCTATGCAGCAAGCACCCACCCCGCCGTCACCTAATAAGAACCAGCCTCCTGGGCTCGGGCCGCGCCGCCGGCTCAACAGGGAGGTGGCACCTCGTGACTGCAACGCTACCTGGCGTACCAAGCCAGGGAGGCCACATACGGCGGCCGTGCCCCCCCCCCCCCGTGGCCAATGGGGTGACGACGGCTATGACGCGTATGGCGAAGGTCATCACCGCAGTTCGTCGGCGGCGGCGGCGGACGCGGATATGAGTGGCAGAGTGACGAGTCGACGGACCGCCCGTTCTATGGACCTCCAGGAGGCTTCGTTGAGGGGGCTTCTGGTCCGGACTATAGGCAAAGAGGTGGCTTCCGTGCTCCTTGTGGTGGCCGCGGAGGCAGAAACCGTCATCGTCAGCCTCCGCCGCCTACCGCTGTAGTGACCGATGTTGCGGAACCGGCGAGTTCCGCGAACGTGGTAGCGACTATGCAGACGCCAGCATTGTCAGACCAGGCCATGGCTGCGGTGACGGCACTCGCTACGACAACGATACCTGAGGTGGTGCCCAGTGCGACGGGTACTGTCAGCGGGCCCGAGAAATCAAACAGTGAGCGAGCTTCCAAGTGGGATCGAAAGAGGAAGAAGATGTTGTGTTATCGATGTGGTGAGCAAGGGCACTTTATTGTAGAGTGCGTGTTTGAGCTCTGTGACACTTGCCTCAAGCCGGTGCATGAAACCGGGGAATGTCCGGTATTGCGTGAACCGATGCCGAGTGTTACTATATATGGAGTGTGATGCGCTGAGTTAATGTTCTTTGGGTCCCCTAGTGCGAGGGAGATCCCTGAGGCACCACAGAGCATGACCACGGGGGTGGTCAAAGTGACAAAAGGTGTCATGTCTGACGCGCAGATCATGCAGAGGCTGCATGAGCTGGCACCAGGTAACTTTCAGTGGGAGCTAATTATACTCGAGGCCAATATGTACAAGGTTGAGTTTCCAACAACTAAGGATCTGCAGAGACTTATGAGTTTTGGGCTATGTAGAGTCCCTGGCACCAAGTGTATCCTTGAGTTTCATGAGTGGAAGAAGGTCGAGCCGAAGGGCAAGCCTCTTACTGAGGTTTGGTCATAGTTCTCGGGGGCACCATCCAAGCATCTGAATGATGTTCGGGTAGCAGCCAGCTTGGGGAATCTTGTTGGGAAGACCGAGCGGGTGGACATGGCCTTTACCCGAGCTAATGGGGTGGCGAGGTTGCTAGTTAGTGTTCTGGACATTGATTTTGTACTGGATGTGGTTAAGTGGACGCATGCCGGCATGATCTTTAACCTCGAGATTGAGTTTGAGGACACTGATTTATTCACTGAGGCTTTGACTGGAAATGACGTTGATATGCTTGATAAGGATGACTGATCTGGCAACAAGGAGTTGAGCGAGGATGATCGTGGATGAGATATGTCCACTAACCCAGGTTCTAACCTAGCTTCAGCGGCCCCTGGAAAGGGGACCCCCACACATACTTAGGCGCCTATGAACGCGCTACGATTTGGCTTGTTTGAACCCGCCTCGGCACCTCCTAGACTGTGGAGTGAGCGGGTGGAGTGTGAGGATGAACAGTCACTTCCTCCGCTGGATTTTGAGGCTCTTGATAATTCTGTTGATGGATGTTCCGATGGTTCAGGTGCAGTGGTGTCCTATGCGGCAGGTGTTTCTCTCTCTCTCTCTCTATGGCTCCTGAGACGGTGCTCGAGCATGGCGAGGGAGGAGAGGCTGTTGGGCAAGTGGCCCCTGGCTCTCCCGCCACTCGCCTTCGGTATGATGCTTCACCGGAGCCGCAGGGCTTGGTGCTGTCCTGTGCGGCGGAGGACATGCCGGCTGGTGCGGCTGAGGCCGGGCTGTGCGTCGGGGTTGGTGTCGGATCGGGAGGGAGGCGTGGGCAGGTGGCCTCTGCCCCTACCTCCCCATTGGCGCCCCTGGAGGGGGGTGGATCCTAGTACGCCATCGGGATCTGGGTCGGCTGGCCGGGGCCTGCAGGATCCCCGGAAGGTGGCGGATGGATGATATACGACGTCGGCATGGGGAAACACCCCGATTGTTTCTACTCTGTCTAGCCCTATTGGGGGTACAACAGGTGGCCTTATCCCGAATGGTGCCTCGTGGGATGATATCATCGCTTTTGGAGGGATACCGGATCCTGTGTCCACCGGTCGACGGATGAGATGTCGCCTCTAGGATCAGTCGGATGTTGATGACATGCAGCTGCGGTGCGCCATGTGGGCGGCCAAGCTTTGTGATATTGAGGTCACTACGGGTATGTCAGTCAACACCTCCAATTCTATTCTTCATTTTTCTAGCGATGATATTATTCATAATGCAACTCAGTTGGGTGTTTCACTAGGTAGTAATGATAGTGAAATTTCTAAATCCGTTAATGATATCCTGGATCTTGAAGCAAACCGTGCCCTAGAAATGATTCGGAACTTAGCGGCTGTCAAACCCATGAATGATTCGGAGATAGATACGTTGGGAGTTCGGGTCCTTGATAGCTTTTGTGCGGATCTTGCACCCTCTCTTCCTGACACCGAGGAAGATGATTGTTCTGTCTCACCGAGGGATTCCATTATTACTGATTCTCAGGTGGCTAGATCCACTGAGCTTAGTTATGAGGTCCGAGTTGAGGATCAAACCAAACCTAAACGCAAATGGAAACGAAAGATTTACCCAGCCTCGGCTGTGCGTATAAGTGCTAGGATCTGGACCACTAAAAATTTCATGATGAATTATGAAAGGAATTTTTTGGAATAATAGAGGTCTTAAGGACTTGGCTAAGAGAAGGTTTCTAGCTGATGCTTCGATAGAACACAAGTTCGATTTTATCGCCCTTCCTGAGACTCGTAGGGACAACTTTACTCCCCGGTTTCTTAGCACTCTGTTGGGAGGTGTTGACTTTGATTGGCATTGTCTGCCTCCAAGAGGGAGGTTCGGTGGGATTTTACTTGGGGTTAAGTGCGATTCATTGGAAGTCTGGAATGCGGTTATGGGTGATTTTGCAGTTAAGTTTAGGGTTAGATCAAAGGCCGATGGGTTTAATTGGGCTTTGGTGGCGGTATATGGTGCCGCACAGCCTAAACTCAAACTGGATTTTTTGGCGGATTTAGTCCATATTTGTGGTAGCGAGCAGCTCCCAATTCTGTAGGGGGTGATTTCAATATTATCCGTAGACGGGATGAAAAAAACAATGATAACTTTGACGGCAGATGGTCGTTTATGTTTAATACTATCATCGAAAGCTTGGATCTTAGAGAGATAGAGCTGTCCGGTAGAAAATTCACTTGGGCCAATTCATTACCAACCCCGATGTTTGAGAAGCTGGATCGTGTCCTCGCTAGCGTCGAATGGGAACAGAAATTCCCCCTGGTAACGGTCCATGCACTATCCCGTCCAATTTCCGACCATACACCATTGCTTGTTGACTCTGGAGAGGCAACACATCTAGGAAACAAGAACACTTTTTCTTTCGAATTAGCGTGGTTTGAAAGAGATGGGTTCCTGGATTTGATAGCCAGAGAATGGGCTAGGATTCGGGTGGGAGGTCGAATGTTGAGAGATGGCAAAACAAGATAAGGCACCTAACGAAGTTCTTACGTGGATGGGCCTAACATTTAAGTGAGTTTTATAAGGTTGAAAAGGATAGACTCCTTGTACTTATTCAATCATAGACTTGAAGGCCGAGTCCTCCATTCTAGATACCAGGGAGTTGGAAACTAAAATGGAGGCAGACATGCGACTGAAAGAGCTTCTTCGAGAGGAGGAATTGAAGTGGGCATTGCGTGCGGAAGTCTGCAAAATCGTCAAAGGGGATGATAACACCCAATTTTTTCACATGATTGCGAATGGCAAACATCGAAAGAAGAGAATTTTTCAGCTCGAACAAGATGAGGGGACGATTTTAGGGAAGGAAAACTTAAAACTATATATCACGAACTACTATCACTACTGGAATCTAGAATTTTGCCGTCGGCCACCTCTTTGCCATCTGCCAGCTGACGGCAAAGAGGCTCTTTTCTGACCGCTTCCATGAAGTGGACAACAAAGAAAGTGCGGATGGCAAAAAGGCTATTTGCCGTCAGCTGCTTCTTTATCGTCAGCCATCTGGCGGCAAAGAGCCAGGTGGGCCCCACAGGGCACAGCATGGCTAGGTCAGATTCTTTGACGTCTGCTAGCGGACGGCAAATAGGTGACTACTTTGTCGTCCGCTAGCAGACGGCAATGTTACTCCTTTGCCTCCCACTTGCAGACGGCAAAGAGGAGGCCCCTAACGGTCGCCCTCTTTGTCGTCTGCTAGCAGATGGCAAAGAAGGCCCACTTAATGGGCCGAGCCGTCTCCCCTCTCTCACTTTCTCTCTCTCCCTCCCGCGCGCCCGCCTCTCTCCTCCATCGCTGCTGTCGCCGCCAGCAGCCAGCCCCGCCCCCCAGACCTAGCCCCCACCGCCGTCCAGCCCTCCCCCTCCCGTCCCGCTGCCGTCCTCCTTCCCGCGGCCCCTGCGTCACCCCGCCATGCCCTGTCGCCGGAGAGGCCTGCGCCGGGCCGCGCCGCTATGCCGGACCCCTCCCCGAGGCCCCTGCACCGCCCCGCCCCGCTTTCGTCCTCCTCCCCGCGGCCCCTGCGCCGCCCCGTCGCCGGAGAGGCTTGCGCCGAACCCCTCCCCGAGGCCTCTGCACCGCCCCGCACCACTGCCGTCCTCCTCCCCGTGGCCCCTGCGCCGCCCCGCCCCACTGGCCGACCTCGCCGGAGCAAGAGGTAATTTTTTCTGTTTTTTTCCTGTTTTTTGTTCTCTATTTTCCTCTTTTGTTTTAGGTTAGTGCTAGGTTTAATTAGGTGTACTTTTGAGTTTTTATGTTTAGGTTAGTGCTAGGTTCAGGTGTAGTTTTGAGTTTTTAGGATTGCGTTAGTGCTAGGTTTAGGTGTAGTTTTTTCCTATTTTGTTTTAGGTTAGTGCTAGGTTTAAGAAGAGGAAAAAGGAGAAGAAGAAGAAGAGGAGGAGGAGGAGGAGGAGGAGGAGAAGAAAGAAGAAGGAGAAGAAGAAGAAGAAGAAGAAGAAGAAGAAGAAGAAAGGGAAAAAGAGAAAGAAGAAGAAGAAGAAAAAGACACCCCGACCCCCGACACCCTGACACCACACCCCGACCCACACCCCGACCCCGACACCCCGACCCCGACACGACACCCCGACACCCTGACACCACACCCCGACCCCGACCATCGACACCCCGACACCTGACATCCCGACACCCGACCACCGACACCCCGACCCCGACCACTGACACCCCGGCCCCGACCCCGACCCCCCCCGACCCCCGACACCGTGACACCACACCCCGACACCCTGACAGCACACCCCGACCCCGACCCCGACACCCTGACACCCCAATCGACCCCGGACATGATGATGATACAAAAACATCATATATATTTGTGTTGATCGGGTGTATTTTTATTATGTTCATGATGATGATACACTTAAATTTTATTATGTTCATGTCAGGTATCCAATTTTTTATGTTGTACTAATTTCGTTTACTTTTTGTCATTGCAGGTGCTGACAAGATGGTGGGCAAGGGTCCAGAGCGCCCCGAGCCTCCTACGAGCGCTACTGGGAGGGGTGGTTCCATTATTCCAGCCCAGCCCCTCCGGAGAGCGCTGCTAGAGAGTATGCAGACAACTGTGGTGGCCGCTTCTTCTTCGGCTGGGAAAGGTCGGGGGAGGACAAAGAAGGCTGGTAGAGGTGGACGTGGCAGCGGGAGAGGTAGGAAGGCTGCTACGCCTTCCTCGCCGCCACCCTGAGCTGATTCACCCGACCACGGGACTGCTCCGTCTGAGGTGGACCCATCTCGGACTCCGGTCCATGAGCCTCCGGTCGCTGATCCTTCGCCCCATGTGAGTCCGGTCCCAGAGTCTTCGTCCCAGAAGACTCCGGTCACGGGGTCTCCCTCCCAGAAGACTCTGATCCCGCAGTCTTCTTCCCACGAGACTTCAGAGGCTAGTGGCCCGGAGGATGGTAGCGAGGACATCTTTTCAGATGATAGCTACAGCGACGACGAGCTGGTTCAGAAGGGCAAGAAGGTCTACAAGCGTGGCTGTACAAAGCTCCCGCCCGTGCCGACGACCCCCGGCCAGAGGTGGTTGATTGCGCCTAAAGGGTTGAAGTAAGTGCATTTACTATTTTTTTAACATTTTGCCTTCATGTTCCTTCAAATTAATATCTAATGTGTTGGCCTTGTCATACTGCAGGGGCTGGGTACACCCCCGTGGTGTCCGCAGGCCCAACCAGGTCCTTGGTGTGCTTTGTCGGCAGCACTTCCCTGGATGGGTCACATTGCCTGGTGAGGGTCAGGTTGCATAGCTAGCACTGACCTGGGAGCTATACTCGGTTGCCCCGGCCCCATCGGAGGAGAGGGTCGTCGGTGTCTTATGCAAGACGGTGGCCGACATTGTGTTCCGTCGGTTTTGGGTAATTTATCCTTTACAGAACTAAAAATCAACACTACCTAGTGATTGTACTAATTAGTGTTGTCTTGTTTGATTGCAGACCTTCTACAGGGTTTCAGAGGGAGAGCAGGAGGTCGCGTGTATGGTTGTCGAAACTGAGTGCAAGCGCCTACTTCAGAACATACGACACGAGGCTCGGGTGCAGGCCGTTCGAGACTACTACGCCTCGAAGGGTATTAGGAGGGGCAAGAAGAAGTGTCGCGCCAAGTTTCTGAGTAAGGAGAAGTACATGCAGGTAATTACCTATTCTTAAGGCCTTGAACTTAGTTTTCTTGATTTGATTCGTAGGCGTAGCGCTGAAATTTCTCTTAACTCACTTAGGTGCCCCCGAGATGGTGTGTGGATAAGATGGACTGTTGGGAGGCGTTGGTGGATGCGTGGTGCTCTCCCCAATGACTAGTCGAACACCAAAGGGCCAAGGATAAGCGCGACCAAATGAAAGGTGTGCCACACCATCAAGGGAGCTCCAACCTGTTTGAGTACGGGGATAACTGGGTATGTGGTTTGCTACATGATTCATGCAATTTCATTCTTCATGGTAGCATTTATCCCTTCCAAAATGACTTAATATGCTTAGTTAGTTAAAAAAAGGCATAACTATCTTGGATAGTTCATTTATGACATATTTAGCCCTAAAATGACATAATAACCTTTAGATAGCTCTATAAAATGGCTTAATATGCTTTAGTTAGTTAAAAAGTGGCATAACTACCTTCAATAGCTCAATAACGACCTAAACTAATCTTAGCTAGTTCATTCATGACATAATTAGCTCTAAAATGACATAATAACCTTAGATAGCTCTATTTTATTCCTAAATATGTTATAGTTAGCTAAAAATGGCATAACTACCTTGGATAGCTCAATAATGACATAATCAGCATACTTTGGTCAAAATGGCATACTAATCTTGGTCACCTCGAAAATGACCTAACCTTAGCTTATTTTCCTCAAAAATGACATAATAACCTTTCTTAGCTCCAAAATGACATATTTACATAGCAATATCGTTCTTCATGCTAGCTTGACCCTTAACTAATATTTTGTTCCTGTCTCTCAGGCGCACCACCACAAGAAGCATGTGCCAAGTCTGTCGACCTCTATGGCATGGCCCATATGGCCCCGTACAAGAAGGCCAAGCCATTCACGGATTCTAACCTAGATCATCCAGAGAGCTTCACCAACATATCCTCCCACCACAAGCTTGTGAAGTACAAATACAAGGGGAAGGCGAGGAAAGGGGGGACTTTAACCCGAGCTAGGATCCTTTTGATACAGAGATGGTGATGATATCTGGTGGCGGGAGGTCCCATGGCTCTCAAGACATTGGTGATGGACTGATACATTGTCCTAAGACTCTCCCGCAGATCAAGAAGCACCTGAGTAGCTCTGATCCTGAGATAACGCCTCGTGCACGGCCCGCGGAGCTCGCCATGGCGGTTAGTTATACGGACTCTCTCACCTTTCCTCCATTACATTGTGTGTGCGTCCGTCGATGATTACAATGCTAACGAGGAGTGTTGTGTTGCAGGCATTGGTTGAGAAAGAGAGATTAAAGACCCAGGCGCTTTTGGAGGAGGCAAAAAGGGAGGCGGCGGAGAGGGAGAGGGAGATGGAGGAGAGGACGGCTAAGCTGTTGGAGGAGGAGAGGAACCGAAATGAGGCGTCTAACCGGGCCCTATACGATCTCATCGTGGTACGTTTCTCGTGCATATTAGCCCAATCATGCACGTAATGTTCGCATTACTAACTAATAGGACTGACTCGTGAGAACCAAATGTACAGACCATGTGCGAGAAAAACGGTCAAGCCCCTCCGCCGATGCCCTAGATTGCTCTGGCGACCACGGTGAGTTTGATTTGAATGGTCCTTAATTACTACTATTCACATTTCAGTTTGCATCATGCTAACGAGACATTATTGGAAATGATCTTTGGTACAACATGGCTCCCGACAAGCATCGACCAATCCTTCCGCGTCTGCCAATGCCGGAACCCCGACCGGTCCTTCACCTCCGTCTGCCACTGGCACAGCCCCAACCATTCCTACACCTCCGTGATAACGGTATTTTTCTTCTTATTTAGCCTGTTTAGTCCATTTTGACATAATTTAGCCTATTTAGTCCACAAATGACATAATAAGATGAAGAAAATCAAGGAAGAGGAAGGAAAGAAGGAACAGAAGAAAAGAAGAAGAACAAGAAGAAGAAGAAGAAGAAGAAGAAAGAAGAAAAGAAGAAGAAGAAGAAGAAGAAGAAGAAGAAAAGAAGAAGAACTTCTTCTTCTTTTCCTCCTCTTGTTTTTATTCGTAAATGGCATCATAACCTTGCTAACCTCATAAATGTCATATACTTAGCTTGTTGTCCTCTAAAATGAAACAATAAGCTTAGTTAGGTCAAAAATGGCATAATTTGCTACGTTAGCTCAAAAATGGCATTTTTCTTCTTATTTAGCCTATTTAGTCCATTTATGACATAATTTAGCCTATTTAGTCCACAAATGACATAATAAGATGAAGAAAATCAAGGAAGAGGAAGAAAAGAAGGAATAGGAAGAAAATAAGAAGAAGAAGAAGAAGAAGAAGAAGAAGAAGATGATGAAGAAGAAGAAAACTAGAAGAAGAAGAAGTAGAAGTTCTTCTTCTTCTAGTCTTCTTCTTCTTTTCCTCCTCTAACTTTTTTTTATTCATAAATGGCATCATAACCTTGCTAACCTCATAAATGTCATATACTTAGCTTGTTGTCCTCTAAAATGACACAATAAGCTTAGTTAGGTCAAAAATGGCATAATTTGCTACGTTAGCTCAAAAATGGCATTTTTCTTCTTATTTAGTCCATTTATGACATAATTTAGCCTATTTAGTCCACAAATGACATAATAAGATGAAGAAAATCAAGGAAGAGGCAGAAAAGAAGGAATAGGAAGAAAAGAAGAAGAAGAAGAAGAAGAAGAAGAACTCTCTTCTTCTTCTTCTAGTCTTCTTCTTCTAGTCTTCTTCTTCTTATTCTAACTTTCTTGTTTCCCATTTTGCAGATTTAATTCACTATATGGAAGCTTGCATGGATGGAGTGCTTGTTTCCCTGTTCTTCTTTTCGTTTGTATCGAAGAATAATGTGGAACTTGTTATATGGATGCATGGAACAATGTGTTGGATGAACATTGTGATATTAGTGTAAGATGTATGGATGAAACTGTGTTTCTTATGTATGTACGTTGTCATGGATGGAGCTATGTGTTGGATACATCATATGTTTGTTGTGCCTATGAAAAAACATATATATGTATATCTGTGTGTGAATTCCAGTGAAATTAAATGGATATAAATAAAAACAGGGGATATACAACCTCTTTGTCGTCTGCTAGCAGACGGCAAAGAGGACAGGTGGCAGCTACATGTAGAAACTGGGAACACTGGATGCTTATTCGGTCAGTTTGTCGTCTGCTGGCGAACGGCAAAGACCTTTGAATCTTTGTTGTCTGCTGGCAGACGGCATAGCTGGCCACGTGGGAGCTTCCTAGTGCTGGCCTAACTGAGCTCTTTGTCATCTGTCAGCGGATGGCAAAGAGCTTTGACTTTGTGCCGTCCGCTGGCGGATGGCAAAGAGCGTCGTTACCCCGTAATGGCTCTGACCCCACCCCACTGTCGTCTATTGTCTTTGCGGTCTGCTGGCCTTAGATGGCGGATGACACAATCCTTTCCCGTCCGTTTCTATGAAGCGGACGGCAAAGAAGGCCTTTTCTAGTACTTGTTCAGACGGACAGTTTGTCGTCCGCTGGTAGACTGCAAAGAAGTTTGCCGTCCGGGATCTATGTCTTTGTCGTCTGCCATGGCGGACGGCAAAGAAGCTGATTCCAGTAGTGTATAAGCAGCTGTTTGGGCCTCCAGAGGATAATTTCGTATCCTTGGATGAGTCAAGGATAGAGGATGTGCCTCAGCTTGCTGCGGATGAGAACTAGATTTTGACCGCCCCGTTTTCGGAGAAAGAGGTGTTTGAGGCTATATCACAAATGAAGAATAATAAAGCTCCAGGCCCGGATGGTTTTCCGGCGGAGTTTTATAAGAAGTGCCAGCACATTATTAAGGGGGACTTGATCCCAATGTTCCATGTTTTATTCTGTGGGCAGTTACAGTTGTCTCACTTAAATTATGGAACAATTACTTTGCTTCCTAAGAAAACAGAGGCCATGCGGATTGAGCAGTTTAGGCCAATCTGTCTTCTTAATATCAGCTTTAAAATTTTCACTAAGGTGGGGACTAACAGGCTTACGCAGATTGTGCATTATGTGGCACAGCCTTTCCAAACTGCTTTCATGCTGGACAGAAACATCCTAGAAGGGGTTGTACTTCTGCATGAAACGCTCCATTAGATCCACACGAAAAAACTAGATGGAGTGGTTTTCAAAGTGGATTTTGAAAAAGCGTACGATAAAGTCAAATGGCCATTCCTTCAGCAGGCTTTGCGCATGAAAGGATTTGATTAGGTCTCGAGAAACCAGGTTAATTCTTTCACGCAAAAAGGGAGTGTTGGAATCAAAGTGAATGACGACATAGGTCATTACTTCCAGACACACAAAGGCCTGAGGCAAGGTGACACGATGTCACCGATTCTTTTCAACATAGTGGTCGACATGTTGACAATCCTAATAGGAAAGGTTAAGGAGGACAACCAAGTAGGTGGCCTAGTTCCGCATTTAGTGGATGGCGGAGTGTCCATCCTTCATCATGATGATGATACTATCATCTTCATGGAGCATAATTTGGCAAAAGCAGGAAACATGAAGCTTGTGTTATGCCTGTTCGAACAATTATCGGGGTTAAAGATTAACTTCCATAAAAGTGAATTGTTCTGCTTTTGAAGAGCTAAAGATGTCAGAGTAATGGGCCACGGGTAGCCTAACCCGGGTCCTTGAGCATTTCAAGAAATTGGGGCCGGTGTGCCCCACAAGCGTCAAGGATAAAGCGCCGCCTTCTGGCGGCCGGCTGTCTCAAGCAGCCGGCTGTCAGAGGACGGCAAAGCGCCGGAAGACGGCTCCAAGATGGGCTGACTCCCAGTAGGCGGCCTCCAGAGAGGCCGGCTCCTGGCAGGCGACCCACGGAGCCCTCAAAGTCTGCGCCCCCATAAAGAAGACAAGACATTATGTGGCTACAGTATAGCCCATCACCCCCGCATCCAGGGCGGGGCGCGGCCACAGTGTCCCGTACCGGCCGAGATCTCCGGACGGCGCGGCACTGTTGCCATCTCACCCTTGACGTCACCCCTGTCAGGTGGACCCCTGTTACCACGACGGCCTTTCGGTACGGCCTGCAAGCGGCGGGCCCTACCAGGCAGCGAGAACCCAGAGAGCGGCAGCACCTGACCAGTCGGACCCGAGGGAGGCCGACCTCCAGCAGGCGGCCCACTTTTCCCTCGGAGTCCATGCGCCATCAACCAGAGGAGACACGGTGTGGCTACAGTGATCTCCCACCAGACGGCGGGACTATAGCCACGCCCCCCGACCAAGCATGCGTTATTAGAATTACGGCTACAGTAACAAGCAACCAGCCAGACCCGCAAGCGGCGGAGGCGGCCTGTCGGCTCCATACCAGACCACCTGGCAGGGCCCACCAGGCAGCGGGCCCCAGCGGCCGACGGAGGAGCCGGCGACAGAAGACACTGACAGCCGGGTCCTACACCCGGTAAGATTACCATTGTACCCCTGGGGGTAGGCCTATATAAACCCCCCAGGGCGCCCATGCAAAGGGTTCTCAACCTGTTAGACCTAGACACCCATAGAGGGAGAGGAGAGCCAACCCTGCTTTCTTCTACCTCTAGCACACAGCTCGAGGAGCACCATTGTACTTGCTCGCGCCTTAGTGATCATGCGGAGACCCCGCAGAGCAGGACTAGGGGTGTTATCTCCTAGGAGAGCCCCGAACCTGAGTAAGATTCGCTGGCGTGCATGTCTTCGCCTCATCCCGTTTCCTGGCACCAGCGACGTCCTACTAGCCCCCATCATGATTAGCCATCCTTTGGCATATGTCGCACCAAACCCCCGACATTTGGCGCCCACCATGGGGCTAGGTGCACCGTCATCCGGAGATCTGTTCTGGACGGGAACCCTCTTCCTCCTTGCTGAGCGCAGCCAGCCAGGCACGCCGGATGGCGTTTGCACCGACGTGTTGCATGGCGCGGAGGTCGCCTGCGCGGCGAGCTTCCTCACCGACCTTGTTGGCGAGATCCGCCTCTCCGACGATCCTGCATCCGACACGGGCAACGACGGCCCCGAGAGCCGCCTCGCCAGCTTCCTCGACCAGCTCCACGTCACTGACGAGCCGGCCGTTGACTTGGAGTCAGCCGGCTCCACCGACCCGATGCTCGTCGACTCCGACACGGCGTCGCTCGACGCGTTCCCTACCAACATGGTGATCGTTGATGATCCCCTCCCCCGCGCCGACAGCGGCGACAGCACCGTCACAAAGGTGCTCGTGATCAGCCACAATGGAGTTTCCGGTGACGGTGCCCGGGACCTGCTCAAGGCTACGCTGCAAGACCTGTCTGCACCCATCACAGAAGACGCCGACGCTCGAAGCCCGCTGCGTCCAACTTGTCGAGAGCGCCAAGAAGCTAGCTAGCATGAGACGCCTTTCGGAGGCTTATCGGCGTGAGATGGACCGCGCCGTTGGCGGCATGCCGGCTCCTGGCGGGCCCAGCCGCATCGGTACGGTCCGGCAGCGCGGTGCGGAGCGACCATTGCCAGCATGTTCGGGGCCGATATCGCCCCATCTACGCCACGCCTATGGAGAATATACGACCTGCCCTAGAGGCAGCGGATGAGCTGGACAACCTTGAGGGCGACGAGCGTCGCCACATGATGGAGCACGTCCAGCGACTCATCGATGCGGCTGCCGCGTCGGAGACCTCAACCAGCAAAACGACGACCCGCCTCCCCGCCAGGAGCATGGTGTGACGTCCCGGACGCCGACTGATGGCAACCACGGGCGACGAGACAAGGAGCTGGCTGCCAGCCACAGCCGGACGCACATCACCATCGAGCGCGACCAAGACGGCCGCCCTCATGCGGTGGAACGACTAGGCGGCTAGCAGCCTCCCCAACACAGAGAAAAGCGCGTGTCTCTACCGCCTGTCGATCATCCGAGTCTTGGAGGCCGGCTTGGCCCCCGAGAAGCAATCGGAGAGAATGATGCCCGCCACCGGACCGATCGTCTCAACCGATCCCTGGCGCTAGAAGAAGAAGACGTGCAGGGCCCACCTTGCTTCGGCCCCCGCATCAGAGATGAGTCCTTTCCCAGAGGGTTCACGCTCCCAAGAGATACGCCCAAGTATACCGGATCCGTGAAGCCGGAGGACTGGCTGGTCGACTACTCCATAGCCGTCAGCATTGCAAACGTCAACAAGCGTGTTGCCGTGAAGTACGTTCCACTCATACTCCAGGGCACCGCCCGGACATGGCTGAACAGTCTGAAGCCCCGCAGCATCAACAGCTGGGTAGATTTCACTAAGGCCTTCGTCCGCAACTTCACCGGCACGTACAAGTGGCCGCCCAAGCCTCGCCAGCTCTCCTTGTGCGTCCAAGGCCCCAACGAATCGACTCGCGACTACCTCACGCGTTGGACTGAGCTGTGCAACTCTTGCGAGGGTGTGCATGAGGTGCAGGCCATCGAGTACTTCACGGTCGGGTGCAGAGAAGGCACTTTGCTCAAACACCGGCTCCTCTGCAACGAGCTGACGACCCTCGACGAGCTGCTAATCATAGCGGACAAGTATGCCATGGCCGATTCCTCCATGAAGACGGAGATTCAGTTTGATGCATCTGGCAAGGTGGCTCCTCAGGCTCCTCGGACCCCGGCTGGCGATACCAGTCAGCGCCAGCAGCAAAGCGACAACAAGCGAAAAGCCCCAATGCCGGCTTCCACCAGCCGGCGGATGGCTGCAGTCGAAGACCGGCAGCCGGAAGGGAAGCCACTTCCCAAGCGCCAGAAGGGCGGCAAGCCCAACTGGTTACCTGCCTTATCCTATGAGCAGACTCTTGATGCTCCCTGCAAGTTCCACGCGGCGCAAAACGGTCCAACCACACCACCCGGAAGTGTCATTGGCTCACATGAATCTCCAAGGGCGAAGGGCTGCAACCACCGCCGCCTGCTGGCCAGCCGCCTCCGCCTCCTTAGCAGTCGGCGGCCCATCCAGGAGTCAACGCCGTTCAAGATCAATTCCCTGAAGAACATGGAGCATATGTTGTTTTCACCAGTGTGGCCGATGACAGGCGCAGCCGGCGCCGACAGTCTCGTGAGGTGAATGTCGTGGCCATTGAAGCTCCAGAGTTCACACATTGGTCAGAGAGGCCAATCAATTGGAGCCGGGCTGATCACCCGGAAGTAATGCCCTCTCCGAGCTCTTACGCTTTGGTGTTGGAGGCCACCTTTTCCACGGAAAGGCGAGCTGCTCGTTTCTCCCGAATCTTGATAGATGCAGCCAGCAGCATCAACATCCTATACCGTGATACCATCGAGAAGTTGAAGATCAAACCCAAGCATCTCCTGCCCAGTCGGACTGTCTTCCACGGCATAGTTCCTGGCCTTTCTCACTCACCAATCAGAAAGATCCAGATAGATGTCCTCTTTGGGGATAAAGACCATTTCCGCCGAGAGACCATCTGGTTTGAGGTGGTCGACCTGGAAAGCCCGTACCACGCACTGCTTGGCCGACCTGCTTTAGCCAAGTTCATGGCGGTGCCACATTATGCCTACCTCAAGATGAAGATGTCGAGTGCCAAGGGAGTCATTACCATCTCTGGAGATTATCAGAAGTCGTCTGATTATACAGCCGCCAGCAGCCGGCTGGCCGAGTCCCTTGTGATCGCTGCCGAGAAGCGGCTCCTTGACCGGGTTGTGGCCATGGCCGGCAAGCGGCCGGACATGTCTCATGATCCCAAGGAGGCGGAAGCTGAAGGATCCTTAAAGCCGGCCAAGGATAAAAAGAAGATACCATTGGACCCAGAGCACCCGGAGAGGTACGCTGTCATAGGCGCAAACCTTGAAAGCAAATAGGAAAGCGAGCTCGTCGATTTCCTCCGTGATAATCGGGACATCTTCACATGGTCTTCCAAAGACATGCCGGGTGTTCCGACGGATTTCGCCGAGCACAAGGTACACGTCAGAGAAGATGCCAAGCCAGTCAAGCAACCCCTCCGCCGGTTGTCGGAGGAAAAGAGAAGAATCGTTGGGGAAGAGATCGCCCGTCTGTTGGCAGCCGGCTTCATCATGGAAGTTTTCTTCCCAGAATGGCTTGCCAACCCAGTCCTTGTACTGAAGAAGAATAACAAATGGCGCATGTGCATTGACTACACCAGCCTCAACAAAGCCTGCCCAAAGGATCCGTTTGCTCTGCCACGGATAGACCAAGTGATAGACTCCATAGCCGGATGCAAGTTGTTGAGTTTTTTGGATGCCTACTCAGGATATCACCAGATCAAGTTGAACCTGGCAGACCGTCTGAAGACCGCAATCATCACACCATTTGGAGCTTTCTGCTACCTGACTATGACATTCGGCCTAAGAAATGCCGGTGCTGCTTTTCAGCGTTGCATGCAGAACTGCCTCCTCAAGCAACTCGGCAGAAATGCCCACGTCTACGTAGACGATATCGTGGTGAAGACGAAGAAGTGCAACACACTCCTCGAAGATCTCAAGGAAGCCTTTGAAAAACTATGTCGATTTCAAATCATGCTCAACCCGGAAAAGTGCGTGTTCGGAGTACCAGCCGGCCAGCTCCTTGGCTTCCTGGTCTCAGAACGCGGCATTGAGTGCAACCTTGTGAAGATCAAAGCCATCGAGAGGATGGAGAAGCCCACCCGACTGCGGGACGTCCAGAAATTCACCGGCTGCTTGGCGTCCATCAGCCGGTTCATGAGTTGGCTGGGCGAGAAGGCTCTTCCCCTATACCAGCTCATGAAGAAGACCACTCATTTCGAGTGGAACGACCAGGCTTTTCTCCAGCTGAAGAAGATGTTGACCACGCCACCTATCCTGGCGGCCTCGACTGCTAAAGAGCCCATGTACCATTACATCGCCGCCACCAGCCGGGTGGTCAGCACAGTCATAGTTGTGGAGCGCAAGGAAGACGGCAAGGCATTACCAGTCCAGAGGCCAGTGTATTACCTAAGCGAAGTGTTGTCCGCCTCCAAGCAGAACTACCCCCACTATCAGAAGATGTGCTACGGCGTGCATTTCACCGCCAAGAAGCTGAAGCCATACTTTCAGGAGCACCCAGTCACTGTTGTCTTCACCGCCCCACTCGCTGAGATCATTGGAAACAGAGATGCTTCTGGCCGAGTGGCCAAATGGGCCATCGATTTGGCCCCCTACACCATCTACTATCAGCCTCGCACCGCCATCAAGTCCCAAGCACTGGCCGATTTCCTTGTCGACCGGGCCGAGACCCAGTACCTGCCGCCAGCGCCGGACTCCACCCATCGGCGAATGCATTTTAATGGTTCAAAGATGCGCACTGGTTTGGGAGCCAGCATCATCCTCACCTCTCCCAAATGCGACAAGCTGAAGTACACGTTGCAAATCCATTTTGCCGCCTCCAACAATGTGGCCGAGTATGAAGCACTAATACACGGCCTCCGGTTGGCCAAGGAAATCGGGATCCGTCGAATCCTATGCTACGGCGACTCCGACTTGGTGGTCTAGCAGTCTTCTGGTGACCGGGATGCCAAGGATGCAAATATGGCAAGCTACCATTTTTTCGTCCAGCAACTCAGTGGATACTTCGAGGGGTGCGAGTTCCTTCATGTGCCAAGAGCCGACAATGAGCAAGAAGATGCCTTGGCACAAATCGGCTCCACCCGACAAGCTATACCAGCTGGTGTCTCCCTTCAGCGCCTCCTCAAGCCGTCGATCAAGCCCTCTCCGGAGTCAGAGTCCATCTTTGTGCCAGCTCTTCCCGAGGCTGACGAATCTGACTCTAGGACTGCGGCAGCCGGCTCGCGGACCTCGGCAGTTGGCACGGGTACTGTGACAGTCGCACCCGGCCCGGAAACTTCACAACCCAGCCCGGGGACTGCAACAGTCGGCCCAGCGACCTCACCAAGCGGCTCGGGGACTGCAGTGGTCGCACCCGGCCCGGGGACTTCAGGACCCGGCTGTCGGCGTTCTGGGAACGGGGGTCCCCAGACTTGCCTGCCTGTGGCCTGCGACGTGGCTCAAAGGGGGCCCGGCATGGCCCATCTTCATCAACACAGACCCAAGACCCTCGCGAGGGGCCAAGCCTCGCGGGGCGGACGACACGGAGCTTCCCCAGGCACGGCCTCATCAGGCTGGCTCGCGAGGAGGCAGAGAGATCAAGGCGGGGTACCTCACGAGGTGCCCGTGACGCAAGCCATGACGACCAAGGGTGCCAGGCGGGCGCCAGCCCGCCCAGTGTCCTCCTTTCCTCTTTGGTGCAAAGGGAGCAAGCGCAGGCGAGAGCATCAAGCAAAGGCACCCGTTTCAGTGCAACGAGACCAAGACCAGTCCAACGGCAGGGAGGAAGTCATTGTGGAGCCCAAGCCAGCGTCACCACCAAAGCCTTTGGCAGGCGAGGACCAACTTTAGTCAGGATAAGTGTACCAGATGTTCCCCTTCAAAATGGCCAATTGTTGGCGCCCTTCCCGCTCAATATTTTGGAAGAGGCCCAGGGCCTCTGCCTATAAATAGGACTAGCCACCCACAGGGTAGGGGGAGATAGGATCGAAATCAGATCGAGTAGCATCACACAGAGAGAGAATAGAAGAGAGAGAGAGAAGGGTGACTGAACTCCTCCTAGCAGTTCATCCCCTTAGCCAAGACAGACCCTCGCGAAGCTGTTCTTCCTTGTATTGCTCATCATCATCAGCCCAAGAGGCAATCTACCACACCACACACTGGAGTAGGGTATTACACCACAACGGTGGCCCGAACCAGTATAAACCCTGTGTCTCTTGTGATGTTCTTTCCATAGCTTAGATCTTAGCGAGGCGGAGGGGTGCAGGTAGGTAGAAGGCGTAATCTCCGCGCGCACCCCAGTGTTCGAACCTTAAGGGTCTGCCGGAACCCGAAATCCGACATTTGGCGCGCCAAGTAGGGGTGCGCCGGAATTCGTCTTCCACCACCCCGTTCTCCTCCGACCATCGCGTCCATGTCTGACGCTCGTTGGGCCCGCGCCGAGCGCCGGGCCGCTCTCGCTTCCCGCGTCGCCCAGACGGCTCCTGTCGGCGGGCGTCCTCGCCGTTCCCCGTCACCTGCCGTCAACGCCGCCACCGGCCCGACGGGGGACGAGCAGCAAGCGTCATCTCAGCATCCGTCCATGCGGCAAGACGGCCGCACCGCTACTCCCTCGCTCACCCCAGCTGGTTCTTCGTCCCGCGCGCTCCGCGCACCCATGGAGGCTCGAGCTGCGCTCATCGCGGCAAACGAGCTCTTGCGCTACCGCCCCATCGACGATGTCTATGAAGAATGGCTCGACCGCATCGCCGAGCTCGTCCGCGCCGCAGGGGGCTCTCCTGCGCCGTCCGTTCCGCTGCACCGCACCCCGCCCCGCGTGGGCGACGAAGCTCCGGGGGCGCCCTAGACGCCTCCTCCTCAAGAAGGTGCCGTGGCTCCAAGGCGCGTGGCCCCTGGGCGGAACCCGCTCCGTTAGGTGCCAGTGCGGCAAGAGCAGAGCTGCCAAGAAGTCCCTCGCCCGCAAGAAGCTGACCGGGCGCTCCCTGCTCTAGCACGTCGCGACCATGCTCCTGCTCCCGCACGTCAAGACCCCGTGCTGCTCCCAGCTGCAGCACGTGGGGACATGCAAGACCAAGCTCTCCGCCACCCAAGGCCTCCCGTGGCCACAGCAGGCTGCCGTGCCTTCACCATCGAGCTACGCAGCGTCGCGTGGCCCGGCAAGTTCAAGCCAGACCTGCCTCCTCGTTACGACGGCACTGCCGACCCTGCGGAGTTCCTCCAGCTCTATGAGCTAGGCATCGAAGCTGCCAATGGAGACGAGAAGGTCATGGCGAACTGGTTTCCCATGGCGCTCAAGGATGGGGCCCGCACCTGACTCCTGAACCTGGCTCCAGGCATGATCTCCTCCTGGGACGAGATGCGCACCCGCTTCATCGCCAACTTCCAAGGTACTCGCGACCGGCCACCCGCCGTGAGCGACATGCGCCGCATCAAGCAACAACCCGGAAAGACCTTGCAGAAGTACATCCAGCGCTTCAACAACGCATGCCTCAAGATTCCCAAGGTGACGGAGGAGGCCATCATCTCAGCCTTCTCCGACGGCGTGCGCGATGTCAAGATGAAGGAGGAGCTGACGATGCATGAAGACCTGTGCACTTCCTTGGAGTTGTTCAACTTGGCAACCAAGTGCGCCAGGGCTGAGGAAGGGCGTCTCTCCCTCCTCGAGCTGCCTGCCGCAGACCCAGAAGAGAAGAAGACCAAGGCCAAGGATGTGAAGCGCAAGGGGGCTGCCGTACTCGCGGCAGAACCAGACACCAAGCGGGGCAGAGATCAGCCCGAATCTTCCAAGGACACTCGGTACTGTGTGTACCACGACCTCCGCACCCACAACACCAACGAATGTCAAGAGCTCCGAGCCGTGCGAGAAGGAAGGATCGGCCGTTGTCCCGACCGCGGTGACCGGGGCTACGGTCGAGGAGGAGGAAGGAACGCAGGACACTGGGAAGACCGCAGCCCGCGCCAAGGGTGGCGCGATCAACCTCGCGAGGATCGCTGGCAAGACCCGCCTCGCGAGGGAGACTGGAGGGATGAGCCTCGCGAGGATCGCCTGCAAGGCAACGCAGGCCTCCCTCCGCTGCCGCCGCTGCCAAGGAGAAACGAGGACCGCCATCAGGACGAGGGGGCTGGGGGCTTCCATTAGCCGCGCGCGATCGCCTGCATCCTGGGCGGGGCTCAAGCCCCAGCCTCTCAACGCGTCTTCAAGCAGTTTGCCCGCGAAGTGAATGCATTCCTCCCCAAGCTCGAGGCCACGCGCCCTCTCAGGTGGTCGGCGTGCGCCATCACGTTCAACTCAGCAGATCAGCTCAAGTGTGCGGCTACAGCCGGAGTCCTCAGGATGCTTTGTTCCCCAATCATCAGCAATGTGGTGGTCACCAGGACCCTCATCGATGGCGGGGCAGGGCTCAACGTCCTATCCGTGGAAACATTCAACAATCTCCAAGTGCCCTACAACCAGCTTCAGCCAACCAAGCCTTTCTCCGGAGTCACCGACGGCTCCACGGTCCCGATTGGGCGGGTCCGCCTCCCTGTCACCTTTGGGGCACGCGACAACTACTGCACCGAGATCATCGACTTCGACGTCGCTCACATTCGCCTGTCGTACAACGCCATCCTTGGGTACCCAGCACTGGCCAAGTTCATGGTCATAACTCACCATGGCTACAACGTCCTCAAGATACCAGGAAGTGGCGGAGTCATCACGGTGCCCTGTGAAGAGAAGGACGCGGTGTGTTCCCTAGAACGAGCCTTTCAGGCCGCATCACTGGAAGACCCGGATCGCGGAAGCAGGAGGCTTCCCGAGACCACCCCCAAGAAGAAGAAGACATCGTTCGGCCCAGCCCCTCAGGAGGCAGGCCCCTCAGGGCCCGCGCCTGCCCAGGGGGAACCTCCTTCCATTGCATACGAAAGCGCGCCCGGCGCCCTCCTCAGGCAGGGCTCGGGGGCTCTCCCCTGGAGGGCCACCGACCTGGCTAAGGTCACGAGGGAGGCACTTGGGCACCACATGGAGGCATGCTTCGAAGCACGTTTCCCTCAAGAAGGAGTAAGGCAAGGAGGGCCAGACCCTCAGGAGTTCGTCAGCAAGGCCATTCAGGAGCTACAGGAGTCCAGAGTCATGAAAGGCGGCCGCCGCCTACCAGCTGTGGCTCCCCATCCAGGCGAGGATGGTGGGCTGCGCGTCTGCATCGACATACCAGGGCTCAATCGAGTCGCCTCTCTAGAGCGCCTCTGGCCCTCGCGAGTGGGGCGCTGCGAAGGTCCACCCCATAGCTACGTTCGCATGCCTTACGGCTTGCCGAACGTGGCTGCCACGTACCAGCGCCTCATGAGGGGTATCATGGAGGCTCAAGATGCCAGGCGTTCCGCAGCCCTGGCGGAGCTGGAGATGGTCCGCGAGGAGCCACCAGCGCCTCCGGAGCCTCCCGAGGCCCCTGGGCCTGGGGGCTCCTGAGGATCGGCTTCCGTAGCCCACCGAGTCTGCTACACCAACACTCCTTCGTCCTCAACATCATCAGGTGGCATCTTTCAAGTTTCCTTTCCAGCTGGGAGTGCCCCCCAGGGCTGCATTATTCCCAGGCCGCGTGGGATCGTCCCTGCGGCATGTATCCCTTTCGTTTCATGTTGTTAGCTTGCTTTATTGGGGGCGCCCCACGGGCTGCATCATCCCCAAGTCGCTCGGGCCTGACCCAGTGATGTCCGCCTTCCCAGCATCTATTTGAATGAATCCACTCCTTCGCGGCTAATGTGTTTGACCTAGTTGCCCGCTCAACTGACGCCAACTGACGGAGCTGCTCCCAAACGGCACGACACTTGCGCATGGGTCCGTCCCTGCAACGCCGACAAACCTGAATGGCTGAGCTCTGGCTGCGGCAGCCCCGCGTGGCGCCACCTCGTCAAGCCTTCAGTGCCTCATCGCCCCTCGGAAGCAACCAACGGCTGACTGTCAATTGTCATGGCAACCCCTCATTCTTTCTATGATGGGTCTACAGGATCTCCTAAAGGAGCTGCGTCAGGCGAGGCCCTTGCGGTGTCTCCTTCACTCTCACCCGCACGAACCGCTTGCACGTTAAAGGGGGGGTGCCTGAGCATCACGACTCAGGGCTCCTACTGGCTCTCCAACCCTCACCCTCTGGCCTTGTCCATGGCATCACGACCTGGCATACCAGCGACGGCTGAGACTCGCTCAAGGGCCGGGACCCGAGGACGTAGAGCAGAAAGGGGAGCAAAGGCGAGAGGGGAGGGACACGCGAGGACCTCGCCGAGCAACCTCACGCCTGCCGATGCACGGACCCGGCGACACACCAGAGAGCGGTCCTTGATTCTCGAGATAAGTCACCACCCGGAAGCACCAGCTACCATGGCACCATCCCCGCACCTAATGCAATCCCGTGTTAGCGACGCCGCTCTCCTTTCTCACCGAACGACGGCTGCTTGAGCGCCAAAGGGGACCTCCTCAGCATCGTGACTCAGGGGCTCTTACCGGACCCCGGGTCGCTCACCTCCTGGCCTTGACCATGGCATCACGACCTGGCATACCAGCGACGGCTGAAGCCGCCTTGGGACTGGGACCTGTCGGCGCAGAGCACCAAGCCCTCTTGAGGTTCGAAAGGGAGAACTGAGCTAAGACGGAATGAGCAACTCGCGCAATTCTACGACAAGGGTTATATTAACAAACAGGATCACAGGCACCTTACGAGCCCCCACGGGACGCGTCTTTGATTCCTCGCAGGGAACAGATCCTAAAAGGACGCTAACTACACGCGCCCCTGCAAAAGACGCCATCATCAACAGTGGGCCGTCAAGCACCAGCGCCAACCCCATCCAGATCAGAGTCGGCGACGGCTTGACGAGCCCGCCCTGCTCCAGGAGCGGCGCTGGCTCGGGGGCTCGTAGCTGTCGTCGCTCGTCTCCGGAGTCGCGAAGAGCTCGCCGGAGTCGCTGGAACCTCCGACGCCTCCGCCGCCTAAGGAGCCGCCAAGGGAGCGGTCGGCGGGCCCAGTCCTCGCCGTAGCAGGGTCCCGACCACCTCTCCCGGGGCAGCACTCCAGCCGGCGCCCGTTCGCATCGAAGACCTTGAAGAACATCACCGAAGCACCGTTGTACTCCAAGTGGATCACGAAGGCGCCTCTTGTCCTGCAAACCCGGGCGATTTTGCTCCAGCCTCGAGTCATGAAGACCTCGCCCGGGGCAACGACCGCGACCTCTGCCTCGGTCACGAGGGTGCTGCAGCCGGCGTGCTGCAGCCAAAGCTCCAGGAGTCCTCCCTGCGGGATGATGGAGGCGAAGAAGGGAGGAAGGTGAATCCAAGACTGAGGAGGCATGGCAGCGTGGAGCACGAACTCTCGGGAGGAGCCCTCGGTGTGGACCCCAGGGGGGACGACCCACACCTTCGTGACCTGTCGGCGCCGATGCCGGCGCCGCCCGTGGCGATCGGCATCAACTCCTTCAGAGCCCTCGATGTGGGCGTACAAGGGAAGCGGGAACCGCGGCGGTGGCTGCTCGCACCAGGGCCTCGACACCACCTGATGGGCCCCCTCGTCCCGGCCGCGGAGGGCGAGCCGTTTCTTCGGCGGGAGCGGATCTGGTTCCTCTCGGGGAGCCTTTCCCTTCTCTGCCGTCGAGAACCGGCGGATCGGAGCCATCGCAGCAAGACGGAGCAAGGACCAGGAAGAAGGAGAAGCAAGAAGCAAGAAGGGATGGACTGGAAGGACGCGCGCCATTCCGTACTTATGGCCGGCGAAGGCCAACCGCCGACCTCCACGAACGCAGGTAATCATGAACTTCTTTGCATGCAGGGACTTGTCCAATCCGTGCAGTTGCCAAGGCGCTGTGGGGAAGTGGAGACGCCCACGTCCAATCAACCGCCACGCGGCACCCAAGGTCACAGGCTGTTAGGGCCCGCGGCGCTTCGCCCTTGCCCTTTCGCCTCCCTGCACGGCCAAGTCCGGGCGCGCCTTGGGCCCGGGGGCTACTGTCGGCACTCTGGAAACAGGGGTCCCCAGACTTGCCTGCCTGTGGCCTGCGGCGTGGCTCAAAGGGGGGCCCGGCACAGCCTATCTTCATCAACACAGACCCAAGACCCTCGCGAGGGGCCAAGCCTCGCGGGGTGGACGACACGGAGCTTCCCCGGACACGGCCTCATCAGGCTGGCTCGCGGGGAGGCGGAGTGATCAAGGCGGGGTACCTCACGTGGTGCCCGTGACGCAAGCCATGACGACCAAGGGTGCCAGGCGGGCGCCAGCCCGCGCAGTGTCCTCCTTTCCTCTTTGGTGCAAAGGGAGCAAGCGCAGGCGAGAGCATCAAGCAAAGGCACCCGTTTCGGTGCAACGAGACCAAGACCAGTCCAACGGCAGGCATGAAGTCATTGTGGAGCCCAAGCTAGCGTCACCACCAGAGCCTTTGGCAGGCGAGGACCAACTTTAGTCAGGATAAGTGTACCTGATGTTCCCCTTCAAAATGGCCAATTGTTGGTGCCCTTCCGGCTCGATATTTGGGAAGAGGCCCAGGGCCTCTGCCTATAAATAGGACTAGCCACCCACAAGGTAGGGGGAGATAGGATCGAAATCAGATCGAGTAGCATCACACAGAGAGAGAATAGAAGAGAGAGAAAGAGAGAGAAGGGTGACTGAACTCCTCCTAGCAGTTCATCCCCTCAGCCAAGAACAGACCCTCGCGAGGCTGTTCTTCCTTGTATTGCTCATCATCATCAGCCCAAGAGGCAATCCACCACACCACACACTGGAGTAGGGTATTACACCACAACGGTGGCCCGAACCAGTATAAACCCTGTGTCTCTTGTGTTGTTCTTTCCATAACTTAGATCTTAGCGAGGCGGAGGGGTGCAGGTAGGTAGAAGGCGTAATCTCCACGCGCACCCCAGTGTTCAAACCTTAAGGGTCTGCCGGAACCCGAAATCCGACACCGGCCCGGGGGCTGCGGCAGTCGGCCCGGGGACTTCATCGACACAGCAGGCGGCAGCTGACTCCAACCCGCCGCCTCCCATCCCAACCGCCCTCGTGCATGTTGTAGTTCTGGCAGTCGAAGAAATAGCAGCACCTTCATGGGCGCAACCCATCCTCAACTTCCGGATAAACAAAGAGCTGCCGACTGATGACATCTCAGCCCGACAAGTGCAACGTCGGGCAGCAGCATACACCATTGTCAACAAAGAACTTGTGAGGCGCAGTGTCACTGGTGTGTACCAGCGCTGCGTGGAATCGGTGAAAGGCCAAGCAATCCTCAAAGACATCCACCAAGGCAAGTGCGGCCACCACGCGGCTTCCAGATCACTCGTGGACAAAGCTTTCTGCAACGGTTTCTTCTGGCCGACTGCCTAGGAGGATGCCAAGGATCTAGTCAAGCATTGCAAGTCAGAAGTTCAGCTCGTAGCAACATCTGCCGGCTTCTGCACTCAAGACCATTCCCTTGGCATGGCCTTTTGCCGTTTGGGGCTTAGATATGGTGGGACCATTCAATACAGCACGCGGTGGCATGACCCGTCTGCTTGTCGCCGTGGACAAATTCACCAAGTGGATAGAAGCAAAGCCAATCAAGAAGTTGAATGGTCCGACTGCCGTGACTTTCATTGCAGATATCACCACTCGGTACGGAGTACCACACAACATCATCACGGATAATGGCACAAATTTTGCCAAAGGAGCCTTGGCCCATTTCTGTGCGACGCATGGGCATCTGACTGGACCTAGCGTCTGTTGCCCGTCCGCAGTCAAACGACCAAGTTGAGCGAGCAAATAGCCTCATCCTTTCTGGCGTTAAGCCCCGACTGGTCGAGCCCCTGGAGCGGTCGGCCGGCTGCTGGATTGATGAGCTGTCGGCCGTCCTCTAGAGCCTGCGCACAACTCCAAACAAGTCAACCGGCTTCATGCCTTTCTTCCTCGTCTACGGTGCCGAAGCCGTCATCCCGACGGACATTGAGTTCGACTCACCTCGCGTCACCATGTACAGCGAGGCGGAAGAAAAAGAAGCGCGAGAAGATGGCATCGATCTATTGGAGGAGGGCCGGCTGTTAGCACATAGCCGGTCTGCCATCTACCAGCAGAGTCTACGCTGCTAATA
Source organism: Triticum urartu (assembly GCF_056163025.1). Taxonomy (NCBI): domain Eukaryota; kingdom Viridiplantae; phylum Streptophyta; class Magnoliopsida; order Poales; family Poaceae; genus Triticum; species Triticum urartu. The sequence goes on from NC_141878.1 coordinate 369,776,485, forward strand.
CAACCGTAAGGTCGAGCCAAGATCTTTCCAGGAGGGAGACCTTGTGCTCCGACTGATCCAGCGAATAGCCAGCCAGCACAAGCTCTCGGCACCTTGGGAAGGCCCATTCACCGTTAGCAAAGTTTGGGGCAACGACTCCTACTACCTGATCGATGCTCAAAAGCCCAGAGCATGCAAGAGAGATGACTCCGGCAAAGAGACAGAGCAGCCGTGGAATGCAAACCTCCCTCGAAGATTTTATAGTTGATGCAGTATGTACCATGCTATCTTTTGTATTAAGTACGAAGACTCCGGGTCTCGCGAGAAGAGCTCGGGGACTACCCTCTTTTCTATATATGATAATGTTGGGGAACGTTGTAATTTCAAAAAAAATCCTACGCACACACAGGATCATGGTGATGCATAGCAACGAGAGGGAGAGTGTTGTCCACGTACCCTCGTAGACCGAAAGCGGAAGCGTTTGCACAACGCGGTTGATGTAGTCGGACATCTTCACGATCCGACCGATCAAGTACCGAACGTACGGCACCTCCGAGTTCAGCACACGTCCAGCTCGATGACGTCCCTCAAATTCCAATCCAGCCGAGCTTTGAGGGAGAGTTCCATCAGCACGACACCGTGGTGACGATGATGATGTTCTACCAACACAGGGCTTCGCCTAAGCACCGCTACGATATTATCGAGGTGGACTATGGTGGAGGGGGGCACCGCACATGGCTAAGAGTTCCAAGAGATCAATTGTTTTGTCTAGAGGTGCCCCCTGCCCTCGTATATAAAGGAGCAAGGGGGAGAGGCGGCCAGCCAGGAGGAGGCGCACCAGGGAGGAGTCCTACTCCCACCGGGAGTAGGACTCCCTCCTTTCCTAGTTGGAGTAGGAGGAGGGAGAGAGGAAGAAAAGCGGGGCGCCCACCCCCCCTCCTCCTTGTCCAATTCGGACTAGAGGGAGAGGGGGCGCGCGGCCTGCCCTTGCCGCCCCTCCTCTTCTCCACTAAGGCCCATCTTGGCCCATTAAACCCATGGGGGGGGGGGGTCGGTAACCCCCGGTACTCCGGTAAAATCCCAATTTCACCCGAAACACTTCCGATATCCAAATATAGGCTTCCAATATATCAATCTTTATGTCTCGACCATTTCAAGACTCCTCGTCATTTCCGTGATCACATCCGGGACTCTGAACTTCCTTCGGTGCATCAAAACACATAAACTCATAATATAACCGTCATCGAACTTTAAGCGTGCGGACCCTACGGGTTCGAGAACTATGTAGACATGACCGAGACATGTCTCCGGTCAATAACCAATAGCGGAACCTAGATGCTCATATTGGCTCCTACATATTCTACGAAGATCTTTATCGGTCAAACTGCATAACAACATACGTTGTTCCCTTTGTCATCGATATGTTACTTGCCCGAGATTCGATCGTCGGTATCTTAATACCTAGTTCATTCTCGTTACCGGCAAGTCTCTTTACTCGTTCTGTAATACATCATCCCGCAACTAACTCATTAGTTGCAATGCTTACAAGGCTTATAGTGATGTGTATTACCGAGTGGGCCCAGAGATACCTCTCCGACAATCAAAGTGACAAATCCTAATCTCGAAATACGCCAACCCAAAAAGTACCTTTCGAGACACCTGTAGAGCACCTTCATAATCACCCAGTTACGTTGTGACGTTTGGTAGCACACAAAGTGTTCCTCCGGTAAACGGGAGTTGCATAATCTCATAGTCATAGGAACATGTATAAGTCATGAAGAAAGCAATAGAAGAATACTAAACGATCATGTGCTAAGCTAACGGAATGGGTGAAGTCAATCACATCATTCTCCTAATGATGTGATCCCGTTAATCAAATGAAAACTCATGTCAATGGCTAGGAAACATAACCATCTTTGATCAACAAGCTAGTCAAGTAGAGGCATACTAGTGACACTCTGTTTGTTTATGTATTCACACAAGTATTATGTTTCCGGTTAATACAATTCTAGCATGAATAATAAACATTTATCATGATATAAGGAAATAAATAATAACTTTATTATTGCCTCTAGGGCATATTTCCTTCAGTCTCCCACTTGCACTAGAGACAATAATCTAGATTACACAGTAATGATTCTAACACCCATGGAGTCTTGGTGCTGATCATGTTTTGCTCGTGGAAGAGGCTTAGTCAACGGTCTGCAACATTCAGATCCATATGTATCTTGCAAATTTCTATGTCTCCCACCTAGACTTGATCCCGGATGGAGTTGAAGCGTCTCTTGATGTGCTTGGTTCTCTTGTGAAATCTGGATTCCTTTGCCAAGGCAATTGCACCAGTATTGTCACAAAAGATTTTCATTGGACCCGATGCACTAGGTATGACACCTAGATCGGATATGAACTCCTTCATCCAGACTCCTTCATTTCCTGCTTCTGAAGCAGCTATGTACTCTGTTTCACATGTAGATCCCGCCATAATGCTTTGTTTAGAACTGCACCAACTGATAGCTCCACCGTTCAATGTAAACACGTATCCGGTTTGCGATATAGAATCGTCCGGATCAGTGTCAAAGCTTGCATCGACGTAACCATTTACGACTAGCTCTTTGTCACCTCCACAAACGAGAAACATATCCTTGGTCCTTTTCAGGTATTTCAGGATGTTCTTGACCGATGTCCAGTGATCCACTCCTGGATTACTTTGGTACCTCTCTGCTAAACTTATAGCAAGGCACACATCAGGTTTGGTACACAGCATTGCATACATGATAGAGCCTATGGCTGAAGCATAGGGAACATCTTTCATCTTCTCTCTATCTTCTGAAGTGGTCGGGCATTGAGTCTTACTCAACTTCAGACCTTGTAACACAGGCAAGAACCCTTTCTTTGCTTGATCCATTTTGAACTTCTTCAGAACTTTGTCAAGGTATGTGCTTTGTGAAAGTCCAATTAAGCGTCTTGATCTATCTCTATAGATCTTGATGCCCAATATATAAGCAGCTTCACCAAGGCCCTTCATTGAAAAACTCTGATTCAAGTATCCCTTTATGCTATCCAGAAATTCTACATCATTTCCAATCAGCAATATGTCATACACATATAATATGAGAAATGCTATAGAGCTCCCACTCACTTTCTTGTAAATACAGGCTTCTCCAAAAGTCTGTATAAAACCATATGCTTTGATCACACTATCAAAATGTTTATTCCAACTCCGAGAGGCTTGCACCAGTCCATAAATGGATCGCTGGAGCTTGCACACTTTGTTAGCTCCCTTTGGATGGATAAAACCTTCCGGTTGCATCATATACAACTCTTCTTCCAGAAATCCATTCAGGAATGCGGTTTTGACATCCATTTGCCAAATTTCATAATCATAAAATGCAGCAATTGCTAACATGATTCGGACAGACTTAAGAATCGCTACGGGTGAGAAAGTCTCATAGTAGTCAATCCCATGAACTTGTCGAAAACCTTTTGCAACAAGTCGAGCTTTATAGACAGTAACATTACCGTCAGCGTCAGTCTTCTTCTTGAAGATCCATTTATTTTCAATGGCTTGCCGATCATCGGGCAAGTCAACCAAAGTCCACACTTTGTTCTCATACATGGATCCCATCTCAGATTTCATGGCCTCAAGCCATTTTGTGGAATCTGGGCTCACCATCGCTTCTTCATAGTTCGTAGGTTCGTCATGGTCTAGCAACATAACCTCCAGAATAGGATTACCGTACCACTCTGGTGCGGATCTCACTCTGGTTGATCTAGGAGGTTTAGTAACAACTTGATCTGAAGTTCCATGATCATCATCATTAACTTCCTCACTAATTGGTGTAGGTGTCACAGGAACCGGTTTCTGTGATGAATTACTTTCCAATAAGGGAGCAGGTATAGTTACCTCATCAAGTTATACTTTCCTCCCACTCACTTCTTTCGAGAGAAACTCCTTCTCTAGAAAGGATCCAAATTTAGCAACAAAAGTTTTGCCTTCAGATCTGTGATAGAAGGTGTACCCAACAGTTTCCTTTGGGTATTCTATGAAGACACATTTCTCCGATTTGGGTTCGAGCTTATCAGGTTGAAGCTTTTTCACATAAGCATCACAGCCCCAAACTTTAAGAAACTACAACTTTGGTTTCTTGCCAAACCACAGTTCATAAGGCGTCATCTCAACGGATTTTGATGGTGCCCTATTTAACGTGAATGCAGTCGTCTCTAAAGCATAACCCCAAAGTGATAGCGGTGAATCAGTAAGAGACAACATAGATCGCACCATATCTAGTAAAGTAGGATTACGACGTTCGGACACACCATTACGCTGTGGTGTTCCGGGTGGTGTGAGTTGCGAAACTATTCCGCATTGTTTCAAATGAAAACCAAACTCGTAACTCAAATATTCTCCTCCACGATTAGATCGTAGAAACTTTATTTTCTTGTTACGATGATTTTCAACTTCACTCTAAAATTCTTTGAACTTCTCAAATGTTTCAGACTTATGTTACATTAAGTAGATATACCCATATCTGCTTAAATCATCTGTGAAGGTGAGAAAATAACGATACCCGCCGCGAGCCTCAACATTCATCGGACCACATACATCTGTATGTATGATTTCCAACAAATCTGTTGCTCGCTCCATAGTTTCGGAGAACGGCGCTTTAGTCATCTTGCCCATGAGGCACGGTTCGCAAGTACCAAGTGATTCATAATCAAGTGGTTCCAAAAGTCCATCAGTATGGAGTTTCTTCACGCGCTTTACACCAATATGACCTAAATGGCAGTGCCACAAATAAGTTGCACTATCATTATCAACTTTGCATCTTTTGGCTTCAATATTATGAATATGTGTATCACTACTATCGAGATTCAATAAGAATAGACCACTCTTCAAGGGTGCATCACCATAAAAGATATTACTCATATAAATAGAACAACCATTATTCTCTTATTTAAATGAATAACCATCTCGCATCAAACAAGATCCAGATATAATGTTCATGCTCAACGCTGGCACCAAATAACAATTATTCAGGTCTAAAACTAATCCCGAAGGTAGAGTAGAGGTAGTGTGCCGACCGCGATCACATCGACTTTTGAACCATTTCCCATGCGCATCGTCACCTCGTCCTTAGCCAATCTTCGCTTAATCCGTAGTCCCTGTTTCGAGTTGCAAATATTAGCAACAGAACCAGTATCAAATACCCAGGTGCTACTGCGAGCATTAGTAATGTACACATCAATAACATGTATATCACATATACCTTTGTTCACCTTGCCATCCTTCTTTTCCGCCAAATACTTGGGGCAGTTCCGCTTCCAGTGACCAGTCTGTTTGCAGTAGAAGCACTCAGTTTCAGGCTTAGGTCTAGACTTGGTTTCTTCTCTTGAGCAGCAACTTGTTTGCCGTTCTTCTTGAAGTTCCCCTTCTTCTTCCCTTTACCCTTTTTCTTGAAACTACTGGTCTTGTTGACCATCAACACTTGATGCTCCTTTTTGATTTCTACCTCCGCAGCCTTTAGCATCGCGAAGAGCTTAGGAATTGTCTTATTCATCCCTTGCATATTATAGTTCATCATGAAGCTTTTGTAGCTTGGTGGCAGTGATTGAAGAACTCTGTCAATGACACTATCAACAGGAAGATTAACTCCCAGTTGAGTCAAGTGATTATGATACCCAGACATTTTGAGTATATGTTCACTAACATAACTATTCTCCTCCATCTTGCAGCTATAGAACTTATTGGAGACTTCATATCTCTCAATCCGGGCATTTGCTTGAAATATTAACTTCAACTCCTGGAACATCTCATATGCTCCATGACGTTCAAAACATCGTTGATGTCCCGGTTCTAAGTCGTAAAGCATCGCACACTGAACTATCGAGTAGTCATCAGCTTTACTTTGCCAGACGTTCTTAACGTCATCAGCAGCATCTGCAGCAGGCCTGGCACCCAGCGGTGCTTCTAGGACGTAATTCTTTTGTGCAACAATGAGGATAATCCTCAAGTTACGGGCCTAGTCCGTGTAATTGCTACCATCATCTTTCAACTTTGCTTTCTCAAGGAACGCATTAAAATTTAATGGAACAACAGCACGTGCCATCCATCTACAATCAACATAGACAAGCAAAATACTATCAGGTACTAAGTTCATGATAAATTTAAGTTCAATTAATCATATTACTTAAGAACTCCCACTTAGATAGACATCTCTCTAATCCTCTAAGTGATCACGCGATCCAAATCAACCAAACCATGTCCGATCATCACGTGAGATGGAGTAGTTTCAATGGTGAACATCACTATGTTGATCATATCTACTATATGATTCACGCTCGACCTTTCGGTCTCAGTGTTCCGAGGCCATATCTGCATATGCTAGGCTCGTCAAGTTTAACCTGAGTATTCCGTGTGTGCAACTGTTTTGCACCCGTTGTATTTGGATGTAGAGCCTATCACACCCTATCATCACGTGGTGTCTCAGCACGAAGAACTTTTGCAACGGTGCATACTCAGGGAGAACACTTATACCTTGATAATTTAGTGAGAGATTTTCTTATAATGCTACCGTCAATCAAAGCAAGATAAGATGCATAAAAGATAAACATCACATGCAATCAATATAAGTGATATGATATGGCCATCATCATCTTGTGCTTGTGATCTTCATCTCTGAAGCACCTTCATGATCACCATTGTCACCGGCGTGACACTTGGATCTCCATCGTAGCATCGTTGTCGTCTCGCCAACTTATGCTTCTATGACTATCGCTACCGCTTAGTGATAAAGTAAAGCATTACAGGGCGATTGCATTGCATACAATAAAGCGACAACCACATGGCTCCTGCCAGTTGCCGATACCTCGGTTACAAAACATGATCATCTCATACAATAAAATATAGTATCATGCCTTGACCATATCGCATGAGAACATGCCCTACAAAAACAAGTTAGACGTCCTCTACTTTGTTGTTGCAAGTTTTACGTGGCTGCTATGGGCTGAGCAAGAACCGTTCTTACCTACGCATCAAAACCACAACGGTAGTTTGTCAAGTTAGTGTTGTTTTAACCTTCTCAAGGACCAGGCGGAGCCACACTTGGTTCAACTAAAGTTGGATAAACTAACACCCGCCAGCCACCTATGTGCAACGCATGTCGGTAGAACCAGTCTCGCGTAAGCGTACGCGTAATGTCGATCCGGGCCGATTCATCCAACAATATCACTGAACCAAAGTATGACATGATGGTAAGCAGTATGACTAATATCTCCAACAACTCACTTGTGTTCTACTCATGCATATAATATCTACGCATAAAACCAGGCTCGTATGCCACTGTTGGGGAATGTAGTAATTTCAAAAAAAAATCCTACGCACACACAGGATCATGGTGATGCATAGCAACGAGAGGGGAGAGTGTTGTCCATGTACCCTCGTAGACCGAAAGCGGAAGCGTTTGCACAACGCGGTTGATGTAGTCGTATGTCTTCACGATACGACCGATCAAGTACCGAACGTACGACACCTCCGAGTTCAGCCCATGTTCAGCTCGATGACTTCCCTCAAATTCCGATCCAGCCGAGCTTTGAGGGAGAGTTTCATCAGCATGACGGCGTGGTGACGATGATGATGTTCTACCGACGCAGGGCTTCGCCTAAGCACCACTATGACATTATCGAGGTGGACTATGGTGGAGGGGGGCACCGCACACGGCTAAGAGATCCAAGAGATCAATTGTTGTGTCTAGAGGTGCCCCCTGCCCCCGTATATAAAGGAGCAAGGGGGAAGAGGCGGCCCGCCAAGAGGAGGCGCGCCAGGGAGGAGTCCTACTCCCGCCTCCTTTCCTAGTTGGAGTAGGAGAAGGGGGAAGGAGGAGGGAGAGAGGAAGGAAAGGGGGGCGCCCACCCCCCCTCCTCCTTGTCCAATTCAGACTAGAGGGAGAGGGGGCGCGCGGCCTGCCCTTGCCGCCCCTCCTCTTCTCCACTAAGGCCCATCTTGGCCCATTAAACCCACGGGGGGGTTCGGTAACCCCCGGTACTCCGGTAAAATCCCAATTTCACCCGAAACACTTCCGATATCCAAATATAGGCTTCCAATATATCAATCTTTATGTCTCGACCATTTCAAGACTCCTCGTCATTTCCGTGATCACATCCGGGACTCTGAACTTCCTTCGGTGCATCAAAACACATAAACTCATAATATAACCGTCATCGAACTTTAAGCGTGCGGACCCTACGGGTTCGAGAACTATGTAGACATGACCGAGACATGTCTCCGGTCAATAACCAATAGCGGAACCTAGATGCTCATATTGGCTCCTACATATTCTACGAAGATCTTTATCGGTCAAACTGCATAACAACATACGTTGTTCCCTTTGTCATCGATATGTTACTTGCCCGAGATTCGATCGTCGGTATCTTAATACCTAGTTCATTCTCGTTACCGGCAAGTCTCTTTACTCATTCTGTAATACATCATCCCACAACTAACTCATTAGTTGCAATGCTTACAAGGCTTATAGTGATGTGTATTACCAAGTGGGCCCAGAGATACCTCTCCGACAATCAAAGTGACAAATCCTAATCTCGAAATACGCCAACCCAACAAGTACCATTCGAGACACCTGTAGAGCACCTTCATAGTCACCCAGTTACATTGTGACGTTTGGTAGCACACAAAGTGTTCCTCCGGTAAACGGGAGTTGCATAATCTCATAGTCATAGGAACATGTATAAGTCATGAAGAAAGCAATAGAAGAATACTAAATGATCATGTGCTAAGCTAACGGAATGGGTGAAGTCAATTACATCATTCTCCTAATGATGTGATCCCGTTAATCAAATGACAACTCATGTCAATGGCTAGGAAACATAACCATCTTTGATCAACTAGCTAGTCAAGTAGAGGCATACTAGTGACACTCTGTTTGTTTATGTATTCACACAAGTATTATGTTTCCGGTTAATACAATTCTAGCATGAATAATAAACATTTATCATGATATAAGGAAATAAATAATAACTTTATTATTGCCTCTAGGGCATATTTCCTTTAGATAAGTACCATGCCTATGAATGTGTTATTTCATTATTACGCCTGGCACCGGGTTCGACCAGTCGGCCCGGGGGCTTGCCGCCTTGTACTATGTGGAGCTTCCTGCAGTCGGACAAGTAGTGTGTTGGCACCTAAGCCTTCTCTTGCTAGAAGCCACAGCTCACAGAGCGACTGTCCGGTGGGCAGGAGTTACGGGCAGGAAAGGGTGTCCACGTGAAAAATGGCTAAGGACCCCTAGCATACACATAGTTCAGGCCGGCTCCCCACCTCATCGACCGGCTGCTGAAGCAGCCGGCCGGCTGGCCTCTACTTAACTTGCTAATGCTCTAGTCGGCCAAGTACTTGCCCTCCCAAAAGCGGCTAAGTACTTGACCAAGCCAGATTCCGCAGAGTGACTGTTTGGCTGGCAAGATGGCAACCAAGGGAGGGCGGCAAAGGAAAAAGGCCAACAAGCAGAAAGCAAGAAAATTCAGAACTCGGCAAAAGCACAACTTTTGTGAAAGCATATTTACATGTCAAAAGGCCCTTGGCCAGCATTCAACAGAGTTTGAAATACACCCCGCGGGTGGAACTGTGCAAATTTAACAAAGTTTGTCGAGACTGATAAAACAGGGAAAATAAAGATAAGTTGGCAGCCTAGGGAGCTGCAGAGGGGTCCGGCTGGCTGGCGGAGTCGGTGGTGCCGGTTGGTGGAGTGGACGGCTGGTCAGTCTCCGCTTGGTCGCCTCCAGCCGCAGTCGGCACGCTCGAGTGTGGCTCATTGTTCGAGGCACGATCAAGTTGTGGCTGGCCGTTGATAACCCACAAGTATAGGGGATCGCAACAGTTTGCGAGGGTAGAGTATTCAACCCAAATTTATTGATTCGACACAAGGGGAGCCAAAGAATATTCTCAAGTATTAGCAGCTGAGTTGTCAATTCAACCACACCTGGATAACTTAATATCTGCAGCAAAGTGTTTAGTAGCAAAGTAATATGATAGTAGTGGTAACGGTACCAAAGTAATATTTTTGGGTTTTGTAGTGATTGTAACAGTAGCAACGGAAAAGTAAATAAGCGAAGAACAATATATGAAAAGCCCGTACGCATTGGATCGGTGATGGAGAATTATGCCGGATGCGATCGATCATGTAACAGTCATAACCTAGGGTGACACAGAACTAGCTCCAGTTCATCAATGTAATGTAGGCATGTATTCCGAATATAGTCATACGTGCTTATGGAAAAGAACTTGCATGACATCAATTGTCCTACCCTCCCGTGGCAGCGGGGTCCTATTGGAAACTAAGGGATATTAAGGCCTCCTTTTAATAGAGTACCGGACCAAAGCATTAACACATAGTGAATACATGAACTCCTCAAACTATGGTCATCACCAGGAGTGGTCCCGATTATTGTCACTTTGGGGTTGCCGGATCATAACACATAGTAGGTGACTATAGACTTGCAAGTTTGGATCAAGAACTCTCATATATTGATGAAAACATAATAGGTTCAGATCTTAAATCATGGCACTCGGGCCCTAGTGACAAGCATTAAGCATAGCAAAGTCATAGCAACATCAATCTCAGAACATAGTGGATACTAGGGATCAAACCCTAACAAAACTAACTCGATTACATGATAAATCTCATCCAACCCATCACCGTCCAACAAGCCTACGACGGAGTTACTCACGCACGGTGGTGAGCATCATGAAATTGGTGATGGAGGAAGGTTGATGATGACGATGGCGATAGATTCCCCTCTTCGGAGCCCCGAACGGACTCCAGATCAGCCCTCCTGAGAGAGTTTAGGGCTTGGCGGCGGCTCCGTCTCGTAAAACGTGATGAATCATTCTCTCTGATTTTTTTTCTCCCCGAAAGTGAATATATGGAGTCAGGGTTGAGGTCGGTGGATCATCAGGGGGCCCACGAGGCAGGGGGCGCGCCCAGGGGGTAGGGCGCACCCCCTACCCTCGTGGGCAAGGTGTGGGCCCCTGACGTGGATCTTTCTTCCAGTATTTTTTTTATATATTCCAAAATAATTCTCCGTTGATTTTCAGGTCATTCCGAGAACCTTTATTTCTACACAAAAATAACACCATGGCAATTCTGCGGAAAACAGCGTCAGTCCGGGATAGTTCCATTCAAATCATGCAAGTTAGAGTCCAAAACAAGGGCAAAAGTGTTTGGAAAAGTAGATACGACGGAGACGTATCAACTCCCCCAAGCTTAAACCTTTGCTTGTCCTCAAGCAATTCAGTTGATAAACTGAAAGTGATAAAGAAGAACTTTTACAAACTATGTTTGCTCTTGTTGTTGTAAATATGTAAAGCCAGCATTCAGGTTTTCAGCAAAGATTATGAACTAACCATATTCACAATAACACTTAGGTCTCATGTTTACTCATATCGATGACATAATCAACTAGCAAGCAATAATAATAAATCTCGGATGACAACACTTTCTCAAAACAATCATAATATGATATGACAAGATGGTATCTCGCTAGCCCTTTCTGAGACCGCAAAACATAAATGCAGAGCACCTTTAAAGATTAAGGACTGACTAGACATTGTAATTCATGGTAAAAGAGATCCAGTCAAGTCATACTCAATGTAAACTAAAGTAATGGATGCAAATGACAGCAGTGCTCTCCAACTGGTGCTTTTTAATAAGAGGATGATGACTCAACATAAAATTAAATAGATAGGCCCTTCGCATAGGGAAGCAAGGATTTGTAGAGGTGCCAGAGCTCGATTTCGAAGTAGATATGAATAATATTTTGAGCAGTATACTTTCATTGCCAACATAACAACCGAGAGATCTCGATATCTTCCATGCTACACACATTATAGGCGGTTCCCAAACAGAATGGTAAAGTTTATACTCCCCCTCCACCAACAAGCATCAATCCATGGCTTGCTCAAAACAACGAGTGCCTCCAACTAACAAGAGTCCCGGGGGAGTTTTGTTTGCAGTTATTTTGATTTGATTTGCATAAAGCATGGGACTGGGCATCCTGGTGACCAGCCATTTTCTCGTGAGTGAGGAGCGGAGTCCACTCCTCCTGAGAATAACCTGCCTAGCATGGAAGATACAGACAGCCCTAGTTGATACATGATCTATTCGAGCATACAAAACAGAATGTTTATTTGAAGGCTTAGATTTTGGCACATACAAATTTACTTGGAACGGCAGGTAGATATCGTATATAGGTAGGTATGGTGGACTCATATGGAATAACTTTGGGGTTTATGGAATTGGATGCACAAGCAGTATTCCCGCTTAGTACAAGTGAAGGCTAGAAGAAGACTCGGAAGCGACCAGCTTGAGAGCGACAACAGTCATGAACATGCATTAAAATTAATCAACACCGAATGCAAGCATGAGTAGGATATAGTGCACCATGAACATAAATATCGTAGAGGCTATGTTGATTTTGTTTCAACTACATGCTTGAACATGTGCCAAGTCAAGCCACTCGAATCGTTCAAAAGCGGATACCACCCTATCATACCACATCACAACCATTTTAATAGCATGTTGGCACGCAAGGTAAACCATTATAAGCTCCTAGCTAATTAAGCATGGCATAAGCAACTACAATCTCAAATTTTCAATGCAAACATGTTTATTCATAATGGGCTGAATCAGGAACGATGAACTAATCATATTTACAAAAACAAGAGAGGTCGAGTTCATATCAGCTTTTCTCATCTCAATAAGTTCATCATATAATCATCATTATTTCCTTTCACTTGTACAACTGAATAGTGTGGATAATAATAATAGTGCACGTGCATTGGACTAAGCTGGAATCTGCAAGCATTCAATTCAAGAGAGAAGACAAGGTAATATGGGCTCTTTGTTAGATCAACAATAATGCATATAAGAGCCACTCAACATTTTCATTATGGTCTTCTCCTCTCGACCCCCAAAGGAAAGAAAAGAAACAAAACTATTTACACGGGAAAGCTCCCAACAAGCAAAAGAAGAACAAGAAATAATTTTGGGTTTTCTTTTTGATTACTACTACAAGCAAGAAAGTAAATTAGCTAAAAGCTACAACTATTTTTTTGGTTTTTCTTAAGGTTTATCAAACACACAAGAAGAAAGCATAAAAAGGGAAAATAAACTAGCACGAATGATACAGTGAAAAAGTATGAGCACCGACAACTTGCATGAGTGTGTGAACAGGAATGTAATGTCGGTGAGAAATACGTACTCCCCCAAGCTTAGGATTTTGGCCTAAGTTGGTCTATGCCCATGGATGGACTGGTGGGTATCCAAAGTTGTAGCTGAGGTCGTACTGAGATGCAGCGGCAATTGCCTGATGAGCTGCAGCTTGGAGGCGAGCTGTCTAGTTTTTTTTGGAGGTAGAAGGAGTGTGTGGTAGCTAGAATAAGTCGAAGGGAGCCACCATGGGCCAACGAGGCAGGGGGCGCACCCTGGACCCTCGTGGCGAGGTGCTTGCTCCCGCTGTTGTGTTCTTAGTGCTAGATATTCTCAAATATTCTAGAAAAAATCATATTTAAATTTCAGGGCGTTTGGAGAACTTTTATTTTCGTGGTATTTTTTATTGCATTGATAATTCAGAAAACAGACAAAAAAAATACTATTTTTGCTTTATTTAATATAAATAACAGAAAGTAAAAAGAGGGTACAGAGAGTTGTGTTTTCTAAATTCATCCATCTCATGCTCATCAAAAGGAATCCACTAACAAGGTTTATCAAGTCTTGTTAACAAACTCATTCCGAATTGCATGAAACTGGAGAATTTTCGAATAACACTAGGTTACCTCAACGGGGATATGCATGTCCCCAACAATAATAATATCATATTTCTTCTTAACAGTAGGAAGAGGAAATTCAAAACCTTCAATAGTAATAGTTGAAATTTTCCAATAGAGTTGATACTGTGGACTTGAGGTTGTTTCCTCAGAAAGCGTACTGTATGCTCATTACCATTAACATGAAAAGTGACATTACCTTTGGTGCAATCAATAACAGCCCCTGCAGTATTCAAAAAGGGTCTTCCAAGAATAATAGACATACTATCGTCCTCGGGAATATCAAGAATAACGAAGTCCATTAAAATAGTAATGTTTGCAACCACAACAGGCACATCCTCACAAATACCGATAGGTATAGCAGTTGATTTATCAGCCATTTGCCAAGATATTTCAGTAGGTGTCAACTCATTCAAATCAAGTCTACAATATAAAGAGAGAGGCATAACACTAACACCGACTCCAAGATCACATAAGGCAGTTTTGACATAGTTTCTTTTAATGGAGCATAGTATAGTTGGTACTCGTGGATCTCCAAGTTTCTTTGGTATTCCACCCTTAAAAGTATAATTAGAAAGCATGGTGGAAATTTCAGCTTCCGATATCTTTCTCTTATTTGTAACAATATCCTTCATGTATTTAGCATAAGGATTCATTTTAAGCATATCAGTCAAACGCATACGCAAAAAGATAGGTCTAATCATTTCAGAAAAGCGCTCAAAATCCTCATCATCCTTTTTCTTGGATGGTTTAGGAGGAAAAGGTGTGGGTTTATGAACCCATGGTTCTATTTCTTTACCGTGCTTCCTAGCAACAAAGTCTCTCTTATCATAACGTTGATTCTTTGATTGTGGGTTATCAAGATCAATAGCAGGTTCAATCTCTACATCATTATTATTGCTAGGTTGAGCATCAACATGAACATCATCATTGACATTATCACTAGGTTCATGTTCATTACCAGATTGTGTTTCAGCATCAGAAATAGAAATGTCATTGGGATTCTCAGGTGTGTCAACAGCATGTTCACTATAAGCCTTCAAAGTCCTATCATTTTTCTTTCTCTTCCTTTTAGAAGGACTAGGTGCATCAACGTTATTTCTCTGAGAATCCTGCTCAATTCTCTTAGGGTGGCCCACAGGATACAAAGGTTCCTGAGTCACTTTACCTCTTCTAGTTGCAACTCTAACAGCAAAGTCATTATTCTTACTATTCAATTCATTGAGCAAATCATTCTGAGCTTTCAGTACTTGTTCTACTTGAGTGGTAACCATAGAAGCATGTTTACTAATAAGTTTAAGTTCACCTTTAACACTAGCCATATAATCACTCAAGTGTTCAATCATATAAGCATTGTGTTTCAGTTGTCTACCAAAATAAGCATTAAAATCTTCTTGCTTAACCATAAAGTTATAAAATTCATCCAAACAATGGCTAGCAAACTTAGCAAGAGGGATTTCAACTTTATCATATCTATAGAGAGAATTTACCTTTACTACCTGTGTCAGATTATCAAGACCGTGTGTTTGTTCAATAGGCAGCAAATTAAGACCATGTATTTCTTCAATAGGTGGTAAATTCTTAACATCTTCAGCTTTAATACCTTTTTCTTTCATTGATTTCTTTGCCTCTTGCATATCTTCAGGACTGAGAAATAGAATACCCCTTTTCTTCGGAGTTGGCTTACGATTTGGTTCAGGAAGTGTCCAATTATTTTCATTAGTCAAATTGTTATTCAATAGCAATTCAGCTTGATCAACAGTTCTTTCCCTAAAAACACAACCAGCACAACTATCCAGGTAATTCTGGAAGCATCGGTTAGTCCATTATAAAACATATCAAGTATTTCATTTTTCTTGAGAGGATGATCAGGCAAAGCATTAAGTAATTGGAGAAGCCTCCCCCAAGCTTGTGGGAGACTCTCTTCTTCAATTTGCACAAAATTATATTTTCCCTTAAAGCAGCTTGTTTCTTATGAGCGGGGAAATATTTAGTAGATAAGTAGTAAATCATATCCTGGGGACTACGCACACAACCAGGATCAAGAGAATTAAACCATATCTTAACATCACCCTTTAATGAGAACGAAAATAATTTAAGGATATAATAGTAGTGAGTTTTCTCATCATTAGTAAACAGGGTAGCTATATCATTTAATTTAGTAAGATGTGCAACAACAGTTTCAGATTCATAGCCATAGAAAGGATCAGATTCAACCAAAGTAATTAACTCAGGATCGACAAAGAATATCCTTATTAGTAATAAAGATAGGTGAAGTAGCATAAGCAGGATCATATTTCATTCTAGCATTCAAAGACTTTTCTTTCAGCTTAGCTAATAGTTTCTTAAGATCACTTCTATCATTGCAGGAAAGAAAGTCTCTAGCAGTTTCTTCATCCATAACATAACCCTCAGGAACAACAGGCAATTCATATCTAGGGGGAGAATCTTCATCATCACTTTCATCAATATTATCGGTTTCAATAATTTCATTCTCTCTAGCCCTAGCAAGTTGTTCATCAAGAAATTCACCAAGTGGCACAATGGTATCAAGCATAGAATTAGTTTCATCATAAGTATCATGCATAGCAGAAGTGGCATCATCAATAACATGTGACATATCAGAATTAATAGCAGAAGGGGGTTTAGGTGTCGCAAGCTTACTCAAAACAGAAGGTGAATCAAGTGCAGAGCTAGATGGCAGTTCCTTACCTCCCCTCGTAGTTAAGGGAAAATCTTGGTTCTTTGATCTTTCACGTTCTTCATAATGATAAGCAGATATAAATCCCAAGTGACTCAAAGAATAGAGCTATGCTCCCTGGCAACTGCGCCAGAAAATAGTCTCGATAACCCACAAGTATAGGGGATCGCAACAGCTTTCGAGGGTATAGTATTCAACCCAAATTTATTGATTCGACACAAGGGGAGCCAAAGAATATTCTCAAGTATTAGCAGCTGAGTTGTCAATTCAACCACACCTGGATAACTTAATATCTGCAGCAAAGTGTTTAGTAGCAAAGTAATATGATAGTAGTGGTAACGGTAGCAAAGTAATATTTTTGGGTTTTGTAGTGATTGTAACAGTAGCAACGGAAAAGTAAATAAGCGAAGAACAATATATGAAAAGCTCGTAGGCATTGGATCAGTGATGGAGAATTATGCCGGATGCGATCGATCATGTAACAGTCATAACCTAGGGTGACACAGAACTAGCTCCAGTTCATCAATGTAATGTAGGCATGTATTCCGAATATAGTCATACGTGCTTATGGAAAAGAACTTGCATGACATCTTTTGTCCTACCCTCCCGTGGCAGCGGGGTCCTATTGGAAACTAAGGGATATTAAGGCCTCCTTTTAATAGAGTACCGGACCAAAGCATTAACACATAGTGAATACATGAACTCCTCAAACTACGGTCATCACCGGGAGTGGTCCCAATTATTGTCACTTTGGGGTTGCCGGATCATAACACATAGTAGATGACTATAGACTTGCAAGTTTGGATCGAGAACTCTCATATATTGATGAAAACATAATAGGTTCAGATCTGAAATCATGGCACTCGGGCCCTAGTGACAAGCATTAAGCATAGCAAAGTCATAGCAACATCAATCTCAGAACATAGTGGACACTAGGGATCAAACCCTAACAAAACTAACTCGATTACATGATAAATCTCATCCAACCCATCACCGTCCAACAAGCCTACGACGGAGTTACTCACGCACGGTGGTGAGCATCATGAAATTGGTGATGGAAGAAGGTTGATGATGACGATGGCGATAGATTCCCCTCTTCGGAGCCCCGAACGGACTCCAGATCAGCCCTCCTGAGAGAGTTTAGGGCTTGGCGGCGGCTCCGTATCGTAAAACGTGATGAATCCTTCTCTCTGATTTTTTTTCCTCCCCGAAAGTGAATATATGGAGTCAGGGTTGAGGTCGGTGGATCATCAGGGGGCCCACGAGGCAGGGGGCGCGCCCAGGGGGTAGGGCGCACCCCCACCCTCGTGGGCAGGGTGTGGGCCCCTGACGTGGATCTTTCTTCTAGTATTTTTTTATATATTCCAAAATAATTCTCCGTTGATTTTTAGGTCATTCCGAGAACCTTTATTTCTGCACAAAAATTACACCATGGCAATTCTGCTAAAAACAGCGTCAGTCCGGGTTAGTTCCATTCAAATCATGCAAGTTAGAGTCCAAAACAAGGGCAAAAGTGTTTGGAAAAGTAGATACGACGGAGATGTATCAGCCGTCCGCTCCGACCTCTGGCGCATCTTCTTCACCTTCCTCATCCTCCTCGTCTTCTCCCTCGTCGCTGGAGTCGATCATCTCGGCCGAGTCCTCATCATCCTCCGGGTTCAGCCCAAACCACTCCGGTGGCGCCTCGGCACCATTCTCAGCCAGGTCAGGAACGAAGAGCCTGGTGTTGGTGTATTTGGCGATCGTCGCTGCCCGTCTAACAATGTCGCGCTCCACCGCGACCAGCTCCTCTCGGGCCTTCTGCCGAAACATGGTCAATTGGGCTAGATTTAGCCAAGGATACCATGCCTTGACAAACTCCAAGGCCCAGCGCGCTCCAGCCCGGGCCGAGGAACCCATCCAAGCCTCAAGACGGCCGGCCGCCACCTCCAGCCAGTCGGCAGTCCGACTGGGAGTACGCGGAGCCGGCATGTCTGGCCAAAGGGCGGAGATCGCCTGGGCCCCGACACGCCGAAGACGGCGGAGCATCCGACGAGCCGGCTGGAGGCGGGCTTGGATGCTGAGAAGTTGTTCGCTAAGAGTCCGGGGGGCGTCGGCAACAATCTGCACGCCTTCCACCATCCGTTCCTCGTGATAAGCCTCGATAGCCTCGTTGGCGGCGTCAGAATGGCCAGGAAAGAAGTATGCTCAAGCAGAAAGCAGAAGATCAGAAGTCAGAAGCCAAAGGCTGGAAGCCGGCTCGATCGGCAGCCGGCTACCCAAAGAAAGAAAAAGTAGAAAGCTTACCATCAACCATGTCTTCAATCCTACCAAAGCTGGACTTCAGCAGCGCCCCCTTATTGGTCCAGGTGGAGCGTTTGGTCTCAAACTCGGCGAGAAGATTGGACTCCTTCACCTCTGCCTCCTTCCGGGTCGTCTGGAGAAGCTCCACCTGCTTCGCCAGTTGCATGGCCACTCGGTCGCGCTCCTGGTCCAGCTCGTTGCACTCTGCCTCCTTGGCACGCAACTCGGTGTTGGCTTCACCCAGCTGCCGCTGCAAGGCGGCATTGGCCTCTGCAAGAGCGGAGAAAGAAAAAAAAGATGTCAATAACCAACAAAGAAGAAGTATATTTGCCGGGGAGATCCGGCCCGACTGCACAGCAGTCGGTCCAAATCTCGGGGACTACAGCCCGCGGGTGCACTATCGCACCCCTGCAGAGAAAGAAAACAGTGACTTACTCCGGCTTTCCGCCAAGTCAGTGGTCCGTCGGTCCAGATCTCGGACGTTGGAGTTGAAGGTGGCCGCGTGAAGATTATGATAGTCCTGCAATGAAGATAGAAGAAAAGTTAGCACTCGGAGCCCGCCAAGTAAAGTTCCGGGCCGCCTGCTCAGCAGCCGGCCTGAAACTCGGGGGCTACACCCAGTGGGTGCACTGGCGCGCCCCGACAGAGAAGTACAAGAATCAAAGACGAAGAAGTGAGAAACATACCCGAATGGCCGCTCCCGAATCCAGGAACGCCCTGTTGCACTGCTGAAGAGCGGTGGCCTCAGCTCGAAGTTTGGCCTAGACGTCCAGGATCGCTTGAATCAAAGCGCCCGTCCCGCCTCCATGCACCCATTCAGCAGGAGCGGCGTTGGTTGCTTCGGCATCCGGGGCTGACGAGCTCGCAGCACCGGCTTCCAGCGGTCGTGGTGCCGAAGTCGCCTTCACGCCTCGACGGCGCGATGGTGTGCGGACCTCAGGAGTCGGGCGCGTCACCACCTCGTTCCCGGCTGGCGGTGCCGGCGGGGCGGGCGGCTGCTTGTCCCGCGATCTGTCAACCGGCGGCAGCGAAGGCACGGCTACCTCCGGCATGGCGACATCACCAGCTCCCCTCTCCATGACCGGTTGTTCGTCGCCGGCTCCCCCAGTCGGCGCCGTGAACTCCGGAGGTAGCAGCACGGAGTTTAGGGGGATGACAACAACGACGCTTGGTGGTACGCGGCTTCCTCGGCCCTCTTCTTCACCGCGGCATCGGCCTCGGCCTCCGCCAGCTTCTTCAGCACGGCGGCCTCCGCCTTGTCTGCCTCCTCCTGCTCCCTGCGGGCGGCTTCCCTCTCCTCGTGCACCTCCCGCACATTTCATTCCTGCGCCTCCCAGAGGTCGGCTGCAGGGTCGATTCACCGGGCGGTGGCAGAAGTCTCCCCTGACCCGATGACGGAGGCGGCGGCCGACTTCTCAAGAGAGACCGGAGCCCTAAGTCAAGGAAATAAAGCAGAACAGCTTAGATAAAATCAACAAGAAAGGAAGGCACAAGGGAAAGACACTTACGCCGACACCATAGGGGGCACTTTCGGAAGCTTCTAAAACTTGGCCGCCTTCGCGGCGGCCTCCTTCCACCTGGTCGCGGTGGTCGGGTTCTTGGTCTTCTTCGGGGCGCTGCCGGACAAGGCGGCGCCTTGTTTGCGCTTGCATGTGCTGCCTTGAGCAGCCGGCTCGGCGGAAGGGCCCACGTCCGCCTTGCTGGCACCTCGTGCATGGCGCGGCTCGTCCTCGTCTTCGTCGTCATCGGGCCAGGTCTCGATGCTGCCCATGTCTTCGGAGGCGCCCGCTCCGTCGCCGCCGCCTATGGCGTCGTCCTCCAAGGCGGCCGCCCCCAAGTCAGGGTCGTCCACATTGCTCACTGCCCGGTCCGGTAGGTAGTCTCCACCCGGCCCTACGATGGCGGCCGCTGCCGGAGACATGAAGATTTGTGTTCACAAGACCGACTATTCAAGACGGCAAGACCAAAACCAAAACAAATACTAAAAAGGAAAGAGTTGAAGAACTTACAGGAGGCAGCGGGTTGGCCCGGGAGTATTGCCGCATGACAAACCGCCAAGACCCCTCCGACAACTTGAGGTCGGAGATCTCGTTCACCATTTGGGCGACCTCGGCAGTCGGCATGTCCCTCATGCACGTCCGGCTCGGGTCTCGATGCCCGCTCATCCGACAGATCATATGAGGCCGGCCTTGGAGCGGGAGAACCCGGCGCTCGATGAAGGCGATCAGCAGGTCGGACGCCTTGAGGCCTGCCGCGTCCATCAGCACCCGGAGCCGGTTGATGGCGGCGATGGAGTCGGCTGACAAAGGCTTCGGCTTGTAGCCCCAGTTGGCCTGAGGTTCAGCCGGAGGGCCGGCTTCGTAGGGCGGCAAGTTGATGAAGTCGAGGGCGGGGTCGACGTTCTCCACGTAGAAGTATGATTTCTACCACAGTTTGACCGACTGTGACAGCTTGATGGCGGGGAAGCATTCTTCACGGATGGGCGGCGCACCGCGACGAAGGCGCCACACTGGGCCGCCTTCTCCCTGGCGGAGGTACCCAACTTGGTGTAGAAGAATGCGCCCTGCAGCTCGATGATGGGGAGGATGCCGAGGTAGCCCTCGCACATCGTGAAAAAGGCGGACAGCAGCGTCACGGTGTTGGGCGTCAGATGATGTGGCTGGAGGTGGTAGAAGTTGAGGAAGGAGCAGAAGAATCCGCTCGCCGGCAGGACGAAGCCGCGGAGGAAGTGTGAGCGGAAGATAACCCGCTCGCCTCCTTGCGGCGCCGGCGAGATGTCTGCCTCCGGCGGCACGCGCACCTTGACGTACTTTGCGCCGGGCAGCCGCCGTGTGGCGCGAAGAAAGGAGAGGTGGTCGTCGATGACGACCGAGCCATCCCAGTCCCCTTCGTTCTCGCGCATCATGGAGTTCGAGCTCGGCAGGGAAATGGTGTGGCGGTAGAGGCGAGGACCGCGGCAAAGCAAGAAGCTTGGCACGGGGGAAGTTGTCGGCAACGAACTGCGGTAGTGCTTCGGCAGAGTGCAGAAGTGCGGCGGCAGCGTGAGGAGGAGGAGGTTGGAAATGGCAAAGGGGAGGAGGCCGCGCGTGCTCCGCCGCTCTGCCGCTCCCCCTTTTCCCCCTACTTATAGCCCCTGGGCTGCGAAGCTGAGGGGGCGGGGTGTGGGATCGTGGGATTAACTACGCCCATGACCCCACGTCCCCACGGTTATTGCGCAAGTTACTGCACGCAGTAACCCCACACGGAATCACAATGGTCTGCCTCGGCCGCAACGGATCCACACGCGTGCCGAGGCCCGGTTGTGGCAGGCCCAGCCTGCTGTCCCGTCCCATCGTGTGCGTGGGCTGGCAGGCTGGCCCGGCAAGCTGGTGCCGTGTGGCGTGGTTGCAACGGGCGGCGAGCTTAGAGGCTTATAAGGCACGCCACCTGGTTCCCGCCCTCGCATTTCAAATCACGAGACGAATCCGCCTGGTCATGGCCAACTTCCAACGGGCGGCATTCCATAAGACGGATGGAACATTCAGCAAGAGCACTCGGAGAAGGAAGTTGCTGAGGTACCTCAGCTTGTCAGCCGTGGCACCTCACCAGCTTTGGGGACTACTATCGGAGTAATGGGCCACGGGTAGCCTAACCAGGGTCCCTGAGCATTTCAAGACATTGGGGCCGGTGCGCCCCACAAGCGTCAAGGATAAAGCGTCGCCTTCTAGCGGCCGGCTGTCTCAAGCAGCCGGTTGTCAGAGGACGCCAAAGCGCCGGAAGACGGCTCCAAGATGGGCCGACTCCTAGTAGGCGGCCTCCTGAGAGGCCGGCTCCTGGCAGGCGGCCCACGGCGCCCTCAAAGTCGGTGCCCCCATAAAGAAGATAAGACAGGATACAGTATAGCCCATCACTCCCGCATCCAGGGCGGGGCGCGGCCACAGTGTCCTGTACTGTCCGAGATCTCCGGATGGCGCAGCACTATTGCCATCTCACCCTTGACGTCACCCCTATCAGGCGGACCCTTGTTCCCACGACGGCCTGTCGGTACAGCCTGCAAGCGGCGGGCCCTACCAGGCAGCGAGAACCCAGAGAGCGACACCACCTAACCAGTCAGACCCAAGGGAGGCCGGCCACCAGTAGGTGGCCCACTTTTCCCTCGGAGTCCACGCGCCATCAACCAGAGGAGACACGGTGTGGCTACAGTGATCTCCCACCAGACGGCGGGACTATAGCCACGCCCCCTGTGATGGCCTGGCTTATTAGGGATGATAGACTACTCATATCAATAAGGAATTCCTTCTTTTCCGGGAGCCCATTCGGACAGAACTCCAAAGTTAAGCGTGCTCAGCTTGGAGTAGTGTCAGGATGGGTGACCGACCGGGAAGTTGCTCCCGGGTGTGCACGAGTGAGGACAAAGTGCGCAGAAAAGACTAGTACTGATCTGTGGGGCCAGTCTAGATCCCGCCAGGAGTAACGACCACCAGCGGGTGTGTCCGGGGCGTTACAAGTTGGTATCAGAGCCGACCCTCGCGGTTACACGGATGGTTGCCGACAGGTGCGTGGTCATGTTGTTCATGACGTTTGTGACCCGTCGTGGCACACGGCATGGCACATGTACTAGACTGGAAGCACAGACGTATGTGCCAAGAGGGAACGTTCTTGTGGCCCGACGAGGACGTTGGTTCCTCTGAGTGGGGGTGTATGTGATGGCCTGGCTTATTAGGGATGATAGACTACTCATATCAATAAGGAATTCCTTCTTTTCCGGGAGCCCATTCGGATAGAACTCCAAAGTTAAGCGTGCTCAGCTTGGAGTAGTGTCAGGATGGGTGACCGACCGGGAAGTTGCTCCCGGGTGTGCACGAGTGAGGACAAAGTGCGCAGAAAAGACTAGTATTGATCTGTGGGGCCAGTCTAGATCCCGCCAGGAGTAACGACCACCGGCGGGTGTGTCCGGGGCGTTACACCCCCCCCCCCGACCAAGCATGCGTCATTAGCATTACGGCTACAGTAACAAGCAGCCAGCCAGACCCGCAAGCGGCGGAGGCAGCCTATCGGCTCCGTACTAGACCAGCCGGCAGGGCCCACTAGGCGGCGGGCCCAGCGGCCGACGGAGGAGCCGGCGACAGAAGACACTGACAGCCGGGTCCTACACCCGGCAAGATGACCATTGTACCCCTGGGGGTAGGCCTATATAAACCCCCAGGGGGGAGCCCATGCAAAGGGTTCCCAACCTGTTAGACCTAGACACCCATAGAGGGAGAGGAGAGCCAACCCTGCTTTCTTCTACCTCTAGCATACAGCTCGAGGAGCACCATTGTACTTGCTAGCGCCTTAGTGATCATGCGGAGACCCCGCAGAGCAAGACTAGGGGTGTTATCTCCTAGGAGAGCCCCGAACCTGGGTAAGATTCGTTAGTGTGCATGTCTTCGCCTCATCCCATTTCCTGGCACCGGTGACGTCCTACTAGCCCCCATCATGATTAGCCATCCTTTGGCATATGTCGCACCAAACCCTCGACAAAAGATGAACAAGATGCTTACAAACAATTGTTCAGATGCGAATTGGGATCTTTACCCTTCACGTATTTGGGTATACCAATTCACCATTGCAAGCTTTCTAACAAAGAATGGAAGTGCATTGAGGATCAATTTGAAAAGAAACTAAGCTGCTGGAAGGGCAAGCTTATGTCATACGGAGGCCGATTAATTCTCATTAATTCGGTTCTTACGAGTATGCCTGTGTTTCTCTTGTCCTTTTTGAGATACCAGTTGGAGTCCAGAAAAGGCTAGACTTCTACCGATCACAATTTTTTGGCAGAGTGATGAACTAAAACGAAAATAGAGACTCACTAAATGGGATATTATTTGCAGACCGAAAGACCAAGGGGTCTCGGCATTGAAAACTTAGAGGTGAAGAACAGATGTTTACTCAGCAAGTGGTTGTTTAAGCTATCTGTAGAGATGGATGCCACGTGGGCTCAAATCCTGCAGAACAAGTACCATAATTCCAAAACATTACCCCAGGTGACGGCGAGGCCGACTGATTCGACTTTTTGGAAAGGACTGATGAGAGTGAAATCAGCCTTTTTCAATAAGACAAAATTTGTAGTTGGGAATGGTACTACCACGAGGTTCTGGGAGGACACATGGCTAGGGGAGATGCCCCTTGCACTCCAATATCCCTCTCTCTATAAGATTGTGCAGCGAAAAGAAACTTACATTGCAACAGTATTACGGTCCAATCCTCTAAATATGCAATTCAGGAGGACTCTAGCGGGGAATCATTGAGAAGATTGGCTCCACTTGAAGGAAATATGCCCTATAGGCAATAATAAAGTTGTTATTTATATTTCCTTATATCATGATAAAATGTATTCATGCTAGAATTGTATTGACTGGAAACTTAGTACATGTGTGAATACATAGACAAACAGAGTGTCACTAGTATGCCTCTACTTGACTAGCTCGTTAATCAAAGATGGTTAAGTTTCCTAACCATAGACATGAGTTCTCATTTGATAAACGGGATCACATCATTAGAGAATGATGTGATTGACTTGACCCATCCGTTAGCTTAGCATTATGACCGTTTAGTTTATTGCTATTGCTTTCTCCATAACTTATACATGTTCCTATGACTATGAGATTATGCAACTCCCGAATACCAGAGGAACACTTAGTGTGCTATCAAACGTCACAACGAAGCCGGGTGATTATAAAGATGCTCTACAGGTGTCTCCGATGGTGTCTGTTGAGTTGGCATAGATCAAGATTAGGATTTGTCACTCCGATTGTCAGAGAGGTATCTCTGGGCCCTCTCGGTAATGCACATCACTATAAGCCTTGCAAGCAATGTGACTAATGAGTTAGTTACGGGATGTTGCATTACGGAATGAGTAAAGAGTCTTGCCGGTAACGAGATTGAACTATGATATAGGGTGGAACCCTAGATGGCCGATCTTTCACGAAAGGAGTGGATCCCGCGAGGAACACGAAGAACACTAGGGAAAACATGAGGAGAAATCACAAGGGGAACACAAGAGAAACAGTCAAACCAACAAGTATGATCACACATGTGCTAGATCCATGAACACAAAAGGAGATACAGGATCCACGATCAAGAAGGGACGATACACGGTAATCGGTTCTTCTCCAAAGGAGGTCTTGATGGGGCCACCCAAAAGGGGGTCTTGAATCCAAGGGGGTCTTCTCCAAAGTGGGGCCGTGGTCTCTCTCGGGGAGTATATCCTAATGGATGAGCAAAGATCTATCACTAATGAGCTACTACTTTGCTAACCCTAAAACATAGGTAGGAGGAGAGTATATATAGTCTAGGTGGGCGAAGGGGTACACGGGCATCAGGCCCTTACACTGTGCGTAGACAGGGGAGGCCGGATGTCCGGGCGTCGGGCCGGATGTCCAGGCTTTCACGAGGGGCCGGATGTCTGGGCTGGGGTGGTCGGATGTCCGGGCTGAAGTGGTTCAGCTTCGGGTATGTTCTGTGACGGGCGTCAGATTTCCGGGCAGTGGCCGGATGTCTGGGCTGGAGCGGGGCCGGATGTCCGGGGCTAGGGCGGAATGTCCACGTCTTGTAGCTTCGGCCGCTGGACCGATTCTGTAGTGGATGTCTCAAGTGGCCGGATGTCCTGGGCTGGGGCCGGATGTCCGGGCACTTGAGCTGCCTTCTTCTCCTTTTGTTGGTTCTCTTCATCCGTGGACTTGGCGGCTTGTCCGTCTTCACGTGCATCTTCGGGGGGGTCCTCTTGGTACCTAATCATGCACAACATCTTGGACTTAGGTAGTAGCCATGTCTCAAGAGGATCATATGTAATATCACTAAGGAGAGAAGTCACCTCGGTCTCGAGGGCTCTAGTTCTAGCTCAAGTCATAGGTCCTCTTGGCACTTCGTGAGACGATGGTAGGTCCATGGGGATGACCGTAGGATTCTCCGCATCATCTCCCCTCCCTTGGGGAAGATCCGACCTCGGATCAAAATCCTCATCACCATGGTAGGGTGAGAGATCTTTGACGTTGAAGATGTCTCTCACGGAGTACTTGTCGCGTGGAATGTCGATCTTGTAGGCGTTGTTGTTGTAGCGTTCAAGCACCTTGAAGGGTCCATCCGCTCATGGTCGAAGTTTGGACTTGCATTCGTGGGGGAAGCGGTCCTTGCGAAGGTGTAGCCACACAAGATCTCCAATGTTGAACACCATGGGGTGCTTGTTGATGTTGAGCTTGGTCGCAAGTCGTTGTACTTGGCGCTCGATGGTGAGCCTTGTTGTTGGGGAACGTAGCAGAATTTTAAAATTTTCTACGCATCACCAAGATCAATCTATGGAGTCATCTAGCAATGAGGGAGAGAGGAGTGCATCTACATACCCTTGTAGATCACGAGCGGAAGCGTTCAAGAGAACGGGGTTGATGGAGTCGTACTCGACATGATCCAAATCACCGAAGATCCTAGTGCCGAACGGACGGCACCTCCGCGTTCAACACACGTACGGAGCGAGGACATCTCCCGCGCCTTGATCCAGCAAGGAGGAGGGAGAGGTTGAGGAAGAGGGCTCCAACATCAGCACGACGGCGCGGTGGTGATGAAGCTGCAGTACTCCGGCAGGGCTTCGCCAAGCTCTTATGGAGGAGGAGAGGTGTTGGGGAGGGGAGGGGCTGCGCCTTGGATGTTGTTTGCAGCCCTCCCCTCACCCCTCTATTTATAGGGGAAAGGGGAAGGGGGGCGGCCCCCTCTAGATGAGATCTAGAGGGGGGGCGGCGGCCAAGGGGAGGGGGGCTTGCCCCCCAAGCAAGGGGGCGGCCCCCCTTAGGGTTTCCCCCAACCCTAGGCGCATGGGCCCTAGGGGGGTGTGGCACCCCAGCCCACTTGGGCTGGTTCCCTTCTCCATACAGCCCATAAGGCCCTCCGGAAGAGGTGGACCCTCCCGGTGGACCCCCGGAACCCCTCCGGTGGCCCCAGTACAATATCGATATGCCCTTGAAACTTTCCGGCGACCATATGACAACTTCCCATATATAAATCTTTACCTCCGGACCATTCCGGAACTCCTCGTGACGTCTGGGATCTCATCCGGGACTCCGAACAACATTCGGTAATCACATACAAGTCTTCCTAACAACCCTAGCGTCACCGAACCTTAAGTGTGTAGACCCTACGGGTTCGGGAGACATGCAGACATGACCGAGACGACTCTCCGGTCAATAACCAACAGCGGGATCTGGATAGCCATGTTGGCTCCCACATGCTCCACAATGATCTCATCGGATGAACCACGATGTCGAGGATTCAATCAATCCGTATACAATTCCCTTTGTCAATCAGTACGTTAGTTGCCCGAGACTCGATCGTCGGTATCCCAATACCTTGTTCAGTCTCGTTACCGGCAAGTCACTTTACTCGTACCATAATGCATGATACCGTGATCAACCACTTGATCACATTGAGCTCATTATGATGATGCATTACCGAGTGGGCCCAGAGATACCTCTCCGTCATACGGAGTGACAAATCCCAGTCTCGATTCGTGCCAACCCAACAGACACTTTCGGAGATACCTGTAATGTACCTTTATAGTCACCCAGTTACGTTGTGAAGTTTGTCACACCCAAAGCACTCCTACGGTATCCGGGAGTTGCACAATCTCATGGTCTAAGGAAATGATACTTGACATTCAGAAAAGCTACAGCAAACGAACTACACGATCTTTGAGCTAAGCTTAGGATTGGGTCTTGTCCATCACATCATTCTCCTAATGATGTGATCCCGTTATCAATGACATCCAATGTCCATAGTCAGGAAACCAGGACTATCTTTTGATCAACGAGCTAGTCAACTAGAGGCTCACTAGGGACGTGTTGTGGTCTATGTGTTCACATATGTATTACGATTTCCGGATAACACAATTATAGCATGAACAATAGACAATTATCATGAACAAAGAAATATAATAATAACTATTTTATTATTGCCTCTAGGGCATATTTCCAACAGTCTCCCACTTGCACTAGGGTCAATATTCTAGTTACATTGTGATGAATCGAACACCCATGCAGTTCTGGTGTTGATCATGTTTTGCTCTAGGGAGAGGTTTAGTCAATGGATCTGCTACATTCAGGTCCGTATGTACTTTACAAATCTCTATGTCTCCATTTTGAACACTTTCACGAATGGAGTTGAAGCGACGCTTGATATGCCTGGTCTTCCTGTGAAACCTGGGTTTCTTGGCAAGGGCAATAGCTCCAGTGTTGTCACAGAAGAGAGTCATGGGGCCCGACGCATTGGGTATGACTCCTAGGTTGGTAATGAACTCCTTCACCCAGACTGCTTATTGTGCTGTCTCCGAGGCTGCCATGTACTCTGCTTCACATGTAGATCCCGCCACAACGCTTTGCTTGCAACTGCACCAGCTTACTGCCCCACCATTCAAAATATACACGTATCCGGTTTGTGACTTAGAGTCATCCAGATCTGTGTCGAAGCTAGCATCGACGTAACCCTTTACGACGAGCTCTTTGTCACCTCCATAAACGAGAAACATTTCCTTAGTCCTTTTCAGGTACTTCAGGATATTCTTGACCACTGTCCAGTGTTCCATGCCGGGATTACTTTGGTACCTTCCTACCAAACTCATGGCAAGGTTGACATTAGGTCTGGTACACAGCATAGCATACATGATAGACCCTATGGCCGAGGCATAGGGGACGACACTCATCTTTTCTCTATCTTCTGCCGTGGTCGGGCATTGAGCCGTGCTCAGTCTCGTACCTTGCAATACAGGAAAGAACCCCTTCTTTGACTGATCCATTTTGAACTTCTTCAATATCTTGTCAAGGTACGTACTCTGTGAAAGACCAATGAGGCGTCTCGATCTATCTCTATAGATCTTGATGCCTAATATATAAGCAGCTTCTCCAAGGTCCTTCATTGAAAAACACTTGTTCAAGTAGGCCTTTATGCTTTCCAAGAATTCTATATTATTTCCCATCAACAGTATGTCATCCACATACAATATGAGAAATGCTACAGAGCTCCCACTCACTTTCTTGTAAATGCAGGCTTCTCCATAAGTCTGCATAAACCCAAACACTTTGATCATCTCATCAAAACGAATGTTCCAACTCCGAGATGCTTGCACCAGCCCATAAATCGAGCATTGGAGCTTGCACACCTTGTCAGCATTCTTAGGTTTGACAAAACCTTCCGGCTGCATCATATACAATTCTTCCTTAAACCATTAAGGAATGCCGTTTTGACGTCCATTTGCCATATCTCATGATCATAGAATGCGGCAATTGCTAACATGATTCGGACGGACTTCAGCTTCGCTACGGGTGAGAAAGTCTCATCGTAGTCAACCCCTTGAACTTGTCGATAACCCTTAGCGACAAGTCGAGCTTTATAGATGGTCACATTACCATCCGCGTATGTCTTCTTCTTAAAGATCCATTTATTTTCTATGGCTCGCCGATCAACGGGCAAGTTAGTCAAAGTCCATACTTCGTTTTCATACATGGATCCTATCTCGGATTTCATGGCTTCCAGCCATTTGTCGGAATCCGGGCCCGCCATCGCTTCTTCATAGTTCGAAGGTTCACCGTTGTCTAACAACATGATTTCCAAGACAGCGTTGCCATACCACTCTGGTGCGGAACGTGTCCTTGTGGACCTACGAAGTTCAGTAGCAACTTGATATGAAGTTTCATGATCATCATCATCAACTTCCTTTCTAGTCGGTGCAGGCACCTCAGGAACATTTTCTTGAGCTGCGCCACTTACCGGTTCAAGAGGTAATACTTCATCAAGTTCTACCTTCCTCCCACTTATTTCTTTCGAGAGAAACTCTTTCTCTAGAAAGGACCCATTCTTGGCAACAAAGATCTTGCCTTCGGATCTGAGGTAGAAGGTATACCCAACAGTTTCTTTAGGGTATCCTATGAAGACGCATTTTTCCGATTTGGGTTTGAGCTTTTCAGGTTGAAGTTTCTTGATAAAAGCATCGCATCCCCAAACTTTTAGAAACGACAGCTTAGGTTTCTTCCCAAACCATAATTCATACGGTGTCGTCTCAACGGATTTCGATGGAGCCCTATTTAAAGTGAATGAGGCAGTCTTTAAAGCATAGCCCCAAAATGACAGCGGTAAATCGGTAAGAGACATCATAGATCGCACCATATCCAATAGAGTGCGATTACGACGCTCGGACACACCATTACGCTGAGGTGTTCCAGGCGGCGTGAGTTGTGAAACTATTCCACATTTTCTTAAGTGTGTGCCAAATTCGTGACTCAAGTATTCTCCCCCACGATCTGATCGCAAGAACTTGATTTTCCTGTCACGTTGATTCTCAACCTCACTCTGAAATTCCTTGAACTTTTCAAAGGTCTCAGACTTGTGTTTCATTAAGTAGACATACCCATATCTACTCAAGTCATCAGTGAGGGTGAGAACATAACGATAGCCACCGCGAGCCTCAACACTCATTGGACCGCACACATCAGTATGTATGATTTCCAATAAGTTGGTTGCTCGCTCCATTGTTCCTGAGAACGGAGTCTTGGTCATTTTACCCATGAGGCATGGTTCGCACGTGTCAAATGATTCGTAATCAAGAGACTCTAAAAGTCCATTTGCATGGAGCTTCTTCATGCGTTTGACACCTATGTGACCAAGGCGGCAGTGCCACAAGTATGTGGGACTATCATTATCAACCTTACATCTTTTGGTATTCACACTATGAATATGTGTAGCATTACGCTCGAGATTCATTAAGAATAAACCATTCACCATCGGAGCATGACCATAAAACATATCTCTCATATAAATAGAACAACCATTATTCTCGGATTTAAATGAGTAGCCATCTCGTATTAAACGAGATCCTGATACAATGTTCATGCTCAAAGCTGGCACTAAATAACAATTATTGAGGTTTAAAATTAATCCCGTAGGTAAATGTAGAGGTAGCATGCCGACAGCGATCACGTCGACCTTGGAACCATTCCCGACGCGCATCGTCACCTCGTCCTTCGCCAGTCTCCGTTTATTCCGCAGCTCCTGCTTTGAGTTACAAATGTGAGCAACCGCACCGGTATCAAATACCCAGGAGCTACTACGAGTACTGGTAAGGTACACATCAATTACATGTATATCACATATACCTTTAGTGTTGCCGGCCTTCTTGTCCGCTAAGTATTTGGGTCAGTTCCGCTTCCAGTGACCACTTCCCTTGCAATAAAAACACTCAGTCTCGGGCTTGGGTCCATTCTTTGGCTTCTTCTCGACAGCTTGCTTACCGGGCGCGGCAACTCCCTTGCCGTCCTTCTTGAAGTTCTTCTTACCCTTGCCTTTCTTGAACTTAGTGGTTTTATTCACCATCAACACTTGATGTTCCTTTTTGACTTCTACCTCTGCTGATTTCAGCATTGAATATACCTCAGGAATGGTCTTTTCCATCCCCTGCATATTGAAGTTCATCACAAAGCTCTTGTAGCTCGGTGGAAGCGACTGAAGGATTCTGTCAATGACCGCGTCATCCGGGAGATTAACTCCCAGCTGAGTCAAGTGGTTATGCAACCCAGACATTTTGAGTATGTGCTTACTGACAGAACTATTTTCCTCCATCTTACAACTGAAGAACTTGTCGGAGACTTCATATCTCTCGACCCGGGCATGAGCTTGAAAAACCATTTTCAGCTCTTCGAACATCTCATATGCTTCGTGTCTCTCAAAACACTTTTGGAGCCCCGGTTCTAAGCTGTAAAGCATGCCGCACTGAATGAGGGAGTAATCATCAGCACGTGTCTGCCAAGCGTTCATAACGTCTTGGTTCTGTGGGACGGGTGCATCACCTAGCGGTGCTTCTAGGACATAATCTTTCTTGGCAGCTATGAGGATGATCCTCAGGTTCCGGACCTAGTCCGTATAGTTGCTGCCATCGTCTTTCAGCTTGGTTTTCTCTAGGAACGCATTGAAGTTGAGGACAACGTTGGCCATTTGATATACAAGACATATTGTAAAGATTTTAGACTAAGTTCATGATAATTAAGTTCATCTAATCAAAATATTCAATGAACTCCCACTCAGATAGACATCCCTCCAGTCATCAAAGTATAACATGATCCGAGTTAACTAGGCCGTGTCCGATCATCACGTGAGACGGACTAGTCAACATCGGTGAACATCTTCATGTTGATCGTATCTTCTATATGACTCATGCTCGACCTTTCGGTCTTCTGTGTTCCAAGGCCATGTCTGTACATGCTAGGCTCGTCAAGTCAACCTAAGTCCATTGCGTGTGTAAATCTGGCTTACACCCGTTGTATTCGAACGTTAGAATCTATCACACCCGATCATCACGTGGTGCTTCGAAACAACGAACCTTCGCAATGGTGCACAGTTAGGGGGAACACTTTCTTGAAATTATTACGAGGGATCATCTTATTTAAGCTATCGTCGTTCTAAGCAAATAAGATGTAAAACATGATAAACATCACATGCAATCAAATAGTGACATGATATGGCCAATATCATTTGCTCCTTTGATCTCCATCTTCGGGGCTCCATGATCATCGTTGTCACCGGCATGACACCATGATCTCCATCATCGTGTCTTCTTGAAGTTGTCACGTCAACTATTACTTCTACTACTATGGCTAACGGTTTAGCAATAAAGTAAAGTAATTACATGACGTTTATGTTTACACGCAGGTCATAAATAAATTAAGACAACTCCTATGGCTCCTGTCGGTTGTCATACTCATTGACATGCAAGTCGTGATTCCTATTACAAGAACATGATCAATCTCATACATCACATATATCATTCATCATTCATCACAACCTTTGGCCATATCACATCACAAAACACTTGCTGCAAAAACAAGTTAGACGTCCTCTAATTGTTGTTGCAAGTTTTTACGTGGCTGCTATAGGTTTCTAGCAAGAACGTTTCTTACCTACGCCAAAACCACAACGTGAATTGCCAATTTCTATTTACCCTTCATAAGGACCCTGTTCATCGAATCCGATCCGACTGAAGTGGGAGAGACAGACACCCGCCAGCCACCTTATGCAACTAGTGCATGTCAATCGGTGGAACCGGTCTCACGTAAGCGTACGTGTAAGGTTAGTCTGGGCCGCTTCATCCCACGATGCCGCCGAATCAAGAGAAGACTAGTAACGGCAAGCAAATTGACAATATTGACGCCCACAACTACTTTGTGTTCTACTCATGCATAGTAACTACGCATAGACCTAGCTCATGATGCCACTGTTGGGGAACGTAGCAGAATTTTAAAATTTTCTACGCATCACCAAGATCAATCTATGGAGTCATCTAGCAACGAGGGAGAGAGGAGTGCATCTACATACCCTTGTAGATCACGAGCAGAAGCGTTCAAGAGAACGGGGTTGATGGAGTCGTACTCGACGTGATCCAAATCACCGAAGATCCTAGTGCCGAACGGACGGCACCTCCGCGTTCAACACGCGTACGGAGCGAGGACGTCTCCCGCGCCTTGATCCAGCAAGGAGGAGGGAGAGGTTGAGGAAGAGGGCTCCAACAGCAGCACGACGGCGTGGTGGTGATGAAGCTGTAGTACTCCGGCAGGGCTTCACCAAGCTCTTATGGAGGAGGAGAGGTGTTGGGGAGGGGAGGGGCTGCGCCTTGGATGTTGTTTGCAGCCCTCCCCTAACCCCTCTATTTATAGGGGAAAGGGGAAGGGGGCCGGCCCCCTCTAGATGAGATCTAGAGGGGGGCGGCGGCCAAGGGGAGGGGGGCTTGCCCCCCAACCAAGGGGGCGCCCCCCCTTAGGGTTTCCCCCAACCCTAGGCGCATGGGCCCTAGGGGGGTATGGCGCCCCAGCCCACTTGGGCTGGCTCCCTTCTCCATACAGCCCATAAGGCCCTCCGGAAGAGGTGGACCCTCCCGGTGGACCCCCGGAACCCCTCCGGTGGCCCTGGTACAATACCGATATGCCCCCGAAACTTTCCGGCGACCATATGACAACTTCCCATATATAAATCTTTACCTCCGGACCATTCCGGAACTCCTCGTGACGTCCGGGATCTCATCCGGGACTCCGAACAACATTCTGTAATCACATACAAGTCTTCCTAACAACCCTAGCATCACCGAACCTTAAGTGTGTAGACCCTACGGGTTTGGGAGACATGCAGACATGACCGAGACGACTCTCCGATCAATAACCAACAGCAGGATCTGGATACCCATGTTGGCTCCCACATGTTCCACGATGATCTCATCGGATGAACCACGATGTCAAGGATTCAATCAATCCGTATACAATTCCCTTTGTCAATCGGTACGTTACTTGCCCGAGACTCGATCGTCGGTATCCCAATACCTTGTTCAGTCTCGTTACCGGCAAGTCACTTTACTCGTACCGTAATGCGTGATCCCGTGATCAACCACTTGATCACATTGAGCTCATTATGATGATGCATTACCGAGTGGGCCCAGAGATACCTCTCCATCATACGGAGTGACAAATCCCAGTCTCGATTCGTGCCAACCCAACAGACACTTTCGAAGATCCCTGTAATGTACCTTTATAGTCACCCAGTTACGTTGTGACGTTTGGCACACCCAAAGCACTCCTACGGTATCCGGGAGTTGCACAATCTCATGGTCTAAGGAAATGATACTTGACATTCAGAAAAGCTACAGCAAATGAACTACACGATCTTTGAGCTAAGCTTAGGATTGGGTCTTGTCCATCACATCATTCTCCTAATGATGTGATCCCGTTATCAATGATATCCAATGTCCATAGTCAGGAAACCATGACTATCTTTTGATCAACGAGCTAGTCAACTAGAGGCTCACTAGGGACGTGTTGTGGTCTATGTGTTCACACATGTATTATGATTTCCGGATAACACAATTATAGCATGAACAATAGACAATTATCATGAACAAAGAAATATAATAATAACTATTTTATTATTGCCTCTAGGGCATATTTCTAACACTTGTATCCTCATGCACCTTCTTGAGATGGTTCACATGTGCACTTGCGTCCATATTGATGCGCTCTTGTAGTGGTAGAGGGAGAATGTCCAAAGGGGACAATGGGTTGAATCCGTAGACGACCTCGAAGGGGGACTTGCCAGTAGTTGAGTGTCTTGCGAGGTTGTAGGCGACCTCGGCGATAGGTAGACACTCCCCCCACTCCTTGATGTTCTTCTTGATTAGCATGCGAAGTAGAGAGGAGAGGGTGTGGTTAGTCACCTCCGTTTGGCCGTCGGTTTGTGGATGGTATGTCGTGGACAAGAGTAGCTTGATTCTAAACTTGGTGCATAGGGTCTTCCAAAAGTAACTAAAGAACTTGATGTCGCGATCTGAGACAATCGTCTTTGTCACTCCATGTAACCGTAAGATTTCCCTACAAAAGAGATTGGCCAGATGTGAAGCATCGTCGATCTTGTTGCAAGGAATAAAATGTGCCATCTTAGAAAATCGATCCACAACAACAAATACCGAATCCTTTCCATTTCTAGTACTAGGTAATCCAAGTACAAAATCCATGCTAGTATCTTCCAATGGTTGATATGGAATTGGCAGAGGCATGTAAAGGCCATGGGATTGAGCTTTAGACTTAGCTTTGCGACATGTAGAGCATCGGTTGGTGAAGCGGTTGACGCCGTGGAACATCTTGGGCCAATAATAGTTCTTGGAGAGCATAGCGAATGTCTCGTCGCGTCCAAAATGTCCCATTAGTCCTCCATGAGATTCCTGCAAAAGCAACAAACGAAGAGAAGACTCGAGGATGCAAAGTTTGTTAGCTCTCATAAGATATTCATCTTTGATGTAATAACGATCCCAAGAGGTATGCGTCAAACACTTGGCATAAGGAATAGAAAATGTAGGATCATGCACATACAAGTCTTTTATGTGCTCAAAGCCAATGACATCCAATTCAAGTTGAGTAACAAGCATGCATATGCGGGAAAGAGCGTCCGCCACAACATTTTCCTTACCTTTAATATACTTGATGATATAAGGAAATGACTCAATGAATTCACTCCATTTAGCATGATGCTTGTTCAACTTAGTTTGACCCTTAAGGTATTTAAGCATTTCATGATTGGTATGAATGATAACTTCATGAGGGCGACGATAATGTTCCCATTAATGCAAAACTCGCACTAAAGCATATAACTCTTTGTCATAGATGGGGTAATTGAGTTGCGCTTCGGATAGTTTCTCACTAAAGTAAGCTATGGGGCGCTTCTCTTACGTTAACACACCTCCTATGCAATTACCACTAGTATCGCAATGAATCTCAAAGGGTTTGTCAAATTTTGGTAAAGCAAGCACGGGAGCATGAGTAAGAAAATTCTTAAGCTCGCTGAATACGGTATCTTGGGATGGTCCTGATATGTCTCCAACGTATCTATAATTTTTTATTGTTCCATGCTATTATATATTATATTTGGTTGTTTAATGGGCTTTATTATACACTTTTATATTATTTTTGGGACTAACCTATTAACCTGAGGCCCAATGCAAATTGTTGTTTTTTGCCTATTTCAGTGTTTCGCAGAAAAGGAATATCAAACGGAGTCCAAACGGAATGAAACCTTTGGGAGCGTGATTTTTGGAACAAACGTGATCCAGAGGACTTGGAGTCTACGTCAAGAAACAACCGAGGAGGCCACGAGGCAGGGAGGCATGCCCCTCACCCTCGTGGGCCCCTTGTGGCTCTCCTGACTGACTTCCTTCGCCTATATATACTCATATACCCTGAAAACATCCAGGAGCACCACGAAACCCTATTTCCATCGCCGCAACCTTCTGTACCCGTGAGATCCCATCTTGGGGCCTTTTCTAGCGCTCCGTCGGAGGGGGCATCGATCACGGAGGGCTTCTACATCAACACCATAGCCTCTCTGATGATGTGTGAGTAGTTTACCTCAGACCTTCGGGTCCATAGTTATTAGCTAGATGGCTTCTTCTCTCTCTTTGGATCTCAATACAAAGTTCTCCTCGATCTTCTTGGAGATCTATTCGATGTAACTCTTTTTGCGGTGTGTTTGTCGAGATCCAATGAATTGTGGGTTTATGATCAAGATTATCTATGAACAATATTTGAATCTCCTCTGAATTCTTTTATGTATGATTTGTTATCTTTGCAAGTCTCTTCGAATTATCAGTTTGGTTTGGCCTACTAGATTGATCTTTCTTGCAATGGGAGAAGTGCTTAGCTTTGGGTTCAATCTTGCGGTGCTCGATCCCAGTGACACAAAGGGAAACAACACGTATTGTATTGTTGCCATCAAGGATAAATAGATGGGGTTTATATCATATTGCTTGAGTTTATCCCTCTACATCATGTCATCTTACCTAATGTGTTACTCTGTTCTTATGAACTTAATACTCTAGATGCATGCTGGATAGCAGTCGATGTGTGGAGTAATAGTAGTAGATGCAGGCAGGAGTCGGTCTACTTGTCACAGACGTGATGCCTATATACATGATCATGCCTAGATATTCTCATAATTATTCTCTTTTCTATCAATTGCTCGACGGTAATTTGTTCACCCACCGTAATACTTATGCTATCTTGAGAGAAGCCACTAGTGAAACCTATGGCCCCCGGGTCTATTCTCCATTATATTAATCTCCCGTCAACAAGTTATTTCTAGCACCGTTTATTTTGCAATCTTTACTTTCAATCTATATCATAAAAATACCAAAAATATGTATCTTATCATTATTATCTCTATCAGATCTCACTCTCGTAAATGACCGTGAAGGAATTGACAACCCCTTTATCGCGTTGGTTGCGAGGTTCTTATTTGTTTGTGTAGGTACGAGGGACTTGCGTGTAGTCTCCTACTGGATTGATACCTTGGTTCTCAAAAACTGAGGGAAATACTTACGCTACATTGCCGCATCACCCTTTCCTCTTCAAGGGAAAACCAATGCAATGCTCAAGAGGTAGCAAGAAGGATTTCTGGTGCTGTTGCCGGGGAGTCTACGCACAAGTCAAGACATACCAAGTACCCATCACAAACTCTTATCCCTCGCATTACATTATTTGACATTTGCCTCTTGTTTTCCTCTCCCCCACTTCACCCTTGCCGTTTTATTCGCCCTGTTTTTTCGTTCCCCTTCTCTTTTCCAGTTTGTCTCTTTTCGCTTGCCTCTTGTGTGCTTGTGTGTTGGATTTCTTGCTTGTCACGATGGCTCAAGATAATACTAAATTGTGTGACTTTGTCAATACCAACAACAATGATTTTCTTAGCACTCCGATTGCTCCTCTTACCG
Organism: Triticum urartu; assembly: GCF_056163025.1. Classification (NCBI taxonomy): domain Eukaryota; kingdom Viridiplantae; phylum Streptophyta; class Magnoliopsida; order Poales; family Poaceae; genus Triticum; species Triticum urartu. The sequence continues at coordinate 369,815,572 of NC_141878.1, forward strand.
ATGATGAATCTTGTGAAATTAATGTTGCTTTGCTGAATCTTGTCATGAAAGATCAATTCGCCGGCCTTCCTAGTGAAGATGCCGCTACCCATCTAAATAGCTTTGTTGATTTATGTGATATGCAAAAGAAGAAAGATGTGGACAATGATATTGTTAAACTGAAGCTATTTCCGTTTTCTCTTAGAGATCGTGTTAAAACTTGGGTTTCGTCTTTGCCTAAAGATAGTATTGATTCATGGAATAAGTGCAAAGATGCTTTTATCTCTAAATATTTTCCTCCTGCTAAGATCATCTCTCTTAGAAACGATATTATGAATTTTAAGCAACTTGATCATGAACATGTTGCACAAGCTTGGGAGAGGATGAAATTAATGATACGTAATTGCCCTACACATGGTTTGAATTTATGGATGATTATACAAAAAAATTATGCCGGATTGAATTTTGCTTCTAGAAATCTTTTAGATTCGGCCGTGGGAGGCACTTTTATGGAAATCACTTTAGGAGAAGCTACTAAACTCCTAGATAATATTATGGTTGATTATTCTCAATGGCACACTGGAAGATCTACTAGTAAAAAGGTGCATGCAATTGAAGAGATTAATGTTTTGAGTGGAAAGATGGATGAACTTATGAAATTGTTTGCTAATAAGAGTGTTTCTTCTGATCCTAATGATATGCCTTTATCTACTTTGATTGAGAATAATAATGAATCTATGGATGTGAATTTTCTTGGTAGGAACAATTTTGGTAACAACGCTTATAGAGGAAATTTTAATCCTAGGCTGTATCCTAGTAATTCCTCTAATAATTATGGTAATTCCTACAACAACTCTTATGGAAATTTTAATAAGATGCCCTCTGATTTTGAGACTAGTGTTAAGGAAATTATGATTTCTCAAAAGAATTTCAATGCTTTTCTTGAAGAAAAATTGCCCAAGATTGATGAGTTGGCTAGGAACGTGGATAAAATTTCTCTTGATGTTGATTATTTGAAACTTATATCTATTCCACCTAAGCATGATATCAATGAGTCTCTCAAAGCCATGAGAATTCCCATTGATGAGTGCAAAGAAAAAACCGCTAGGATGCGTGCTAAAAAAGATTGCTTTGTGAAAGCGTGTTCTTTTAGTTTCCTTGTTAATAATGATGAAGATCTAAAAGTTATTGATGTGTCTCCTATTAAATCTTTGTTTTTCAATATGAATCTTCATAATGATGGGACTCGAGATGAGTCAACTTGAGTTAGAAGGCATCCCAATGATTCAGAGTTTTTAGATCTTGATGCAAAAATTGGTAAAAGTGGGATGGAAGAGGTCAAAACTTTAGATAGCAATGAACCCACTATCTTGGATTCCAAGGAATTAAATTATGATAATTGCTGTTTAATAGATTGTATTTCCTTGTTGCAATCCGTGCTAAATTCTCCGCATGCTTATAGTCAAAATAAGGCTTTTACTAAACATATTGTTGATGCTTTAATGCAATCTTATGAAGAAAAACTTGAATTGGAAGTTTCTATCCCTAGAAAACTTTATGATGAGTGGGAACCAACTATTAAAATTAAAATTAAAGATCATGAATGCTATGCTTTATGTGATTTGGGTGCTAGTGTTTCCACGATTCCAAAGACTTTGTGTGATTTGTTAGGTTTCCGTGATTTTGATGATTGCTCTCTAAACTTGCACCTTGCAGATTCCACTATTAAGAAACCTATGGGAAGAATTAATGATGTTCTTATTGTGGCAAATAGGAATTATGTGCCCGTAGATTTTATTGTTCTTGATATAGATTGCAATCCTACATGTCCCATTATTCTTGGTAGGCCTTTCCTTAGAACGATTGGTGCAATTATTGATATGAAAGAAGGGAATATTAGATTCCAATTTCCATTAAGGAGAGGCATGGAACACTTTCCTAGAAATAAAATTAAATTACCTTATGAATCTATTATGAGAGCTACATATGGATTGCATACCAAAGATGATAATACATAGATCTATCCTTGCTTTTATGCCTAGCTAGGGGCGTTAAATGATAGCGCTTGTTAGGAGGCAACCCAATTTTATTTTTGTTTCTTGATTTTTGGTTCTGTTTAGTAATAAATAATTCATCTAGCCCCTGTTTAGATGTGGTTTTACGCTTTTAATTAGTGATTGTGCCAAGTAGAACCTTTGGGAAGACTTGGGGAAAGTCTTCGCGATCTTGATGTAAAAAACAGAAACTTTAGCACTCACAAGATTTGCTTTCATTTTTTACTGGAGAGTGAGATTAGGTTGATTCTTTTTCAAGATGATTAATAGATAAATTCCTCACGTCCAGAAATTTATTTTAGAATTTTTGGATTTCCAGAAGTTTGCGTTTGATACAGATTACTACAGACTGTTCTGTTTTTGACAGATTCTGTTTTTCGTGTGTTGTTTGCTTATTTTGATGAATCTATGGCTAGTAATGGAGTGTATGAAACATAGAAAAGTTGAAATGCAGTAGGTTTAACACCAATATAAATAAAGAATGATTTCATTCCAGTAACTTTAAGTGGTGTTTTGTTTTCTTTCGCTAACGGAGATGACGAGATTTTCTGTTAAGTTTTGTGTTGTAAAGTTTTAAAGTTTTGGGTAAAGATTTGATGGATTATGGAACAAGGAGTGGCAAGATCCTAAGCTTGGGGATGACCACGGCACCCCAAGGTAAAATCCAAGGACAACCAAAAGCCTAAGCTTGGGGATACCCCGGAAGGCATCCCCTCTTTCGTCTTCGTCCATCGGTAACTTTACTTTGAGCTATATTTTTATTCACCACATGATATGTGTTTTGCTTGGAGCGTCGTGTATGATTTGAGTCTTTATTTTTTAGTTTACCACAATCATCCTTGCTGTACACACCTTTTGAGAGAGAAACACATGAATCGGAATTCATTAGAATACTCTATGTGCTTCACTTATATCTTTTGAGTTAGATAATTTTTCTCTAGTGCTTCGCTTATATATTTTAGAGCATGGCGGTGGTTTTACTTTATAGAAATAATTGATGTATCATGCTTCACTTATATTATTTTGATAGTCCTTTAGAACAGCATGGTAATTTTCTTTGGTTATAAAATTAGTCCTAATATGATAGGCATCCAAGATAAAAACCTGAAAGTGCATTAAATACTAAGAGAAGTTTGATACTTGATAGTTGTTTTGAGATATAAAGGTGGTAATATTAGAGGCGTGCTAGTTGAGTAATTGTGAAATTGAGAAATACTTGTGTTGAAGTTTGCAAGTCCCGTAGCATGCACGTATGGTAAACGTTGTGTGACAAATTTGAAGCATGAGGTGTTCTTTGATTGCTTTCCTTACGAGTGGCGGTCAGGGACGAGCGATGGTCTTTTCCTACCAATCTATCCCCCTAGGAGCATGCGCGTAGTGCTTGGTTTTGATGACTTGTAGATTTTTGCAATAAGTATGTGAGTTCTTTATGACTAATGTTGAGTCCATGGATTATACGCACTCTCACCCTTCCATATTTGCTAGCCTCTTCGGTAATGTGCATTGCCCTTTCTCACCTTGACAGTTGGTGCAAACTTCGCTGGTGCATCCAAACCCCGTGATATGATACGCTCTATCACACATAAGCCTCCTTATATCTTCCTCAAAACAGCCACCATACCTACCTATTATGGCATTTCCATAGCCATTACAAGATATATTGCCATGCAACTTTCCACCGTTCTGTTTATTATGACACACACATCATTGTCATATTGCCTTGCATGATCATGTAGTTGACATCATATTTGTGGCAAAGCCACCATGCTTAATTTTTCATACATGTCACTCTTGACTCATCGCATATCCCGGTACACCACCGGAGGCATTCACATAGAGTCATATTTTGTTCTAAGTATCGAGTTGTAATTCTTGAGTTGTAAGTAAATAAAAGTATGATGATCATCATTAGAGCATTGTCCCATGTGAGGAAAGGATGATTGAGACTATGATTCCCCCACAAGTCGGGATGAGACTTCGGACGAAAAAAAGGGGAAGAAAAAAAAGAGGCCAAAAAAAGAAGGCCCAAATAAAAAAATGAGAGAAAAAGAGAGAAGGGACAATGTTACTATCCTTTTTCCACACTGGTGCTTCAAAGTAGCACCATGATCTTCATGATAGAGAGTCTCTTATTTTGTCACTTTCATATACTAGTGGGAATTTTTCATTATAGAACTTGGCTTGTATATTCCAATGATGGGCTTACTCAAATGCCCTAGGTCTTCGTGAGCAAGCAAGTTGGATGCACACCCACTTAGTTTCTTTGATGAGCTTTCATATATTTATAGCTCTCGTGCATCCGTTGCATGGCAATCCCTACTCCTTGCATTGACATCAATCGGTGGGCATCTCCATAGCCCATTGATTAGTTGTGTCAATGCGAGACTTTCTCCTTTTTGTCTTCTCACACAACCTCAATCATTATATTCTATTCCGCCCATAGTGCTATGTCCATGGCTCGCGCTCATATATTGCGTAAAAGTTGAAAGAGTTTGAAAAGGCTAAGTATGAAAAAATTGCTTGGCTTGTCATCGGGGTTGTGCATGATGAGAGCATTTTGTGTGACTAAAATGAAGCATGGCCAAACTATATGATTTTGTAGGGATAAGCTTTCTTTGGCTATGTTATTTTGATAAGACATAATTGCTTGGTTAGCATGCTTGAAGTATTATTATTTTTATGTCAACATTAAAATTTTATATTGAATCTTTTGGATCTGAACATTCATGCCACAATAAAAATTACATTGAAGAATATGCTAGAAAGCATTCCACATCAAAAATTCTGTTTTTTTATCATTTACCTACTCGAGGACGAGCAGGAATTAAGCTTGGGGATGCTTGATACGTCTCCAACGTATCTATAATTTTTTATTGTTCCATGCTATTATATATTTGGTTTTGGATGTTTAATGGGCTTTATTATACACTTTTATATTATTTTTGGGACTAACTTATTAACCCAAGGCCCAGTGCAAATTGCTGTTTTTTGCCTATTTCAGTGTTTCGCATAAAAGGAATATCAAACGGAGTCCAAATGGAATGAAACCTTCAGGAGCGTGATTTTTGGAACAAACGTGATCCATAGGACTTGGAGTGGACATCAAGAAACAACCGAGGAGGCCACGAGGCAGGGAGGCGCGCCTGCCCCCCTGGGCGCGACCCCCACCCTCATGGGGCCCTCGTGGCTCTCCTGACCGACTTCCTTCACCTATATATACTCATATACCCTGAGAACATCTAGGAGCACCACGAAACCCTATTTCCACCGCCACAACCTTCTGTACCCATGAGATCCCATCTTTGGGCCTTTTCCGGTGCTCCGCCGGAGGGGGCATCGATCACGGAGGGCCTCTACATCAACACCATAGCCTCTCCGATGATGTGTGAGTAGTTTACCTCAGACCTTCGGGTCCATAGTTATTAGCTAGATGGCTTCTTCTCTCTCTTTGGATCTCAATACAAAGTTCTCCTCGATCTTCTTGGAGATCTATTCGATGTAACTCTTTTTGCGGTGTGTTTGTCGAGATCAGATGAATTGTGGGTTTATGATCAAGATTATCTATGAACAATATTTGAATATCCTCTGAATTCTTTTATGTATGATTTTTTATCTTTGCAAGTCTCTTTGAATTATCAGTTTGGTTTGGCCTACTAGATTGAACTTTCTTGCAATGGGAGAAGTGCTTAGCTTTGGGTTCAATCTTGCGGTGCTCGATCCCAGTGACACAAAGGGAAACGACATGTATTGTATTGTTGCCATCGAGGATAAATAGATGGGGTTTATATCATATTGCTTGAGTTTATCCCTCTACATGATGTCATCTTACCTAATGCGTTACTCTGTTCTTATGAACTTAATACTCTAGATGCATGCTGGATAGAGGTCGATGTGTGGAGTAATAGTAGTAGATGCAGGCAGGAGTCGGTCTACTTGTCACAGATGTGATGCCTATATACATGATCATGCCTAGATATTCTCATAATTATTCGCTTTTCTATCAATTGCTCGACAGTAATTTGTTCACCCACCGTAATACTTATGCTATCTTGAGAGAAGCCACTAGTGAAACCTATGGCCCCCGGGTCTATTCTCCATTATATTAATATCCCGTCAACAAGTTATTTCTAGCACCTTTTATTTTGCAATCTTTACTTTCAATCTATATCATAAATATACCAAAAATATTTATCTTATCATTATTATCTCTATCAGATCTCACTCTCGTAAGTGAACGTGAAGGGATTGACAACCCCTTTATCGCGTTGGTTGCGAGGTTCTTATTTTTTTGTGTAGGTACGAGGGACTTGCGTGTAGTCTCCTACTGGATTGATACCTTGGTTCTCAAAAACTGAGGGAAATACTTACGCTACTTTGCTGCATCACCCTTTCCTTTTCAAGGGAAAACCAACGCAGTGCTCAAGAGATAGCAGGTCCCCAAACAAAGGGTGCATTCTTCTTGCTCAAAGCATGCAAAGGAGAATCAATGGTGCTAAAGTCCTTCACAACTCTACGATAGAAACCGGTTAAACCAAGGAAGCTACACACTTGATGCAAGTTTGTTGGTTGTGGCCAAATTTTAATATCATTCATCTTAGAGTCATCAACATGAACACCCTTAGAGGACACAACAAAACCCAAGAAAACGAGCTTATCAACGCCAAAAAGGCATTTTTCATGTTAGCGTAGAGACTCTCTTTCCGAAGAGTTTGCAAAACGGTTTGAACATGGGTGACATGATCTTTGAGAGATTTTCTATAAACAAGGATAGCGTCGAAGTAGACCACAACAAACTCACCAATGTAAGGGCGAAACACATAATTCATAAGACGCATGAAAGTACCCGGTGCTCCTGATAAACCCATAGGCATGACTAACCACTCATACAAACCAAAAGCTAAGACGTTTGGTGGCAAATAGAACTAGGTTCTTCTTTTCGCTCATCATGGAGGCACTCAATTTGGGCTTGTGGCGCTCACTCTCTTTTTGGTGGTTCGCTCTCTCACTTTCCTCTCCGGGATGGGTGGCTTGCTTGTCGACGATCACTTGGCTTTGAGATATAGGGCAAAGTACGTACTCCTTTCCTTTCATCTTGAAGATGTACTAGTTCGTTCGGTTGTTGTGGATGACATGGTCGTCCGAGAAGAAGGTGCCAAATGGTCATTGAAACGACATCACACTCCAAAGTGTCTTCGTAAGCTCCGATTTTGAAGGAGACTTACACTCTATGCTCGACTTGGATAGTGCCGGAGTCGCTTAGCCATTGAACTTTGTAGGGGTGTGGGTGCTTCGTTTTGGGCAATTGGAGCTTGGAGCAAAGTTCTTCACTTGCTTAGTTATGGCAACTCCCTCCATCGATGATGACCTTGACGGACCTTCCATTGATATCGGCCTTGGTATGAAAGATGTGGCATCCTTGGTCTTCTTCTTGTTGATGTTGAAGAGTCAAGACCTTCGAGACAACTAGAGCGGGGCTGGAATCTTCATCACAAAAGACTTGTTCTTCTTCATTGTCGTTCACTTGCCGGTGCATCGCCACTTGCTCAAGGGCTTCCATTTCTCCTTCGCTCATGGAATCATATGTACCATCGCCGTTGAGGATCATGGTCCGCTTGTTGGTACACTCAAAGGACTTGTGGCCTCGACCTCTGCATGTGAGACATTTAAATGTCGAATTGTGGGTTCCGGCAAAACCCTTGAGGTTCGAACACTGGGGTGTGCACGAAGATCTCTCCTCCCTCTAGCTCACGCCCTCACCGCAATCTCAAGGCTCGGTGCTCGAACTCACAGAACAAAGGGACACAAGATTTATACTGGTTCGGGCCACCGATGTGGTGTAATACCCTACTCCATTGTGGTGTGGTAGATTGCCTCTTGGGCTGAGGATGAACAATTACAAGGGAAGAACAGCCTCCTGAGGAGAGGTGCTCTTGTGCTTGGTGAGTTTGTGTGTGGCCTTGGTGGAAAGGATCCGGTCCAAGATGAGATGTCTCCCTACGGTGGAGGCTAGCCCTATATATAGAGGCCCGGGTCCTCTTCCCAAATATTAGGCAGGAAAGAATCCCACAACGACCAATTTGAAGGGGGGCAACTAGTACAAGCTATCATGAAAAAAGATGGTTTTTGCCTGCCAAAGGCTCTGGTGGTGATGCCGTCCTGGGCTCGATGGTGACCTCCGTCCTGCTGGTCCTGGTCTCGTTGCACCGATATGGAAACCTTTGCCTGCTGCCTCAAGACTCCTCGCCTGCGCTTGCCTCTTTAGCACCAAAGAGGAAATGAGGACACTGCGCGCACTGGCGCCCACCTGGCCTTGGTCGTCATGGCTTGCGTCACAGGAACCTCGCGAGGTGTCCCTTGCCTTGATCTCTCCACCCCACACGAGCCAGCCTGGTGAGGCCACCCCCGCGGAGGTCTTGCGTTGTCCGCCTCGCGAGGCTCGACCCCTCGCGATGGTCTTGAGTGTTTGCTGGCGAAGATGGGCCGCACGGGGCCGCTGACAGAGCCACTCCATGGGCCGCAGCAGGCAGGCAAGTCTGGGGACCCCCATTCCCAGGGCGCCGACAGTAGCCCCCGGGCCCAAGGCGCGCTTGGACTTGGCTTCGAGGCGAAGCCAAGGGGCAAGTGCGGAGCGCCGTGGGCCCCAGTAGCCTACGGCCCTGATTGACGCGTGGCGATTGATGGGACGTGGGCATCTCCGCTTCCCCATGCTGCCTCGGCAACTGCCCGACTTGACGAGTCCCTACTGCATGTAGAAAAAAGGTCATTATTACCTTAGATCATGGAGGCCGGCGGTTGGCCTCCTCTTGGCTATAAATGAGAAGGGGGCAGCGGAGCCCCCGCCACCCATCTCTTCCTTCGCTCCTCCTTCTTCTTCCTCTTCCTTGCTTCATCACTAGCAGTGACACTCATGGCGCCGGTGAAGAGGTTCTCGGCCGCAGGAAAGGGGAAGGCCCGCCAGGAGGGGCCAGCGAAGTGGTTCTCAGCCACAAAAAAGGGCAAGTCCGCCAGGAGGGGCCGGCTCGCCGCCACCCAAGAGGGGTTGTGGTCGCCCGCGTAAGCACGCTGTGACCCCCACCATGGCCCCTCACGGCTGCGGCGGTGCCTCCTCGCGTGGTGGGAGTCGCCCAGGTCGTGGCAGTCCCGTCAATGAAGTGAGGCACGCCATGGTTGCGCAGCCTCCTCGGCCGCGCTTCCACTCGGCGGAGGTGATGCCGGAGTTCGTCGTGTGGCCGGAGAACCCGGTCGACACCTGGCTTCAGCTCCCGTGCTTCTTCGTCGGTGAACTGCCGGCCACGGGTCCAGGCGGTCTCTAGCTGCAGGTGGACGGCTGCAGCAGCAAGGCTTTGTGGGTCGCGGTGGAAGTCTCCGACAGAGAACGCAGCCCTGGCCCGCGGCTGGCAGACGTTTGCCCGCGCGCGCAGCCTGGGCGAGCGGTGTACCCTCCACTTCAAGTACGACGGCGACGCAACCCTCTACATGCGGGTATTTGGGGAAGATGGTCACCGCGTTGCGTGCTGCCCCGAGGACAACGACGGCAACGAGGTGCTCGGCCTTGGCGACAGTCGTGACGAGGATGAAGGTGGCCTCGTCCTCAGCGCTAGTCGTGGCTCGTCCAGCTACGACGGCTCCTCCTCCGGCGACAGCTCCAGCGGCGGCTATGACCAGCCACCACGCCGCCGCGCCCGCTTCGATGGTGGCAGCGGGCCGTCTCGTCGCCGCGCTCCAGTGAAGCGCAAGGAGGGGTCTGGCTGAGCCCAGGAGAGCGCCATGGACCCATCCTTGCGAACTGCTGCAAGGGCACGCGCCACTTTTGTTTTGTTCTTTCCTTCATGTATTTAAGAAGAAACAAGTATGGGCCCTGCAGGGGCGTGTAATGAACCATGATTTCCAAGTCGCTATGTTATGTTTATCGTTCCTGCGTCATGTTGCAGTACCAGCGTTTTATGCGAGCGTGTAGAGAGTAACTTAGCTTGATGTGTCTGAAGTAGTTTCCGCCTCGTGAGGCGCGCATTTCTCAGTGCCTGGCGAGGCATCCTTTGCTTGGGAGGCGTCTAGGAACTACAAAAATTAGTTAGGGAACTCTTATTCTTCTGAACCCTGGTCGCAGGCGTAGCCGGCCATGACCCAGCACTTCGCATCGCAGTACCCGAGGGGCACGGATTGAGAGAGGCGCGCCATCTTGCGAGCTCGGGCGAGGGTGCCTCGCGAAGAATAGGAAAAACTCTCACGAGGGCACCTATCCAGCCCCCTCGCGAGGCATGCGAGGGAGAGAACGAGTTAAAACAAGGAACCGAAGGCAGAAACAGAGGCAAAAGGCGATGGAACCAAGCCGGCAAGGAACACCAGAAAGCAAATCTTCACTAAAGAGGGGCAAGCCAACTACGGAAAGCAAATGAAAAGCCGCGTCCGGCACCTAGTCTAGTCTTCTCACCAGCGCGGAGCTAAGTGTTGCCACTAGGACATGGAAGGGAGCCCCCAAGGCCCAAGGGCGGCACTCCTGAGACTCCGGGGCATGTACAGCCCCACTCATTATTACGTGAGAGTGTCACGAGCGGAGACCTTCACAGGCACGGGGCCTTGCTTCACAGGCGCTGGGCCTTGCTTCATGGGTAGAACTTCCGGAGGTGCTGGATGTTCCAGGCGTTCTGGATGGGGATCCTGTCCTATGTCTCCAGGCGCACGGCGCCAGGCCTGGAGACACGGGCGATCCTAAACGGGCCCTCCCACATGGGCGAGAGCTTGTGAAGCCCTTCCCTGGAGAGCACCCGCCTTAGGACGAGATCACCCACCTCGAGCGTCCTGGAGCGGACGCTGCGACAGTGGTACCATCGCAGCGCCTGCTGGTACCTTGCCGCTCGGAGCGAGGCTTTCCAGCGGCGTTCCTCCCCTAGCACAAGGTCCATCCCCCGCATGGCATCCTGCTGCGTCTCATTGAACGCCAGGACCCGCGCGGAGCGATGCTTGACCTCGTGAGGGAGAACCGCTTCTGCTCCGTAGACGAGGAAGAACAGGGTCTCGCCTATTGGCTTGGTGGTGGTGGTGCGGATGGACCACAGCACAGACTGGAGCTCATCGTGCCAGCCCTTGCCGCAGGCCTCAAGCTTTTTCTTGAAGGTCCTGGTCTTGAGGCCTCTGAGGACCTCCGCGTTGGCGCGTTCGGCTTGACCATTGCTCCTGGGGTGTGCCATTGAAGCGTAGCAGATCTGTGTTCCAATGTTAGCACAATATGCCTTGAAAAGATTGCTAGTGAATTGCGAGCCGTTGTCGGTGATGATGCGATTAGGGACCCTGAACCGGCTCACGAGACCGTTGATGAACTTGACCGCAGATCCGGTCGGGATGGTGCGGACGACTTCTACCTCCGCCCATTTGGTGAACTTGTCGATGGCGACGTAGAGGTAGCGGTAGCCCCCAGGCACTCGAGGGAACGGGCCTAAGATATCCAGCCCCCAGACTGCGAAGGGCCACGAGAGCGGGATGGTCTGGAGGCCCTGAGCTGGTTGACGGATCTGCTTGGCGTGGTATTGGCAGGCCTCGCAGGACTTCACCAGCTCGGTTGCGTCATTGAGCGCCATAGGCCAGTAGAACCCGCTGCGGAACGCCTTGCCAACAAGGTTTCGTGATGACGAGTGGTGCCTGCAGTGTTCGCCGTGTATGTCAGCCAACAGCTCGTTCCCCTGTTCCCTGGAGATGCATCGTAAGGAAACATCATTTGGCCGCTTCCTGTATAACTCACCGTCCTGGATGCAGTATGTCGTAGCCTGTCGGGCCACGCGCTCCGCGTCCTCCTCCTTCTCCGGCAGCGTCCCTTGCGTCAGGTATTCCTTGAGCTCCTTGGTCCAGCACCCCTCATGAGGCTCAAGTGCCAGGAGTAGGCGCGCTCCCGAGGTCAGGCTGCAGGCCGGGGCTCCCGAGGCAGGTGGTTGGGGGAGCTCCTCCCGAGGCGGCACCGGCCTCGAAAGTGGAGGTGCTACCGACGGCTTGAAGAGCCGCTCTTCAAAGACGCCAGGCTCTTGGGGCTGTCACTTGGACGCCCTTCTAGCGATGTCGTCGGCCTCCTTGTTGGTGCCGTCGGGCACGTGATGTAACTCTAGACCCAGGAAATGCTTTTCTATTCTGCGTACCTCCGCGAGATATGCCTCCATGTGCTCGTCCTTCGGCTCGTATACCTTGTTGGAGAAGTTGACGAGGAGCTGCGAGTCGCCCCTGATGGTGAGGCGCTTCACCCCCAGGGCCACCGCAGCCTAGAGGCCAGCGATGAGGCCTTCGTACTCTGCGATGTTGTTGGAGACCTTCTCGCCCTGCTGGACGCAGAGCTGCACGGCGTAGTAGAGCTTGTCCTGAGTAGGAGAGATGGGCACTGCTCTAGCCCCTGCGCCTTGGCGCGTGAACGCGCCATCGAAATACATGACCCAGCCATCTGGTGCTTCACTTCCTGGCGAGAGGGATCGGTCCTCATCTGCTTCAGACCCCGGGGCGTCAGTCCATTCTGCCACGAAGTCGGCGAGCGCGGCCCCCTTGATGACCCTAGTTGTGCTGAACTCCAGCTGGAATGCTTGCAGCTCAATGTTCCATTCGGCGACTCTTCCAGCGGCGTTGGGGCTCCTGAGTACCCTCTCCAGCGGGTAGGCCGAGACGACATTGATTGGGTGACCTTGGAAGTAGTGCCGCAGTTTACGCGAGGCCACCAAAAGTGCGGGCAAGAGCTTCTGAGGCATGGGGTACCGTGCCCTCGCATCCCGCAGTACCATGCTAGCAAAATACACTGGGTGCTCAACGAGGGTGGGAACGTCGATGGAGCTTGTGCCTGCCGGCAGTTGGGGCGTCTCCAGAGATGACAGGACCCCAAGAGCCTGATCGCCTGCTGGGACCTCTGCCGGCCCGCGAAAGCCGCCTTGCTGGGCCTGGTCACTCGTTGGAATTGCTGCAGCCCTTGCGGTGCCTCTGGGTCCTGTATCACCTGGTTGGTGGTGCTGCTGTCAGGACCCCGATTCCAAGCCACATCGATCTAGCCGGTAACACCTCATATCACTTTGCGGCCTCACGCACGGTATCCCACGGGTGTCGCCTTACCGTGGCCCGGGACCGTTTGCGCCTTTTGGCTCACGTATATGATAGTGTCGCTAACATCCATATGACAGAGAACCCGGGCCGACATGGCTAGTCGTGAACCCAAAGCGGCACAGACCTATGGAGATAAGCATACATGAATCACATCGAGCATGTCGGTCAGCAGCGTGTGAATTCGGGCTGTAGCACTGGGCTAACAGGACTCCGGGAACCCGGGCTGTAGCAGGCCAGGCAGGACTCCGGATGTCACCGCGTGACATTTCCCCGAAGGGACAGACACAGGAACAAAGTGAAACACATGCCGGCCAGTCAAGTGTCCTGAGCAGTAGTGCTGGGCTAACAGGACTCCGGTGAACCGGGCTGTAGCGGACTACTATGGCTCATGGAAGCACTAGACTACATTTCCCCATAAGAGAGGCTGCCAAGGATAAACAACTAGATTGTCGGATCCCACACATACCAAGCATTTCAATCATACACACAATATGCTCGATATGTGTAAATACAACATGGCATCACAACATAACTCTACAACTCAAGTATTTATTCATTAGGCTCCGAGGAGCGAGATATTACAAACATGGGTCTCATGACCCAACAATCATAGCATACAAATCAAAGCACGTGCGGAAGCTTAACATGTCTGAGTACAGACATCTACAAATGAAAAAGGCTGAGAAGCCTGACTGTCTACCAGATCATGCCGAGGGCACAAGATCGTAGCTGAGGTATCAAGCTAAACGTCGAAGTCCACGCGGAACTACTAGAGAGACTGGAGTCTCTCTGCAAAACATAAATTAAGCAAACGTGAGTACAAAGGTACTCAGCAAGACTTACATCAGAACTAGCTACGTATGCATCGGTATCAACAAGGGGGGTGATGGAGTTTGACTGCAGCAAGCCAGCTTTGACTCAGTGGCTAACCTGAACTACGACTGCAAGCAACTCTTTTGAGGTGGCGCACACGAGTCCACATATTCACCATTCAATACACTACTATGGATCTGCTCCCGTCTCCCTACGAGAAGGCCATCCATAGCACTCACACTTATCTTGCGAGTTTTAGAGTATCCACTTTTACTTGTCTATGAACTATGTAAGGGGTCCAAGTTTCCATATCCGAGGAATTCGGCTATTCGAATAGATAATGATAACCCTGCAGGGGTGTACTTCTTCACACACGCTCCCACCACTTACCGTCGTTTACACGACATGTACTCGGCAACCTTCAAGCAGAAGCCCAACGAGGGTGTCGGCCACGGCCTACCTAAACACTTAAGTCTCTAGTCCAGGTTTATCGCCTATCCAGGTTCCATCCGCAGGGAGTCCGGCCGAGGTTTCCACATACGGCCCCGAACGATGTGTACAGGGTTCCGAGACACCAAACGGGCGCCCGGCATGCCCGGCCACGGTGTATATACCGCAACATAGCCCACCCCTGGGGTCAGCGCTACGCACGGCCGCCAACACATATCCTACAAACACCAGAAACTAGTTGCAACTCCTGGACAGAGGACTAGGGTGATTAAGAAGTCGAGAGGGTCAATTAAGGATCCCAATGAGTGGTAGTAGCTGTTCATGGATCATAGACACGGAACTCAGTTCCTAAGAACGGTTTCAATGAGACAACCCACCATGTACTCCTACATGGCCTCTCACCGCTACCTTTACCAAATCGTGTTCACACACTTAGCTCTCAACAGTAGGACATGTTTACACACCTCCGATTCATCCCCGATGAATCAGACCTGACTCAACTCTAAGCAGTAGCAGGCATGACAAACAAGCATGAATGAGTAGGCACATCAGGGCTCAAACAACTCCTACTCATGCTAGTGGGTTTCATCTATTTACTGTGGCAATGACAGGTCATGCAGAGGATAAGGGGTTCAACTACCGCAACAAGTAACAGAGGAATCGTGTTGTCCTAATGCAGTAAAAGAGAGCAAGAATGAGAGAGTGGGATTTTATCGGAATGAACAAGGGGGTTTTGCTTGCCTGGCACTTCTGAAGATAGTATAGTTCTTCATCGGTGTCATCGAACTCATCATCGAGACCACGTCTATCGAGAGGGGACAAATACCGGCAAACAAAGAGGAACACAATCAATGCAATGCAACAATTATGATGCATGATAATGACATGTCAATATGCTGTGTTTTGAGCTAATGCAACTAGCAACATGTTAAATGGAGTTGGTTTGAACCCTAGGTTCAAATTCAAACTCCATATGTGAGGGTTTAAATGCCATTTATATGATTTGGCCTAAACAGCAGCCATAAGTTGTTCTAACATGCATGAAAATGGTACAGATGGATAGATTGGATTTTTCTGATCATTTTTCATATATAATTTATTTCATTTGGAGTTACGGTTGAATTTCTATGATATTTAGAAGTTTAGGCAATTTTCTGGAATTTTTTGAATTAAATTAAACCCAGAAAATAGCTTATTGCGTCAGCACTGCGTCATTATGACGTCAGCAGGTCAACAGGGCCGGTCCAGGTCAAACCTGACCAGTGGGGCCCACTGGTCAGTGAGTAACTAACTAACCTAATTTAACTAGAGCATGGGCCCGCATGTCAGTGTCTAATCTACTTAACTAAGTTAATTAGTACTAACTAAATCTAACACTAATTAAAAAAAGGGCCTGGCCCACACGTCAGTCATCCAGGGGAGGTCAAATCCCTGGTCAGTGGTTCAAACCTATCGGACTTGGTCCACGGCTCGACGCCGGCATCGACAGACGCGGCGGAGGGCATCGGGTCTTGCCGTCCGGTGACCAAACAAGCGGCGGAGAGGTTCTATGCGCAGTTGGCGCTCTTCCGCATCCAATGGGACCAAAGTCAGCGGCTGCGGTGGCCAAAAACGGTGGCGGCGACCTCAACAGCGGCGGCCGGAGCTCGGGCGCCGACCGACTCGACACTACGGTGCACTAGGGGAGGAACTGATGGGTGCTACGTGCTCCTGGGGAAGTACTGAACACGGGGACATGCTCAGACGCGAGCCATGGCGTCAGTAGCCGCGGTGGCGCCATGGCCGGCGGCGGTGAGGTCTCGGGCTTGACGAAAGCGACAGCCAGAGGAGGCAAACGAGCACAGGGAGAGAGGGGTTCGGTGTAGTGGCTCACGGCGGTTGTAGGGGGCGTCAAAGTGGGCTCGGGGAAGCATGGACGGCGTCGTGGCATTGCCGGCGATCTCGGTGGCCCGAGGTAGAAGACGACGATGTCGAGGGTGTTGCGGTGCTTCCCAGCTCACGTGGCTCGGTGGGGTATACGGGGACGGCGTGGCGGAGCTCCCGAGCACGTTGGATGGGCGAGGGAGGGCCAGTGGCTGTGGCAACAGCGAGCGGCGGCGACGGGCATTCTCGGCCATGGGGGGGAAATCAGAGGAGTGAGGGGGAGGGAGGTCCAGAGAGCGAGGGAGAAGTGAGAGGGGGTCGGGGAGGTGGCGTGGCACTCGTGGAGGCATCCGGGCCCTCGACGGCAATCAGGAGCTGGCGAGGCGCATGCCAGCGCGCCGCGGCCACGCGCTCCTGTCCTCCTAGCGGGAGGTAGCAGGTGACTGGCAGGGGCCAGTGGGCTGGGCCTGTTGGACCGCACAGGAGCTGGGCCAAAAGTGCCAGGTAGGTTTTCTCTGCTCTGTTTTATTTCTATTCCGTTTTTCTTTTATTAATTCGTTCTGCCACTGTTTTAAACTCCAAACAAATTGAAAACAGTGGCAACATTCCCCTGAATATTTTTATATTGTACAATGGGAAAATCCAAATGCACATAAAATGTTTCAGATTATTTGGAGATATAAACTTTACATAATATGAGTATATCTCCAAATTCAAATATAGTATTGATTTAAAATCAGAGCCCAAATAATTCCTTTGAAATGTTCCAAAATTTTGGTTTGATTTATAACTCTTGCCAAAATTGTCAGAAATATTTCTAGGGCATTTTGGATTCACTGATTGAAATTTTTCGGTTCTTGCCCTTTTATTAAAATTTAGAGGCTTCAAATTTCCTCATTTCCATTTTCACTAAGATTAGAAATGATGACATGAAGCTCACCAATGCAACTAATTACAAGCATCAATCTAGGGCTGTGACAGCTGCACGGCAGCGCCTTGTCCTGGCGCTCTTCCTGGACCGCCACTAGAGCTGCGCTAGCGGAGTAGGGAGTGGTGGCAAGGTAAAGCACCAGGGGCTCGAGAGGGCAAGGCACCACCATCACCGGAGGACTGGTCAGGTATCTCTTGAGGTCTTGAAACGCTTGGTCAGCTTCTAGGGTCCACTCGAACGGGCCCTTCTTCTTCATCAGCTTGAAGAATGGCAGGGCGCGCTCTCCCAGCTTGGAGATGAAGCGCGCCAGTGAGGTCACGCAGCCTACAAGCTTCTGCATCTCCTTGAGAGTTTGTGGTGGGCTCATGTCTTCTATCGCCTTGACCTTCTCCGGGTTGGCCTCGATCCCCCTGTGGGACACGGGGAAGCCTAGCAGCTTGCGAGAAGGGACACCAAACACGCACTTCTATGGGTTGAGCCGCAAGTCCACCTGGCGCAGGCTCGCGAAGGTCTCCTCCAGGTCCTGAATCAAAGTTCTCGCCTCCCGAGATTTCACCACAATGTCATCGACGTAGGCTTCAGCGTTCCTCCCGAGCTGCTGACCCAGGGCGATGTGCATTAGCCGTTGGAAGGTTGCGCCTGCATTGTGCAGCCCGAACGGCATGCAAGTGTAGCAGTACACCCCGCACGGGGTCAGGAAGGCTGTCTTCTCCACATCCTCCACCGCCATCTTGATCTGGTGATAGCCTGAAAATGCGTCGAGGAAGCACAGCAGGTCGCATTCGACAGTGGAGTCGACGATATGGTTGATGCGCGCGAGCGGGAATGGGTCTTGGGGGCAGGCCTTGTTAAGGTTGGTGAAGTCAACATACATGCGCTCCTTCCCACCTTTCTTCGGTACGACGACGGGGTTTGCCAGCCACTCGGGGTACCGAACCTCGCGAATGACACCTGCTGCCTCTAGCTTGCGGGTTTCCTAGACAATGAAGGACTGCTTCTCTGTGGATTGTTGCCGCGTCTTCTGCTTCACGGGGCGCACATTGGGGCACACCCTCAAGTGATGCTCGATCACCCCTCTTGGGACCCCTACCAGCTGCTTGGGATCCCAGGCGAATACGTCCTTGTTTGCACGCATGAACCTCACCAATGCCTCCTCTTGATTTGGGTTGAGGTTGGCGCCTATGGTGAACGTGGCTCCTGAGGACCCATCTTCCTCGACCGGCACCTGCTTGGTTTCGGCCCGATCTTGAGTGAACAACTGCTTCTTCTTTGCTAGCGTCGCCTCCTTAACCCCTGGGGTGTCCTCGTTGGTCGGTCGCGCCACCGCGGCGGTTTTGAGGGCACACTTGAGCGCCGCTAGAGCCTCCTTGGTATCCCCAACTACGGTGAGGACGTCCTTGCTCCTGGGCATCTTCATGAGGTTGTAGGCCGGATGGGTCGCCGCCATAAACTGAGCCAGAGCCGGGTATCCGAGGATGGCGTTGTATGGGAGGCTGATGTGGACGATGTCGAAGTCGATCAGCTCGGTGCGGTAGTTATCGCGGGTGCTGAAGGTCACAGGAAGGCAGATCTGCCCCAAGGGGCTGGTGGAGCCGCCGCCGACCCCGGAGAAGGGCTTGCTTGGTCAGAGCCGTTGGAGTGGTACATGAAGAAGGCTAAAAGCCTCCACAGAGAGCACGTTGAGACCGGCGCCGCCATCGATGAGGGTCTCGGTGACAGCTACGCTGCAGATGGTGGGCGTGCATAGCATTGGGAGCATGCCCGGGCCGATGGTGGTGGCGGGGTGATCCCCCGTGTTGAAGGTGAGGTCGGCCTTGGGCGCCGCCCAACCCGGGGGAGCTCCTTGCCGCGCAGAGGCGACACCAATCTCGTGAAAGAACGGCTTGGTGTGACAGTCCGAGGGTGGTGCTTGCGAGCCGCCGAGGAGGGCCGCGACGGCGAGGGGCGCCGGTGCCGCGAAGCGCGTGACGAAGAGACAGAGCGGCTCCTCCCAGGAGGTCGCCGAAGATCCTG
Organism: Triticum urartu; assembly: GCF_056163025.1. Taxonomy (NCBI): domain Eukaryota; kingdom Viridiplantae; phylum Streptophyta; class Magnoliopsida; order Poales; family Poaceae; genus Triticum; species Triticum urartu. The sequence continues at coordinate 369,834,739 of NC_141878.1, forward strand.
GCAAGCTGAGCAGCTAGGCATGTGGCACGTCGGCCAGGGCCAAGGGGAACCAGTTGGCCATGACCTAGTCGTTGCCTCCGCCTTCAAGGACGTCCTTCTCGTACACCTGCAGGAAGGCCGCCGGATCTGCCGTGCCATCATAGCGGGGTGGCATCTCTTGCTTGAACTTGCGCGGACACCGCACCTGCCGCCTGCCTAACCAGAGGGGTGGCGTCTGCCATGGAGCTGGGCGAAGCAAGCGGAGAGGCAAACCTTCGGCGCACCCCTACCTGGCACGCCAAATGTCGGATTGCGGGTTCCGGCAATACCCTTGAGGTTCAAACACTGGGGTGCGCACGAAGATCTCTCCTCCCTCTAGCTCATGCCCTCACCGCAATCTCAAGGCTCAGCGCGTCGAACTCGCAGAACAAAGGGACACAAGATTTATACTGGTTCGGGCCACTGATGTGGTGTAATACCCTACTCCAGTGTGGTGTGGTGGATTGCCTCTTGGGCTGAGGATGAACAGTTACAAGGGAAGAACAGCCTCCTGAGGAGAGGTGCTCTTGTGCTTGGTGAGTTTGTGTGTGGCCTTGGTGGAAAGGATCCGGTCCAAGATGAGATGTCTCCCTATGGTGGAGGCTAGCCCTCTATATAGGGGCCCAGGTCCTCTTCCCAAATATTAGGCGGGAAGGAATCCCACAACGGCCAATTTGAAGGGGGGCAACTAGTACAAGCTATCCTGACAAAAGATGGTCTTCGCCTACCAAAGGCTCTGGTGGTGACGCCGTCTTGGGCTCCACGGTGACCTCCGTCCTGCCGTCCTGCTGGTCTTGGTCTCGTTGCACCGATATGGAAACATTTGCCTGCTACCTCGGGACTCCTTGCCTGTGCTTGCCTCTTTAGCACCAAAGAGGGAACGAGGACACTGCACGTGCTGGCGCCCGCCTGGTACCTGCCTGACCTTGGTCGTCACAGGAACCTCATGAGGTGTCCCTTGCCTTGATCTCTCCGCCCCTCGCAAGCCAGCCTGGTGAGGCCGCCCCGCGGAGGTCTTGCGTTGTCCGCCTCGCGAGACTCGACCCCTCGCGAGGGTCTTGAGTGTTTGCTGGTGAAGATGGGCCGCACGGGGCCGCTGACGGAGCCACGCCGTGGGCCGCAGGCAGGCAAGTCTGGGGACCCCTGTTCCCAGGACGCCGATAGAACGAACTTGTCTTGACGGTCTCATCGGTTGGGGTAGATGATGATGAAGCTCTCGGCTTGAAGTTGTCGAAGCTTTCTTGTAACTCGACTTGTCGTTGTTTCTTGTAGAAGGCTTGGTTGATGTAGAAGGTGTTGGAGTCGTTGAAGCTTGGGTGTTGGAGAAACCATAGGACTTGGATGAGAACTTGGCATACTTGAAGTCATCTTGCACTTGATGTTCCGCTTTGGTAGCTTGATGCAGTAGCTCGATGAGGTTCGAGTATGGTTGGAAGTCAGCGATCTTCTTGATGGGATGATTGAGTCCATTCAAGAAACGTGACATAGTTTACTCATCATCTTCCATGATATTGGCTCGTATCATTGCAATCTCCATTTCTTTCTAGTATTCTTCAACGCTCTTGGTTCCTTGCTTAAGTAGTTGGAGTTTTTTGAAGAGGTCGCGATTGTAGTAGGTAGGCATGAAGCATGCTCTCATGACATCCTTCATTTGTGCCCAAGTAGTGATGGGTGGTTCACCTTTTGCCTCTCGGCACTCAATGACTTGTTCCCACCAAATGAGGACATAGTCTTGGAACTCAAGGGATGCCATCGCGATCTTCTTCTCTTCTTCATAGTTGTTCAAGCGGAAGATTTTGTCGACTTTCAATGCCCATGAAAGGTACTCTTCAGAATCATTGCTTCCATTAAACTTGGGCATGGTGAACTTTAGCTTGCCGCAGCGTTGCTCTTCATTGTGTTCGGGTCGGGGATGATGACGTCTTTGACGAGGAGGATCGTCTCTCACAACTTGCTCTTGTCTTGGAGAATTTCCAATGTCTTCTTGTTCTTGTTGAACTTGATGTTCTTGGCGAGCTTGTTGAGGAACTTGTCGAGCTTGACATTGCACGCGAGCTTGATATATTCATTCGTGGACTTCTTTGCGAAGCGCTTCTTGATGTTCACGATCTTGTCGGCCTCGGTTGTCTACGGCTCAACTTGATTCTCGAAGGGCTTGTTGCGCCTCATGTGCTTGAGCTTCTCGTAATTGTTGCTCTTGACGTTGTGCCTCGGCATCTTGTGCTTCTTGGTGTAGTCGTGCTCGCTCTTCCTCTTCGTGTTGGCGTTGTCGATACCGTTCTCGTGCTTGCGCAAAGGTAGCTTGGTTTTGACGATGTCGTTGTTCTTGAGAGTTGTTGTTGTGTAGAGGGTTGCGGTTTTCTTGACGATCTTGGCGCGCGGCACGACGAAGAGTGTTCGAAGTCGGTGTACTTGAGCCGGAGATGGTGTAGTCGGAGTGTCGACTTGAGTGGCCCCGTCTTGATGAGGACGAAGTGGAAGAAGAGAGGTTGAGCAACAAAGCATGAATCGCGTCCATTGTTGCGTCATTCTATTGCTTGTGGTCATTGAGCTTGTGGTCGAAGTAGTCTCTTGTACGTTTCTCGGAGAGTCGCAAGTCGGTGGTGAGGTTGTCGATGCGTTCGCTCATTGCTTATTGCTCTTGATGCAAAGCACGTTATGCACCAAAGAGGTGGCTCTTTGTGACGTAGGAGTTCATGTCGTCGTATTGCCTGATGAAGAGTGGGTTGGTAGAAGTACTTGGCCTATCCATCATTCCAAGGGAAATATGTGAGTGGGAGAAAGAGAAAAATGTATACCAAATGTACCTTGACCGATGTTGAAGATGGATCAAAGATCACTCCAATGTGGAACAAGGAAATAGCACAATTGGTACCAATTCTTGTCGGTTTCTCACACCTACACAAGTAAAAGCTTATGCTAGAGATCGGTTAGGATGATGGCACAAAATTTGATGCAATTGTTAGTGAGCTTCAATAATGTTGGAAAAGATTCGCAAGTTTGCAATGCAACAAGTAGACCAATAGCAAAATATGGTACACAAAAACACACACACAAAGAGATAAGTGGGGTCGTGCAACCAAGGATGAGCAAAAATGTGGAATCCACGAAAATGCTCTTGTTGCACAACACTAGAGAGACGCTAGCACGATTGCACAATAGGCGGATACGAAGACTTGTGCACAACCTACTAAGCAAAAATGCAATGACTTCTATCCCAGGTATGCTCTATGTATGGTATACCGATGATATGATCCAAGATGATCTAGTATGACAATCTTAATGTTGTATGATGTTATGGTTCTTTCTTAAAAGCTCTTTTCTTATCTTTCCCTTTTGCTTAAAAGCTTGTTTGGCTCTTTCTTGTTTGAGCTCTTTTCTCATGCAATGCTTCACGAATCAAGAGAGCAATTGTGTATGCGATGGCAACTTTGTGACACAAGAGATGATACCAAGATATGCACCAATGATATGTATGTATGCTATGGGAAGTATGCTCACTAATGTGCACAAGTCACGTTGCCGGCAATACTCAAAGGCTAGTCTCGATGGGTAAGATACGCAAAATTGGGCTATGATGGCTATCAATGTAATGCCAAGAATGGTGTATCACGATACCAAGATGAGTTTACCACTTCTTGCTTATGGTATGGTGTCAAAATGGTGGAGTGGTCATTGTCGATGACGCGTACGTGGCGAAGATGAGTGGCGGTGATGTTGATGTCAAACCGTACCTAAATAGCCGAAACACAATAGGCACGGAACCGCAACTAAAATTCTCAAAGCAAAACGTGACAAAATTGTCGGAGTTGGTAGTGGTAAGCGATGGTGGTGTATGTGGTATATGGCGGTGCTATGCGGAAGTGTATGTGGGCACCAGAACAAAATTTGGTGAAATTTGGACGGAAAACGGGGCGGTGGATGGAAGTGATGTTGCCAGGGGCCGGACATCCGGGCTTGATGGCCGGATGTCCAGCTGTCGGGCCGGATGTCCGGGCTCTGGATCCGTGGACGAACTTGATGAACTTCGCATGGAGAGGTCAAATCCGGGGCAAAATTCGGGGGAATTTGTGGATGGAAATTGGGGAAAATATGATGGAAAGCTAGGTCTACCTGCAACACATGAAATCCGCGGATCAAATCCAACAAAACTTCATCACACCAACAAATCACAAAAAAAATTGGGGGGCTATTTTTGTGGGGAATTTTCGAATTAGGGACAAAATCAACAGAACAAGGCTAGAAAACGCAACGGGGAGGCTCCGAAATTGTGATCAACGTGGCTCTAGATACCAAGATGATGTAGGGTGGAACCCTAGATGGCCAATCTTTCATGAAAGGAGCGGATCCCGAGAGGAACACGAAGAACACTAGGGAAAACACAAGGAGAAATCACAAGGGGGACACAAGAGAAACACTCAAACCAACAAGTATGATCACACATGTGCTAGATCCATGAACACAAAAGGAGATACAAGATCCACGATCAAGAAGGGACGATACACGGTAACTGGTTCTTCTCCAAAGGAGGTCTTGATGGGGCCAGCCAAAAGGGGGTCTTGAATCCAAGGGGATCTTCTCCGAAGAGGGGCCGCGGTCCCTCTCGGGGAGTAGATCCGTAATGGATGAGCAAAGCTCTATCTCTAATGAGCTACTACTTTTCTAACCCTAAAACGTAGGTAGGAGGAGAGTATATATAGTCTAGGTGGGCGAAGGGGTACACAGGCCTCGGGCCCTTACATTGTGCGCAGACAGGGGAGGTCGGACGTCCGGGCGTCGGGCCGGATGTCCGGGCTTTCACGAGGGGTCGGATGTCCGGGATGGGGTGGCCGGATGTCCAGGCTGAAGTGATTCAGCTTCGGGTATGTTCTGTGACGGGCACCGGATTTCCGGGTGGTGGCCAGATGTCTGGGCTGGAGCGGGGCCGGAAGTCTGGGGCTGGGGCCGGACGTCCGGGTCCTGTAGCTTCGGCCGCTAGACCATTGCTGTGGTGGATGTCTCCAGTGGCTGGATGTCCGAGGCTGGGGCCGGATGTCCGGGCCCTGGAGCTGCCTTCTTCTCCTTTCGTTGGTTCTCTTCATTTGTGGACTTGGCGGCTTGTTTGTCTTCACGTGCATCTTCGGGAGGGTCCTCTTGGTACCTAATCATGCACAACATCTCGAACTTAGGTAGTAGCCATGTCTCGAGAGGATCATATGTAATATCACTAAGGAGAGAAGGCACCTCGGTCTCGAGAGCTCTAGCTCTAGCTCGAGTCATAGGTCCTCTTAGCACTTCGTGAAATGATGGTAGGTCCATGGGTATGACCGTAGAATGCTCCGCATCAAACTGGGTATGATGATACCGACGATCGAATCTCGGGCAAGTAACATACCAATGACAAAGGGAACAACGTATGTTGTTATGCGGTTTGACCAATAAAGATCTTCATAGAATATGTAGGAACCAATATGAGGATCCAGGTTCCGCTATTTGTTATTGACCGGAGAAGAGTCTTGGTCATGTCTACATAGTTCTCGAACCCGTAGGGTCTGCACGCTTAACGTTCGATGATGATCGGTATTATGAGTTTATGTGTTTTGATGTACCGAAGGTAGTTCTGAGTCCCGGATGTGATCATGGACATGACTAGGAGTCTTGAAATGGTCGAGACATGAAGATTGATATATTGGAAGGTTATGTTTGGACACCAGAATGGTTTCGAATGAGTTCGGGCATATACCGGAGTACCGGGGGGTTACCGGAACCCCCCGGGGGCTTAATGGGCCTACATGGGCTTTAGTGGAAGAGAGAAGAGGCGGCCAAGAGGTGGGGGTGCCCCCCCCAGCCCAATCCGAATTGGGAGGGGGGGCGGGCCCCCTTTCCTTCTTCTCCTCTTCCCCTTCCTTCCCCCTCCTATTAGGACTAGGAAAGGGGGGAAACCTACTCCTAGTAGGAGTAGGAACTCCCCCTTGGGGCGCACCATGAGGGCCAGCCGGCCCCCTCCTCCCCTCCTTTATATACGAGGGAGGGGGGCACCCCATAGACACACAAGTTGACAATTGTTTCAGCCGTGTGCGGTGCCCCCCTCCACAGATACACACCTTGGTCATATCGTCGTAGTGCTTAGGCGAAGCCCTGCGCTGATAACTTCATCATCACCGTCAACACGTCGTCGTGCCGAAGAAACTCTCCCTCGGCCTCAACTGGATCAAGAGTACGAGGGACGTCACCAAGCTGAACGTGTGCAGATCGCGGAGGTGCTGTGCGTTCGGTACTTGATCGGTTGGATCGCGAAGGCGTTCGACTACATCAACCGCGTTTCTTAACGCTTCCGCTTTCGGTCTACGAGGGTACGTAGACACACTCTCCCCTCTCGTTGCTATGCATCCCTAGATAGATCTTGCGTGATCGTAGGAAATTTTTTGAAATACTGTGTTCCCCAACACCACTTAGTGCGAAGATTAATGGAGGTCCACCTTTCTCAACAACCCGACCGGTTGAGCTGGAAACTAACAAAGAATGGAGAGTTTTCGGTTAAATCCATGTATTTGGATGTTATCAACTCTATTGCTATTCCTCGCTCGAAACATGTGTGGAAAGTCAAAGTGCCTTTAAAAATCAAACTGTTTATGTGGTTTGTACATAAACAAGTCATTCTAACTAAGGACAATTTGGCAAAACGCAATTGGATAGGATCTACAAGATGTAGCTTCTCTGATAAGGACGAATCTATCAAACACCTCTTTCTCGATTGTCCCTTGGCAAAAAAATTGTGGCGGACAGTGCACCTAGCATTTAATATTACTCCTCCGTATACCATCAACATGTTATTTGGGACGTGGTTAGATGGGTTAGATCCCGAAACTGCGAGACATATCCGTGTAGGAGTATGTGCTTGTAACACCCCGGATATGTTTTACCCAATATGTAATCCAACTCTTGCCGTTTCCGGCGTTAAGTTATCTAATTTTCTCAGGTTCGGGTTTTTGTCTCTGTGTGGTGTTATCATTGTCATGCATCTCATATCTTGTCATCATGTGCATTGCATTTGCATACGTGTTCATCTCATGCATCCGAGCATTTTCCCCGTTGTCCGTTTTGCTTTCCGGCACTCCGTTCTCCTCCGGTGGTCATTTCTACCTTTCTTTCGTGTGTGGGGATTGAACATTTCCGAATTGGACCGAGACTTGCCAAGCGGCCTTGGTTTACTACCGGTAGACCGCCTGTCAAGTTTCATACCATTTGGACTTCGTTTGATGCTCCAACGGTTAACCGGGGAACCGAAAAGGCCTCGTGTGTGTTGCAGCCCAACACCCCTCCTACTTGGCCCAAAACCCACCAAAACCTTCTCCATCATCTAGAGCATTCGATCACGATCGCGTGGCCAAAAACCGCACCTCATTTGGACACTCCTAGCTCCCTCTACCTCTATATATAGACCCCCCCTCCTCAAATTCTGGATCTTCCCCGTCCAAACCCTAAAAAAATCATCTCCGCCGCAGCGGACACGTCCATCCCCGGTCGGACAGCGTCCGCCGCCGCCTCCGGCCAACCGGGGCGCGCCACGTGGCGCCGCGCCCACATAGCCGTCCCGCGCCCGCCGCGGCCCGCCGGGCCCAAGGCGGGCCCTCTCCTTCGCCGCGCCGGGCCAACGTCCTCCCGCGCCCGAGCCGCCTCTCCCTCCGACCGCGCCACCGCGCCTCCTCGCCGGCGGCCGCCGCCGCGCCTGGGCCGGTCACCGTCCCCGGCCACGCCTCGCCGCCCGGCCTCTCCGGCCATCTCCGCCTCCGCCGCCCTCCGCCGTTCCCCGCGTCGTCGCCGGCAAGTTCCACTCCGGCGGTCAACTCCATCTCCGGCGACCTCCGATTCCGGCGAACCTCGAAGTCCGTGCGGCCAGATCTGGATCCGGATCTCGGATCGGTTGACTTTCCATCCATAACCCTAATTATTTTGGCTATGTTCATCGCATCGTAACTCCTCATCTGTAGCTCCGTTTTGGGCATATAGCATATCAAAATGTTCGTCTCAGAGAGCACATCATTTCATCTCATTGCATCATTTTCATTTGAGTTCATCTTGATGCCCGAAATGCTGTTAGAAGAATGTTATTTGAGATAATTGTCAGATCTGCTGCTCCAATTAGATATTTGTCATTTTTGCCATGATTTTTGTGTGCATGATATGCCCCTGAGCTCTACATATGTTTTGTTAAGGGCTTTGCCATCTATCCAGAGGTGCAACCCATGTATTTTTGTGATGTATGTGGTGACTAGCACAAGCTTGCAAAGTGGTGCATTCGTTAATGCTGATTTCAGGGACTTAGCATTTCCACTAAGTCCTTGACCTGTTTATCTCAGTATGCCATCTGTTCATGTTGTTTCCTAGTGATCCGTGCCTCTTTTGAGGATGATCAGTAAGGATGTTTTGTTAATCTTGTAGTGATCTATCCATCCATCTCTTTTTTTGCAATTATGGAGCACCCTAGCTTGAGTCAATCGAGCTCTACTTTTGCTATTTCGTGAATCTGGGCAGAATGTCTACTTGTTAGCAATTTTGCCGAGGATGTTGTAGTTGATCCGTGCATGCTAAGTTATTGTTCTTGCCATGTATAGCTTGTATTTTGTGTATTCTTGATGGGTGTATGGTTAGATTGTAATGACTTGCTCTGTAGTGAGTGCATCAAGCTCGTAAACATGCCTACTTGATATCTGTTTCAGCATGCTCCAGTTTTCACAAAGTCTGAGAACTGATTATGTTTTTGCCATGTTCACATGCTTGCAAATGTATTTTATGATCCCTTTTGGCTCAAGGTCACCAAGGGACTTTTGTTAATCTCTTTGAGTAGCTCCATGCCATGCTTTACTTTGCCATGTTCAGGTCCTGTAGCATATAGTTTTCATGCTCCAAAGTGTGTTACCTGATCTGAAATTCCAAACAAGTGTTAATTTCACTAAGTCTGAAATCTGTTTGTCAAATGCATTTTTGCCATGCTTGTTTGAACCTGTTAATGGATGAATTGGCCATAGTTCAGTGTTCCTCTTTTGTTAAGCATCATGAATGGATCCCTTCCATGTATTTTGTTGTCATGTTTGGGTGCTGTAGCACGTTCATCTTGTTGCATTTAGATGGCTACTTGCTGTATATCGCAGATCTGTGCCATATTTGAATTGCTTGCCATTTCCAAACCGTAACTCCGTTTCCGGTGATCTTTATATCGTTTTCAAGCGATTTTATCTCACCTTTCCAGTGGAACACTTGGATTTCCAAGTTGAGGCCAGGTTCATTCATTCCTTGTCAAATCTTGCATATGCATCGCATATCGCATCCCCGCATAGCATACCATCCTTGCATCATATTGTTTGAGTTTTGCACATGGTTGATTGTGTCCTTGTTGCTTGTTTGTCTTGTTTTGGAAGAGCCGGGAGACGAATTCGCTAACGAGGAGCCCGTTGAGTTTGCTTTCGAGGATCCAGTCAACTCTGACAACTTTGTAGGCAAGATGATCATACCCTCGAAATCACTACTATCTATGCTTTGCTAGATGCTCGCTCTTTTGCTATGCCTATGCTACGATACCTACCACTTGCTTATCATGCCTCCCAAATTGCCATGTCAAACCTCTAACCCACCATGTCCTAGCAAACCGTTGATTGGCTATGTTACCGCATTGCTCAGCCCCTCTTATAGCGTTGCTAGTTGCAGGTGAAGATTGGAGACCGTTCCTTGTTGGAACATTATTTACTTGTTGGGATATCATTATATTGCCATGTTATCTTAATGCATCTATATACTTGGTAAAGGGTGGAAGGCTCGGCCTCTCGCCTAGTGTTTTGTTCCACTCTTGCCGCCCTAGTTTCCGTCATATCGGTGTTATGTTCCCGGATTTTGCGTTCCTTACGCGGTTGGGTGATAATGGGAACCCCTTGATAGTTCGCCTTGATTAAAGCTTTTACAGCAATGCCCAACCTTGGTTTTACCATTTGCCACCTAGCCTCTTTTCCCTTGGGTTTCCGGAGCCCGAGGGTCATCTTATTTTAAGCCCCCCTGGGCCAGTGCTCCTCTGAGTGTTGGTCCAAACTAGAGTCCTGTGCAGCGCCCCCTCGGGGAAACTCGAGGTTTGGTTTTAGTTGTATGGAGCGCTCATCTGAGTGTGCCCTGAGAACGAAATATGTGCAGCTCCTATCGGGATTTGTCGGCACATTCGGGCGGTGTTGCTGGATTTGTTTTAACTTGTCGAAGTGTCTTGTAGAACCGAGATACCGAGTCTGATCGGAATGTCTCGGGAGGAGGTCTATTCCTTCGTTGACCGTGAGAGCTTGTCATGGGCTAAGTTGGGACTCCCCTGCAGGGATTTGAACTTTTGAAAACCGTGCCTGCGGTTATGGGCAGATGGGAATTTGTTAATGTCCGGTTGTAGATAACTTGAACCTTAACTTAATTAAAATGAATCAACTGTGTGAGTTGCCGTGATGGTCTCTTCTCGGCGGAGTCCGGGAAATGAACACGGTGTTGGAGTAATGCTTGCGCAGGTTGTTCTCTAGTTTATTCGTTCGCGCTTTGCCTCCTCTTCTCGCTCTCTTTTGCGAATAGGTTAGCCACCATATATGCTAGTCGCTTGCTGCAGCTCCACATATTCACCTTTGCCTTACCTATAAGCTTAAATAGTCTTGATCGCGAGGGTGCGAGATTGCTGAGTCCCTGTGGCTCACAGATTACTTCCAAACCAGATGCAGGACCCGATGACTCCGTTCCAGATGACGCGCTTGAGCTCAAGTGGGAGTTCGACGAGGACTCATGCCGATACTACGTGTCTTTCCCTGATGATCAGTAGTGGTGCCCAGTTGGGGCGATCGGGACCGTGTCGCATGTTGGGTTGTTCTTTTATTTTGGCGCCGTAGTCAGGCCATGAGTGTTTGGATGATGTAATGTTATTTATGTACTTTTATTAACGTGGCGAGTGTAAGCCAACTATGTATCTCCCCTTTTATTATCTATATTACATGGGATGTTGTGAAGATTGCCTAACTTGCGACATTGCTTTCAATGAGGTTATGCCTCTAAGTCGTGCCTCGACACGTGGGAGCTATAGCCGCATCGAGGGCGTTACAAGTTGGTAATCAGAGCCTTCCCCGACCTTAGGAGCCCCCACTGATTGATCATTTTTAGCAGCCGTTGTTGAGTCTAGAAAAATGTTTTGAGTCATTTAGGAATTATATATCGGAGAGTTTAGGAATTCTTTTTACTTCCCAGTCTCCTCATCGCTCTGGTAACGCATCCTGACGTAGAATTTTGACTCTTCTCTTCTCAAATTTCACTAAAAAAAATTTAGGATCACGCGGGTATCTTGGAATCGTTCCGATGGTTTTGTGACGAGAACATTGTTCTTGGTGCCTCCTGTCTTTAGGGGTTGTGGAAGTGTCCCGGGGAGTTGAGCTCCGAGGTGTTGTCGTCACAATTTTATCGTTGCGGTTCTAGAATACCTGAGTTTAGTATGCCGACATCGAAAATCTCTTTTATGCAGTTCGTTGGTGAGATAACCTCGACGCCACCCAGTACTGGGGCGGGAGTTCGGGAGTATCGCCATAACTTGTATAACGGATGCTTTTCGAAGGTTGAGGTAGATGGTTTCCGAAGTTTTTCTCGGTTATGTGTTGAAGGATGGATACAGCTGGATGTAGGATTTGCTAGATTTGGGTGAGATATTATGCTTCCCCTGTATCCCCAACACCTAATTGTATAACCAGAAAGGTTCGGGAGTTTCATAGGTGGGAATTCTTGTAGCTCTAGTTCTTCTTCCACGGATATTTGGTTTGAGATTGGGATTTCTTACCGAGTGTTCGTTCTTGATCTGTACCTTGTTGATTTATTCCTCTACCTAAATTCTAAGTGGCTTCTCAATTTATGGATATGTGACCATTTCAATTGGAATGCATTCGTTCATTTTGTTCGGATGTGAAGACTATATGTTGCAATTTTCATTCCGTTGGATTCAGCTTCAATATTTGCCTATCAATGTGCTAATGGATGTCAACCTCTTCAAGATGGCTCCTCCAATGCGCACGACTCCGAATCCTGATCCGCCACCACCTCCACCTCCTTCGGAGGCATGGCAAGCTGTGATGGCCGCAACTAATGCAAACACGCAGTTGATCATGCAAATTCTTCAAGAGCGCAATCAAGCGAACCAAGGCAACCAAGGGAACCAAGGCAACAATCAGAATCACTTTGCTACACTCAACCAGTTCCTTGCTAATGGGCCAAAGACTTTCAGCAATTGTGTTGAGGCAACCGATGCTGACGATTGGCTTGTGGACTTGTGCAAGCATTTCGAGTGTAGTAACGTCAGGCATGAGGACCTTGTCAAGTTCGCTTCCTTCCAACTCAAAGACCAAGCTGCAGAGTGGTTCCAGCAGTACAAGGATTCCAGAGGAGGACGTGTGATTACCTAGGATGATTTCCATCAAGATTTCAGAGCTCACCATATCCCTCAGAGCGTGGTTGAAAGCAAGCGTGAGGAATTCCGCAACCTGAAGCAAGGCTCTTTGTTTGTCTATGACTACAACAAGTTGTTCCAGAAGCTCACCCGCTTTGCTAAGCAGGACGTCCCTGACGAGAAGAGCATGATATACCAGTTCAGGGGTGGTCTCAGAGAAGAAATCCAGCTAGCTCTTGTTCTCTTTGAGCCCTTGAGGTATGATGAGTTCTACAACATGGCATTGAAGCAAGAGGCCGCTCAACTGAGGTGTGATGCTTCCAAGAAGCGATTCGGAGACACTACTCCTTCCTCTACTCAAGTGGCCAAGCAGCAGAAGTATTGGCTTCCTCCTCCTCCGTTCCGTCAGCCGTATCAGCGGAAGAGCAAAGGTGGCAGTGGATCTTCCCACCCACCCAACCCTGGTTTTCAGAACAAGACTTCGTCTCAAGCTCCAAGATCGAGTGCTCCGTACCACCGTCCGCTTTCAGAGGTCACGTGCAACAAGTGCCAACAGAAGGGTCACTATGCCAACAAGTGCTTCAATCAGAGGCGCCTCCCTCCTCCTCCTCCTGTGAGATCGGCAAGTACAGCTGTGGTCAAGCATAACCCCAAGTACGCCAAGGTTAACATGGTGAATGCAGCTCAGGCAGAGAACTCATCAGATGTCATCATGGGTAACCTTCCTGTTAACGATGTTCCTGCAAAAGTTCTTTTTGACACTGGTGCATCGCATTGTTTCATTTCCAAACCTTTTGCATCTAAGTATGAGTGCGATTATCAGTATCTGCAAAGTTCCTTGCAAATTGTGTCACCGGGCAAGCAGATGACAGCTAATACCTGCGTCCCAGAGGTTACAATCACGTTGGGTGACTACAAATTTCTAGCTTCTCCTATTGTTCTGGGTAACTCGGATATTGATCTTATTCTCGGAATGGATTGGCTTTCTAAGCACAAGGCGCATCTTGATTGTGCAGCCAGGTAGATTCAATTGATTCATTCGTCTGAGGATGTAATTGTCTTTGTCGCTCATGATGATACCATCCGTCTGTTTTCTCTCAATGAGAAGGGTGAACTGGATGCCATCTCTCAAATCCCAGTTGTTTGCGAATATCAAGACGTCTTTCCAGAAGAGCTTCCAGGAATGCCTCCGCACCGGCCAGTTGAATTCGTCATCGATCTTGAGCCTGGTACGGAACCAGTGTGCAAGCGTCCTTACAAGCTCGGACCTGAAGAGTTGAAGGAGCTAAAGAAGCAACTCGATATTCAAGAGAGAATGGGTCTCATCCGACCTAGTTCTTCTCCGTGGGGTTGTGGTGTTCTTTTTGTGAAGAAGAAGGATGGAACGGGCCGACTTTGTGTTGATTACCGTTCATTGAACAAGAAGACTATCAAGAACAAATACCCACTTCCCAACATCAACGAGCTGTTCGAACAACTCAAAGGTGCCCAAGTATTCTCCAAGCTTGATCTCCATATGGGTTATCATCAGATTCGAATCCGTGAGCAAGATATTCCCAATAGGGCTTTCAGGACAAGCTATGGTTCATATGAATACACCATCATGTCTTTTGGCCTCGTCAACGCTCCTCCGACTTTCTCTCGCATGATGAACTTCATCTTCAACGCCTACACCAATGATTTTGTTTTGGTCTATCTCGACGACATTCTGGTTTTCTCGAAGAATAAGGAAGATCATGCCAAGCACTTGCGTTTGGTACTCGATAAGCTCAGGGAACATTAGTTCTACGCCAAGTTCTCCAAGTGCGAATTTTGGCTCGATGAGGTTCTTTATCTTTGTCATATCATCTCTGCCAAGGGCATTGCGGTGAATCCTGAGAAGGTGTCTGCAATTGTGAATTGGGAACCACCTCAGAACGTGAAGCAACTCCGTAGCTTCTTCGGTCTCGCAAGCTATTGCCGAAGATTCGTTGAAAACTTTTCTAAGATCGCGAAGCCTCTCTCAAATCTTCTCCAGAAGCACGTCAAGTACGTTTGGTCTCCGAAATGTGACATCGCTTTCAACACCTTGAAAGAGAAATTGGTCACTGCTCCAGTTCTGACTCCGCCTGATGAATCCAAACCGTACGAGGTCTTTTGTGATGCCTCTCTCCAAGGTCTTGGCACAGTGTTGATGCAAGAGAAGAAAGTTGTGGCTTATACCTCTCGCCAGTTGAAGCCCAACGAGAAGAACTACCCCACTCATGACCTCGAGTTGGCGGCAGTTGTGCATGCTCTTTTGACTTGGAGACATCTCTTATTGGGAAGGAAAGTGGACATTTTCACTGACCACAAGAGTCTCAAGTACATCTTCACTCAGCCTAATCTCAACCTCAGGCAGACTCGATGGGTCGAAATGATTCAAGAGTATAATCCGAGTATCGAGTATACTCCAGGCAAGGCCAATGTGATTGCTGACGCATTGAGCAGGAAGGCTTACTGCAACAGTCTTATTCTCAAGCCTTATCAACCCGAGCTTTGTGAAGCTTTCCGCAAACTTAATCTGCAAGTTGTTCCTTAAGGTTTCCTCGCCAACCTTCAAGTCTCTCCTACCTTGGAAGATCAGATTTGCCAAGCCCAGCTTCTTGATGCTATGGTGAAGAAGGTGAAGATTGGGATTGCCAAGAGTCAACCCAAGTACAAGTGCTACCGCCTTGATGACAAGGATACTCTCTTCTTCGAGGATCGTATTGTTATGCCCAAAGGTGACCTTCGTAAAGTGATCATGAACGAGGCTCACAATTCTCTCCTCTCCATCCACCCTGGGAGCACGAAGATGTATCAGGGCCTCAAGCAGGCTTATTGGTGGACTCGAATGAAGCGCGAGATTGCTCAGTTCGTGAATGAATGTGATGTCTGCAGAAGAGTGAAGGCAGAACACCAAAGGCCAGCTGGTCTCCTCCAACCTCTTGCCATTCTAGAATGGAAGTTTGACCACATTGAGATGGACTTCGTGACTGGGTTTCCAAAGTCCAAGCGTGGCAATGATGCTATATTCGTTGTCATCGACAAACTCACTAAAGTGGCTCACTTTCTGCCTATCAAAGAGTCTATCACTGCAGCTCAATTGGCGGAGCTCTATACCTCTCGAATTGTCTCTCTGCACAGTATTCCACAGGTGATCTCTTCAGACCGTGGCAGCATCTTTACCTCCAAATTTTGGGATTCTTTTCAGAAGGCCATGGGCACCAACATCCACTTCAGCACAGCTTTCCACCCTCAAACTAGCGGTCAAGTCGAGCGTGTCAACCAGATTCTTGAAGATATGCTCAGGGCTTGTGTGATCTCCTTCGGCATGAAGTGGGAGGATTGCCTTCCATATGCTGAATTCTCCTACAACAACAGTTTTCAAGCAAGTTCGGGAAAGGCCCATTTGAAATTCTGTATGGCAGGAAGTGTCGTACCCCTCTCAACTGGTCTGAAACCGGTGAACGTCAGCTTTTGGGAAATGACTTAATCACAGAGGCAGAGGAGATGTGCAAAGTCATTTGAGATAACCTCAAAGCAGCCCAATCCCGTCAGAAGAGCTACTATGATAGTAAGCACTGTGATTTGGCTTTCGAGATCGGAGATCATGTTTACCTCTGCGTCTCTCCAATGAAAGGTACTCGTCGCTTCGGTATCAAAGGGAAGCTTGCCCCTAGATACGTGGGACCTTTCAAGATTGTCAGCAAGAGAGGCGACCTCGCCTATCAACTCGAGCTTCCTTCAAACTTTTCAAATGTGCATGACGTGTTCCATGTCTCTCAGCTCCGCAAGTGCTTCAAGACTCCTGACCGCACCGTCAACTTAGAAGACATTGAGCTCCAAGAAGATCTCTCTTATCGTGAGCACCCCGTTGCTATTCTTGAAGAGACTGAACGCAAGACTCGCAACAAGTCAATCAAATTCCTCAAAGTCAAGTGGTCACACCATTCCGACCGTGAAGCTACCTGGGAACGCGAGGATCACCTCCGTTCTGAGTACCCGGTGTTCTTTCAGTCCTAGATCTCGGGACGAGATTCTTTCGTAGTGTTGGAGTGTTGTAACACCCCGGATATGTTTTACCCAATATGTAATTCAACTCTTGCCGTTTCCGGCGTTAAGTTATCTTATTTTCTCGGGTTCGGGTTTTTGTCTCCGTGTGTTGTTATCATTGTCATGCATCTCATATCTTGTCATCATGTGTATTGCATTTGCATACGTGTTCATCTAATGCATCCGGGCATTTTCCCCGTTGTCCGTTTTGCTTTCCGGCACTCCGTTCTCCTCCGGTGGTTATTTCTACCTTTCTTTCATGTGTGGGGATTGAACATTTCTGGATTGGACCGAGACTTGCCAAGCGGCCTTGGTTTACTACCGGTAGACCGCCTGTCAAGTTTCGTACCATTTGGACTTCATTTGATGCTTCAACGGTTAACCGAGGAACCGAAAAGGCCTCGTGTGTGTTGCAGCCCAACACCCCTCCTATTTGACCCAAAACTCACCAAAACCTTCTCCATCATCTAGAGCGTTCGATCACAATCGCATGGCCGAAAACCGCACCTCATTTGGACACTCCTAGCTCCCTCTACCTCTATATATAGACCCCCTCCTCAAATTCCGGATCTTCCCCGTCCAAACCCTAAAAAAATCGTCTCCGCCGCGTCGGACACGTCCGTCCCCGGCCGGACAGCGTCCGCCGCCGCCTCCGACCAACCGGGGCGCGCCATGTGCCGCCGCGCCCACATCGCCCTCCCGCGCCCGCCGCGGCCCGCCGGGCCCAAGGCGGGCCCTCTCCTTCGCCGCGCCGGGCCAGCGCCCTCCCGCGCCCGAGCCGCCTCTCCCTCCGACCGCGCCACCGCGCCTCCTCGCCGGCGGCCGCCGCCGCGCCCGGGCCGGCCACCGTCCCCGGCCGCGCCTCGCCGCCCGGCCTCTCCAGCCATCTCCGCCTCCGCCGCCCTCCGCCGTTCCCCACGTCGTCGCCGGCAAGTTCCACTTCGGTGGTCAACTCCATCTCCGGCGACCTCCGATTCCGGCGAACCTCGAAGTCCGTGCGGCCAGATCTGGATCCGGATCTCGGATCAGTTGACTTTCCGTCCCTAACCCTAATTATTTTGGCTATGTTCATCGCATCGTAACTCCTCATCCGTAGCTCCGTTTTGGGCATATAGCATATCAAAATGTTCGTCTCAGAGAGCATATCATTTCATCTCATTGCATCATTTTCATTTAAGTTCATCTTGATGCCCGAAATGCTGTTAGAAGAATGCTTTCAAAGTGGTGCATTCGTTAATGCTGATTTCAGGGACTTAGCATTTCCACTAAGTCCTTGACCTGTTTATCTCAATATGCCATATGTTCATGTTGTTTCCTAGTGATCCGTGCCTCTTTTGAGGATGATCAGTAAGGATGTTTTGTTAATCTTGTAGTGCTCTATCCATCCATGTCTTTGTTTGCAATTATGGAGCACCCTACCTTGAGTCAATCGAGCTCTACTTTTGATATTTCGTGAATCTGGGCAGATTGTCTACTTGTTAGCGATTTTGCCGAGGATGTTGTAGTTGATCCGTGCATGCTATGTTATTGTTCTTGCCATGTCTACCTTGTATTTTGTGTATTCTTGATGGGTGTATGCTTAGATTGTCATGACTTGCTCTGTAGTGAGTGCATCGAGCTCGTAAACATGCCTACTTGATATCTGTTTCAGCATGCTCCAGTTTTCACTAAGTCTGAGAACTGATTATGTTTTTGCCATGTTCACATGCTTGCAAATGTATTTTCTGATCCCTTTTGGCTCAAGGTCACTAAGGGACTTTTGTTAAGCTCTTTGAGTAGCTCCATTCAATGATTTACTTTGCCATGTTCAGGTCCTGTAGCATATAGTTTTCATGCTCCAAAGTGTGCTACCTGATCTGAAATTCCAGACAAGTGTTAATTTCACTAAGTCTGAAATTTGTTTGTCAAATGCATTTTTGTCATGCTTGTTTGAACCTGTTAATGGATGAATTGGTCGTAGTTCAGTGTTCCTCTTTTGTTAAGCATCATGAATGGATCCCTGAAATGTATTTTTTTGTCATGTTTGGGTGCTGTAGCACGTTCATCTTGTTGCATTTAGATGGCTACTTGCTGTATATCGCAGATCGGTGCCATATTTGAATTGCTTGCCATTTCCAAACTGTAACTCCGTTTCCGGTGATCTTTATATCGTTTTCAAGCGATTTCATCTCACCTTTCCAGTGGCACACTTGGATTTCCAAGTTGAGGCCAGGTTCATTCATTCCTTGTCAAATCTTGCATATGCATCGCATATCGCATCCCCGCATAGCATACCATCATTGCATCATATTGTTTGAGTTTTGCACGTGGTTGATTGTGTCCTTGTTGCTTGTTTGTCTTGTTTGGGTAGAGCCGAGAGACGAATTCGCTAATGAGGAGCCCGTTGAGTTTGATTTCGAGGATCCAGTCAACTCTGACAACTTTACAGGCAAGATGATCATACCCTCGAAATCACTACTACCTATGCTTTGCTAGATGCTCGCTCTTTTGCTATGCCTATGCTACGATACCTACCACTTGCTTATCATGCCTCCCAAATTGCCATGTCAAACTTCTAACCCACCATGTCCTAGCAAACCGTTGATTGGCTATGTTACCGCGTTGCTCAGCCCCTCTTATAGCGTTGCTAGTTGCAGGTGAAGATTGGAGACCGTTCCTTGTTGGAACATTATTTACTTGTTGGGATATCATTATATTGCCATGTTATCTTAATGCATCTATATACTTGGTAAAGGGTGGAAGGCTCGGCCTCTCGCCTAGTATTTTGTTCCACTCTTGCCGCCCTAGTTTCCGTCATATCGATGTTATGTTTCCGGATTTTGCGTTCCTTACGCGGTTGGGTGATAATGGGAACCCCTTGATAGTTTGCCTTGATTAAAGCTTTTCCAGCAATGCCCAACCTTGGTTTTACCATTTGCCACCTAGCCTCTTTTCCCTTGGGTTTCCGGAGCCCGAGGGTCATCTTATTTTAAGCCCCCCTGGGCCAGTGCTCCTCTGAGTGTTGGTCCAAACTAGAGTCCTGTGCAGCGCCCCCTCGGGGAAACTCGAGGTTTGGTTTTAGTTGTATGGAGCGCTCATCTGAGTGTGCCCTGAGAACGAGATATGTGCAGCTCCTATCGGGATTTGTCGGCACATTCGGGCGATGTTGCTGGATTTTTTTTAACTTGTCGAAGTGTCTTGTAGAACCGAGATACCGAGTCTGATCGGAATGTCTCGGGAGGAGGTCTATTCCTTCGTTGACCGTGAGAGCTTGTCATGGGCTAAGTTGGGACTCCCCTGCAGGGATTTGAACTTTTGAAAACCGTGCCTGCGGTTATGGGCAGATGGGAATTTGTTAATGTCCGGTTGTAGATAACTTGAACCTTAACTTAATTAAAATGAATCAACTGTGTGAGTTGCCGTGATGGTCTCTTCTCGGCGGAGTCCGGGAAATGAACACGGTGTTGGAGTAATGCTTGCGCAGGTTGTTCTCTAGTTTATTCGTTCGCGCTTTGCCTCCTCTTCTCGCTCTCTTTTGCGAATAGGTTAGCCACCATATATGCTAGTCGCTTGCTGCAGCTCCACATATTCACCTTTGCCTTACCTATAAGCTTAAATAGTCTTGATCGCGAGGGTGCGAGATTGCTGAGTCCCTGTGGCTCACAGATTACTTCCAAACCAGATGCAGGACCCGATGACTCCGTTCCAGATGACGCGCTTGAGCTCAAGTGGGAGTTCGACGAGGACTCATGCCGATACTACGTGTCTTTCCCTGATGATCAGTAGTGGTGCCCAGTTGGGGCGATCGGGACCGTGTCGCATGTTGGGTTGTTCTTTTATTTTGGCGCCGTAGTCGGGCCATGAGTGTTTGGATGATGTAATGTTATTTATGTACTTTGATTGACGTGGCGAGTGTAAGCCAACTATGTATCTCCCCTTTTATTATCTATATTACATGGGATGTTGTGAAGATTGCCTAACTTGCGACATTGCTTTCAATGCAGTTATGCCTCTAAGTCGTGCCTCGACACGTGTGAGCTATAGCCGCATCGAGGGCGTTACAGTGTTTTATTATGGGCAGTCTGGAACTGCAGAAATGATTTGGTTTTTAGCAGAACAACAAAAATTCATTTCTTGCAGGTTATCTTCCGGGCCACTACACTCATCCGTATGTGGTCTCTACTCACTCCGACAGAGGCCAGGGAGCGTTTGGTTACTGGGTCTATCCGATGGGAGACGGTAGCTCGGGATATGTTCAACTGGTTTGGATGGCGATCATGTAATAGGATAGGTTTTTAGTTTCCTATCTTATATCTTTGCCTACCGGTTGTGGCTTTCCTGTCATGTTGCTTATGCTCTTTGTGAGCTTTTTTTTTTGCTTTTGAGATCTGAAGACCTTTGTAGAACATTTTGCTTTTATTAATTATATGGTCGTATGCATCATTCTGATGCAGAGGCCGGGGCCTGACCCCTTTTCAAAAAAAAAGGAAAAAAGATAGCAACAACAAAATCTGGATCTGCAAGAGTTAGGGATTCGAACAATCTCTCCAAGGATGGTGGGACCGTGGCTTAGATAAGACAAGGTGGTGGATCTGTTCTTCACAACCTTGGGTATGGGATCCTTTTGCTTGATGGCAAGCTTCTTCCATCTATATTTCTCTCATTCTCTATATGTCTCTCTTGGTTTTCTCTTTTCTTCTCCAATGGAGGCTCAACTCAGATTCATCACAATTCTTGGTGGTTGCTGGATGGGAGGATAAACATCCTCTTCTTCATCTTCAAATTTCCAAAATATAATATTTATTTACTATATGTCAATTTCAGTATTTCTTCCAAGGAACTACATGAGACACGGTACAATTCTTGTAAGGGTTCATGATATTTAATATATACTACCTCTATTTCAAATTAATTGAAAGTTTTAGGATTGTAAGTCAAAGTTTGTTAAGTTTGACCAAGTATATATAGAAATATATGAACATCTATAAAACTAAATTTAGCTCATTGGATTCATTATGACATATATTTTCCATATTATGTATATTTAATATCGTAGATCTTTGTAGATTGTTGTAGGAACTTGGTCAAAATTTAAAGAGTTGGACTTACAAAAATCCTAGAACTTCAATTATTTTAGAACGGCGGAAGTGGAGTATGACATTTGGCCTTTTCATAAAATAACAATAGTAACATACTAGAGTAATGATTATCAGATCACATGGCTCTGTTTAATTGCACTGAGTCATGGAGTAAGCGGCCCCAATCTCAAGTGGTCCAGATTCCAAATGTCATCATCTTGTGTTGACATTGTGGACGAAGTGAGAAAATACCTATATATCGGCTAGAAACTCGGCCCATCGGGCTGCAAAGTCGTGAAACCTAACCCATTTCACTGTGCTCTAGAGGAACGAAGATCCATCTCTTCCACTGCACTCTATCTACATCATGCACGGATCTCAAAAAGAAATATCTGCACCATGCACTGCCTCAAAAAAAAACTCTACATCATGCACGCAGTACGAGTGAACCCTGACAAGCCCCGTCGGCGCCGCACTTTACCATGGCCGCACCGCACGCATGCTCGTTCGCGTATCTTGATTCTGGATTTGGTCGAACAACTCTGAAACCCTTTGAGACTCACAGGCAGCCATGGCCCATGTGCATGGCAGCTTGGCAATGGCATTGCAGTACGCAACGCAGTCACCCTGGGCTGGGCTGCACCGGAAATGATACACTTACAGATAACTTGTACGGAAAGCTGGCTACGCACTGCCGTGGCAGAATGAGAGAGCGATGTGAGCCGTAGTTCACGCAAAGTGAAAATTTGAGCGCCAATCAGCTGACTCCCCATCTGCGCGTAGCTGTTTTCCGTGGGCTGGTCGTCCGTAAGTGTAGCAAAGTCCGGGCTGCACTGATAGCCCCGCTGCGCCGAGCTTCCCTTCCCTGGCGAGCGTGACGGCCGGCCTGCACTGTGCGCGTACGGGGCGTGGCCATCGATCGTGTATTGGCGCACGTCCGACTCCGATCTTGCCGCCGTGTGCCATACCCATACCGATGTACTCCTGTCTCCGACAGGCACCCGTCGGTGAGGATTTACGTGTACCGCTGCCACGACAAAGATATGATAGGTAGAGTAGACAGCGTACCGGACGGCATGACACTGACAGGGACGCTCGCATCCCATTTCCATCGGCGGCAGGGCAGAGCACGGAACGCAAGCTTCTCCGCTGTATCATCGTCGCGGGACTCGGCAGAACCACGCATGCATGATCCGGTAATTGTCTTGCGGCAGCGGTCAGGGCACGAGGGGCGTGCATCAGCAATTTTTTTTTTTTTGAAACGAGCGGCGTGCATCAGCATTGCCGTGTCGGCCGGTCGCGCGATCGATCAGAGATCAGATGAGGAGTCTGGCCGGCTGGCACTGGCAGCGCATCGACGATCGAATCGATCGTCTGCAGTTTTGTTACATGGAGCTACTCTCTGTGCCATCAAGAGTCCGTCTCGATCGATCTCTTCGTCCATTGGTCGTCAAAAATCGACAGCGATGTGATGTACGGTTCACACGAGTGGCGCCATAACTTTTTTTTTAACACAGTACAAACGCAAGCGCTCATATACACGCGCATACAATCACCTCTATAAACGCACATACGCACATCCTATCTCTATGAGCACCTTCAAAAGACTGAGCTGACATATCATTTTAAAATTTACGAAGTCATCATAGACACGTCGTCGTCGACGAGAACGTTTCCTCTCACTGAATGCGCATCGCCGAAAATCTTAAAATAATTTCAAAAATAAATAAGTATCAGGATTTGAACCTTGGTGGACTGGGGATAACACAGTCCCTCCAACACCATGTATGACTGGTATGCGCACGTGCCGAGCGTATTGAGACGTGGTACAAACTCTCCATGATGCATGTCAGTGTCAGAAGAGAGCCCATCCCATTGCCAACACCATTTTATGGGCAACTTGTGCATGTCTAGCCAGAGCTAGCCGACGGGCCATTGTCTCGAAATTTCGAGGAAAATGATCGAGAACAACTCAACTCGTGCGTGTAGCTGGAAATACTGTTCAACTTGAGCGATCAAGTAGGTGAGGTGAGATGGCCGGCACCAGACGAAACCATGCATGAACGCAAAGGATGGAAGGAGCAAAGCGATGAACAGGAGCTTCCAATGATGCATGCATGGCGATGGCGTTACGGCCGGACCGTACACGTCGGCGACCTTGGGCGTGCGCCTGCGTTTGCGTGTGGGCTTTTAGGGCACAGCCGAGCCAGCACACCGGTCGGTCCAAGTTGCCCGAGGCTCGGCGCCATCTCTCCATGTCCCGGAGTGGTCGCCGTCATGCCGGCCGGAGATCGATGCCCCGCCAGCTCGGTCGATACGATATATCGTGTCGCTGCTGGATTGCAATTCGCGGCGCATGCTCCAAAGTCGTCTGGATTTTAATGAGTTAGGCATGATTTTCCGAAGCGCAAATGCTAAATGGTTTGCATGCGGTCGCTGCCAAGAAAATCAAAGGAGCGAGCGAGGAAGGAGGAGGAACGACGCCGCGCAACTGTACATGTACGTACGCCAGCCACGCCATTGAGGTCCACACACCACACATGCGTGCCATGTCCCCGTGCTGTGGACGAGCAGGCTGCTCAAATCCTCGTGCGCCCAGAGCTTCAGTGATGCCGGTTGGCCGGCCGGCCTTGCCTCCGCACTTCGTCGTGGCAACGTGGGCTCAGCCGCCAGCGATGAATGCCGGAGCCAAAAGCCACAGCCTGACGTCTAGGTTCACGGTCCGAGATCCTGCTGAAGGTTGTCTCGGTTTTGCTCCATGGATCACTACGGTTCACTATTCGTCATCTGTCGTTCTGTCTGTTGCTTCCTCAACACTATGATTGCTTACTGCACTTCGGGTTGTAAAAGAGTTTCAGAGACAAAGCACAATGCATACGATTGGCTTTCTTAAGAGCATTTCAATTTCCCTTCCGAATAATCGATCGGGGATTCTAGATACGGTACATTTTTCTTGATTTGCTCTGACGAGTGTTAGCTTCCTCGTATATATTGAGCTAATTGCCTCAAGAACCACACGCCGCCTCAGCGGCAGCATAGGGCCAAACCGGCGCGGCCAGCAGCAGCCTCGGCTTGCGGCATGCCAACTGGGCCTTGGACAAAAGGTATGCTTGGTTCTTGCCTGTAGATGCCCTGCCAATATTTGGCGTGCCCAGGGTTGGCCAAATTTTTGGCAAGAATCTGTGAAGGAAAGAACAAGGGACTCATTGGCAGCCAAATATTTGGAAGCAAAGCAAACAACATACAAAGGATTTGGCGTGACCAATACTTTGGTAGGGCGAGTTGGGGGCATAAACCAAACAACCCAAAAGACTTGCCCTACTTTGTTTGGGCGCACTTAGTTCAAGCTTAGCAAAATACTCGGAAAGCATACCAAAATTATAACCCTTCCAAGCAGGGTCTAAACCGTTAAAAATAGTTGGTTTAACATTATAACTAGGCATGCAGCATTCAGCAAGGTGCAGCTCACATTAATCACATCACATACGGTTCCATCGTTTCTCATAACCAGGTTATCCAGGCACCACAAAAATTGCGAGTTGCGACAAGTAAGAAACTCCTGCAGTTACATGAACTGCACACATACAAAGAGCTAACTTAATCCAGATTTCCACCACACTTTTCGCAAAAGCGGGAAAACAACAACGCTTTTACATGTCTTTTCAGTTTTCAGGAAACAAAAGAGGTGTTCAGGTGTTTGTGCAGACTCTTCAATAGTCTAAAGCATCACTGATACGATCGCACAGCTTCTATCTTCCAACTTGATACCAAAAATGTTGCCACCATAATCATACTAGATGGAAAAGAGATGATCTTCGATCGTCCACTTCTTTAACGATCTACATGCGCTCCAACCAGCTGCCAAGGCTTTCCTGTGAATAGAACTGCAACCCCTGTCACGGTAGACAAGAGACAGACACGATCAGATTTATCATAACAAACATACCAAAACACAAATAACAAACAATATGCTTACAGCTACCTGAAGATCATCTATCGGTGTCCCAAAGTCGACACCTTGGAGATCAGGTAATCCATTAAGTGAATAAAGGTTATTTTCAAGTCCCCCATCCCTGCCTTGGGAATAGATTGGCCTGTCAAATGTAAGACTCTTTTCATGATCGAAGGAATCCAAAACCTCATGACAGCGCAGGGATTCGTCCAAGCTAGTCCCGGCATGAAATGCCACATCAACAGCCTGAGACGCTAAACCACACCATTTCTCAGCTTCATCCACCAGGCTAACACTTTCTTCTTTCTACAGTAAATGGTCAACACACGCGCAATAAGAACACCAACAGAATGACAAACAAATAAGCTCAAACATTTTCACAATCTCAATAAGAATACGATAAAATTTCCAGGATACTGAGAAGTGCTTCCATACTTCCACTGAAAACAATAATCATACAAACTCTAAATCATATATGGGTTATGGTTACTCTTAATTAGCTTCCAGATCGGCTAGATGCAGATCAACTTTACAAACCTAAAGCACAATTATTTAAACATACTTAAATTTTATAACATATTATTGGTTTTCTATCAATTGCTTTTTATTTTCTTTCTTCTTTTTTTGGAGAAAATGTGAATTGTTTTTACTGGTGACTGGTTTAATCAAAGGTTATGTCTACTCTAAATAGCCTTGAGGTAAGTTTGAAGTGCATCAGATGCACCGTGTACGACTACCACATCATGCACGTATGACACGTGCTACCGTGTTACAACACGAGAAAGGAACATGATCAGATTTGTCATAACATATGGAAACCACAAGTTACAAACACAAACAAACATGCTTACAGCAATCTGAAGGTCTCTAGGTGTTCCAAGGTTAGCATTATGGAGATCTGAAACCTCATGATGAAGGAGAGATTCAACCAAGCTAGTCCCAGCCTGAGAAGTCACCTCAACATCCTGAGACGCTAAAGAACAACATGCAGTGTTCTCAGCATCAGCCACCAAGCTAACATTTTCTCCTTTCTACAGTAAATGACATATCACAAGCACACAGTTATTAATCTAAAATGGTTAACAAATCAGGCAATCAAAAACATTAGCACACACCAAGAGAATGACATGACACAGATAAGCTCAAACGTATTCACAATCTCAAAAAATTAAGATACGATTTCCAGGATATTGAGATTAGTGCTTTTGTAGTTTCATTGTATAGACTAATCGTAAAAACTCTAAAGCATGCGTGGATAAAGATGACTATTAATTGTAGTTTCATTCGGGCGAGGACTCCAAAACATGGTTATGTTTCCTACCAGTCCATTGCTATTAGCTTCCAAATTAGCTAGATGCAGATCAACTTTAAACTCCTCAGTCACTTAAAGGCTTGCACTGCTATATTTTCTTTTATATAAATATACAGGAATTTTTTTATCAAATATTATTGATCTTCTACCAATTTTTTTTACTGAACTGGCGTCAACTCTGAGGAATTTTATCTGTATTGGCCTATTGGGCATATGACTATATGACATCGCGCGCAGAAATATCATCACATGTGACTCATGTGGCAGTGTTACAAGGTGAGTGAAAGACATGACCAGATTTGTCATAACATATGGGCACTACAAATTACAAATACCAAAAGTTACACTTACAGTAATCTGAAGATCTGTAGGTGCTGTTCCAAGGTTGACATTATGGACATCAGGCAATCCATGAAGCGCACATAGGTTCTTGTTAAGTGTCTCATTCATGAGTTGAGAAAGGATTGGCCTGTCAAATGTACTGTTTTCAAGATTGGAGGAATCCAAAACTTCATGATGACGCAGAGACTTGTCTAGGCTACAAGTCCCAGCCTCAAGTGCCACCTCAACGGGCTGAGATGATAAAGCACACCATGCAGGGTTATTAGCATTCTCCGCCAGGCTAACAGTTTCTTCTTCCTACAGTAAATGGCATATCAGATGCACAAACTTTTACTCCAAAATATTCAATAGATCACGCAATAAAAAAAATAGCAATGCACCAACAGAATGACAAGCAGATAAGTGTATTCACAGTCTCAATATGACTAAGAAGCAATTTCCAGGATATTGATTAGTGCTTCTGAACTTTTACTGTAAACAATAATCATACAAGCTCTAAATCATATATGGATTATGAATTGGGTATCTGGGTGTGGACTCTAAAACATGGTAATGTTTTTTACCAGGCCACTTCTAATGGCCAAATTAGCTAGATGCAGAATAACTATAAACTTCTCAATTACTTAAAGGCTTGCGCTGTTGCAGTTTTCTTTTTGTAAATACATAAGAATTCTATCAAATAGTATTGACTTTATGCCAATTGTTTACTCTGAAGTGGTTTCAGCAAAGGTTATATTTAATCTGAAAAGTTCACATGTCTGTGATTTACCTGACCGGGATCATTCTGCTCAGTCTCACATGGACTATTCTTTGGGCGACATGGCGGGATCTTTGTCATGGGAGTTTTCGGACAAATACTTGCAGTAAATGCAGTAGATTCTTCATTAGCCATTTCTGCTTCGGACTTGTCCACCGGCCTTGTCTTCAATTGATAAAATATTTTGGAAACGACAAACTCCCCAACCTTTTCATTTTCCTCTACTCCCAGATGATACTGATGCATCACCCAGTCAGTTTTATCAGGTTTGCCACCTGTTTGTGAACCTTTGTACAGAACCAATATTTTTTTCCACCCTTTCATAACACCGTTGTCATATACGGGTTTTGATTTACCCGTCTTGTGCCATCTCACATGCTCATCAGAAGTGGTCCGATCACTGTTGCTGATCCTTCGACGCTTGCGCTGGCCACACCCATATGCATTTGAAATACTATGGAAGAAATGGGCACTGCTTCCATCTTTGTTTGTGCCTATAAAAATGAACAGGGCCTACTCAAAACATGAATAAACTAAAGAATCCAAAAACAACGTCAAATTGTCAACTAAAGGAATCCCCTACCAGGAAGATTTTCAGGATGTGAATAGCAGATCCCTGCATCATTCTCCACAGTTGGAATAAACTCATCGATGAACATGTGAGGCTTTGAACCTCCCACACCAATTTTTTCTTCTAAATGTTCGAGCAATTCTTGATCAGACGGATCAAACTTCACACCAGCAGGCAGCCCGGGCCACTGGATAGAAACCTACAAAAAATGAAATGCAGTGAATGGTTTTGTAGAATGTGTAACACTGTACCAATGAATGTGAGCTTAAATGAGTA
This sequence comes from Triticum urartu, assembly GCF_056163025.1. Classification (NCBI taxonomy): domain Eukaryota; kingdom Viridiplantae; phylum Streptophyta; class Magnoliopsida; order Poales; family Poaceae; genus Triticum; species Triticum urartu. Next base: position 369,863,495 of record NC_141878.1, read on the forward strand.
GCGTTTTGCATGCATCTGTAATGCTGAAGCTTATGCGAGTTAATACAGCTCAAAGCCTTATATTGATGGAACAGGAGAAAGTTGTATAGTATCGACTGTTCCGTATTTCTTTTTTTGCTACCATCTGGAATACATCTATCTTAGAAAGCTACCAGCAGACGAATAAATAACCTATGAAGTATTCTGATAACATAAGCAGCTTTCCAGTAAGGGTGCACCAAAAAGTACAGAAGAGAAGTTTCCCGTACAAAGTACATACTTATAAAGGTAGAAGGTGGTCACTAAAATAGTTTACATGTACTTACATCACTGTTATCAATGATATGTTTGCAGTTTGGGCATTCCCTGCATGCTTCTGCACCGACTTCACTTATCTGGCGATTAGAGCAGTGGGCATTTCTAACTTTCTTGGCAACACCCCTACAAGTTATAAGCCATGACCTGCATTAAAGGAAACACATTGGTGATTGGTAACAAGTTTTTCTCTTTGCAGGGATGATAACAAGTGCTTACATAGCAACATATTACTGTGAACATGATAATGTTATTTATAATGGTCAGCACGTAATACAGTGGTGCTACATGGTAAAAATGAGACTGCAGAACTTCAAGATTAATACGTCAATCAGGAAGGATATGGAAGTAGTGACAATCAGTAAGCTGTGTAACAAGACATTGGAAATTTCTATTGACGCCCTTTTTTTGGCGGGTGAATTGACGCCCTCTTTACACTGTTCTTAGAAAGTGAAACACTGACCAGACACTATTGACTGAACAATGCTAAGAACAGAGTGATGAGACAAACAAGCTATGTGCCGCAACGGAGTTACTGATCATGTGTTTGATATCTGTACTGGCCAATTAAGCTATAACATAACAGTTATAAGCTTAGACATATTAAGATAGCGAGCACTTCCAATGTCATCACATTGCTCTATCAATGACTCAATGTACCAGGGCAGGCTTTGCAAATGTACTAATGTGAACAAGATAATGTTATTCATAAAGGTCAGTACACAAGACAACGGAGCTACATGGTAAAAATGAGACAGTAGCTTCAGAACTTGAAGATGTAATGCGTCAATCAGGAACAATATGGAACGATTGACAATCAGTAAGCTGTATGTAACAAGACATTGGATATTCCAATTGACGTCCTGTTTACGCTGCTCTTAGAAAGCAAAACATTGACAGGACACTATTGACTGAACAATGCTACATAACAGAGTGATGAGAACAAACAAGCTATGTGCTGCAACCGCTGGATCTGATCATGTATTGGGTATCTGTATTGACCAATTAAGCTAGAACATAACTAAGCTTAGACATATTAAGAAAGCAAGCATTTTCAATGTCATAGCATTCCTCTATCAACGACTGGAGGTATCTGGGCGGGCAGGCTTTGCAAATGTACTGCTGCATCGCTACAGGAAAGTGAGCAATCGACGGACGGTACATTTCCTCCCTGCCGTGGGAAAGGAGGCCACTAGAGTGCTGAAATGTGGGCATCCGGAACAATCGGACAAGCCCTAAGCAACAGTGACAGAGTACAAGTAACTGAAGAAGGGGGGGAAGGGAGGTGGCGACCTTGCCATCGCGACCGGGTGTAGGGACGACCGATCGGAGCTCCGCGCGCGGATCGCCGCGACGATCGGCCAGCCCGACGAACCAGGATTCGGGAAACCCTAATCGGCCGGCGCGGCGCGGCGCGGCGGGCGGGTGCTTGCTGCTCCGGTCGGTCTCCTCCCCCGCGCTCGCTCTGCTCGGTCCAGTGGTGCCAAGTGGCCTCTGCTCCCCCGCCTACTCGCTAGTAATGGCGGCTGGAGGAAGGGTCGCGGTAGGAGAGGAGCGGCGAGCGAGGTCGGAAGGGACGGGGGACCTGTGTCCGACGCCTCCGCTCCGCGGTTTCCTCTCGCTTTTTCGCCTCGGGAAACCCCAAAATCCCCGCCCCGCTGCCGCAGTGGCCGTTGTGGTTTCCTTCCTTGGCAAGCCGAGCGCGGTCCCCCCACACAACACATTAATGCTCGGGCCGGGCGCTGGACTGGAACTCCCGTCTTCTCTAAATGGGCTGCAACGCGGCGCACCTCATACGATGTAGCCCAGCCCACACCAGTCAAGCTATCCTGCTCTGCTCACAGTTGGGCCCAGACTGTAGTTGATCATATAAGACTGAATTTGCATGTGTCCCATCAATTCCTCTAAGTTCCTCTAAATCCCCTAAAAAATCAATTCCTCTAAATTGACCGTGATGTTCTAAAAATAATAAAGAATAATTCCCTACAAAGATGTGTCCCAATAATTGTACATTCTAAACAAAAATGTGTCACACAAAAAATTATGCGCATCTATAAAACGTTAGGCTCACCTAAAAAAGAGGAATGGTTAGACTTCACTGACCTTACTCAGCTCGGGCACATAATTGTACTCATCAGTTTTTCACCAAATTTCTTCTTCTATATGAAAAGACTGAGCTTTTGTCGGTCACTAAAAGAAGTAAATCAGTTCTTTCCGGTATGGCCCTGTTCGTTGATGGTTGCAACCATCAGTAAAAGCCAAAACGGGGCCATGTTGGCGGAAGGCTGGGCACGCACGATAGCGCCTTATTTGGTTGCAACCAAGTGATCAACTATGATTTATACTCACTAGAGGCTAACGTGCGCTTCGCCGCGCCATTCTTCATGCGATTTTGTGATCATATGTTTCCTTTTGGTTTTATCTATGTTGCCTTGTGTTTTAATTATGTTTTGGTGGTGTTATTTTTCATTCGTATATCTTGTCGAGTTGTTGTTGGAGACAATATTTGTTCCGAGAGAATATAGGAGTTGTTTGGTACATCGTTGTGGTGTCTTATATGTTCTGGCCTCGATGTCAGACGGTGGTTGTTGTCTGAACATTTTGTGAGCTCCTATTCCGCCTTGAAACCGTGGATCTACTACTATAACACTCACATGGGCTGGCCAATGAAGCTCTCGCTCGCTTAGCTTGGCTCGCTACTCCTCTCGTTCGCTTAGTTTTTTTCGCTCATCCCGATGATAGCTTAGGAAAAAATGGCTATCTTTTTTTATTTGAAAAGGTTAGATTAATTGAAATATATTCAAGGAATTTTTTAAAAAAATTGTGAATTTAAAAAGGCGTGAATTTTAGAAAACATTCATAAATTTAAAATATATTCTTGGATTTCATAAAATGATCTCATATCAAATACGTTTTCAATTTAAAAAATATTCGCAAACATACAAAATGATAGTAACTTTCAAAATATCCATGTATTTAATAAATATTAGTGAATATGAAAATAGGTAATTTTTTAAAATGTTTTCTTTCTTAGTGTGCACAAATTTTAATAAGCGCCCATGAAATAAAATGCGGAAAACTAAAAAATAAAAACATAAATATAATGAATATTAATGAATCTGAAAAAAGAGAATTAAAAAAATATTTTGCTTCTTAATGTGCTCAAATTTTAATAAGTGCCCGTGAATTAAAATATGAACAACTAAAAAAATAAAAACATGAATTTAATAAATATTAATGAATCCATAAAAAGTGAATTTTAAATATGTTTTGTTTTTTAATGTGGACAAATTTTGATAAGCGCTCATGAATTAAAATGTGAAAAAACCTAAATAAAAAAATAAAACTAAACAACACAGAACCTAGCATGCGGGGCTATCAGCAATCCCACAATCCCCGAAACAGTAGAACGCTTCAAATCACGTGAGCTTAGTATCTCTGGCTAGATTCGTTTTTGGAGCAGGGTATTCCTGTTCCAATTGAACGTTCTTTCCGGTATGACTTGTGCACGTATGCTTGATGTGGAGAGCCCTGTTGTGGCGTTATGTTTGGCACGTAGGGCGGATCTACGTTGGAGCCTGTGAGGGCAGCTGCCCCCACTCGTTTTTAACATGCGCTTCTATACATGTTGCTGCCTATGCGTGTGCCCCCACTAGGACGAATACTCTGCCTCCACTTAGCCCGATTCCTTGCGTATTTTCAAAAGCCCATTACTTGAAGTGTGAAAAAGGTCAAGAAATAGCAAAAAAAAAGGTGTTGCAGCGTCTAGCCTGCAGATCGCTCAGATTTCCTCGTGCACACACGCACCCACACGGCCGAAGCCCTGACCTTGCCGCTCGCAGCCGCCGCCGGCGGCAACTGCTGACTTGCCTGTATCCTTCCCCTGCGGCCTTGCACGACGTTACTAACGCACAACCCCATCAGCAAACCCCGATTCTGTAATTTCTCTCTCATTGATATCAAGGTGAGCCGTATAACACATCTAGGTTTTTCCTCCTTGCGATTTTTTTTGTTAGTTTGCAATTCCAATCTTATATAAACTGAAATTCAACTGTTTGAAATTTCAATCTAGGCCTTGCACGTGTGCTATCAGATTAGTGTATTATTCATTCGTTTGTCCATGTCTTTCTCCTTTTGAAATCTAGATGAACCGTATAAAACATCAAAATATGTGTATAATCCATGGATTTGGATAATTAGGTCACTTCAACCGTTCAACCATTTTTTTTGTCACATACAATATTTAATATGCAATTTCCTACTTAAGGGCAATATTGGCTAGTTCAGGCTCATAGGCTCCAATTTATTCAAATCAACTATTATAAAAAATTCTAACAATCATTTGTTTGTGCACGCACACACATCAAATGTGATATTCATATTGATGCAAACACACACAAACATCAAATGTGATATTCATATCGATGCAGATCATTGTCTCAAAATTTTAATTTATTTTCACTTCACAATGAACTTGATACCATGAGAAGAATAAGGTGATCATGCCCAAACTTTTAGTTTATACTAATACTTGCCTTGCTAGTTCGTGAATATGCCCATACATTTTGCCCCCTCTCAATTTTTTCCCTGGGTCCGCCCCTGCACGTAGCATAGCATGCCAGATGAAGTAAGTATATTCCAAGGCGAGGCGTGTGCGCGTAGACAAATAAAAGCGCACTACACCCCACAAGTGAATCCGACCGAACTCTTCAACCCCCTCAATAGGAGATGCTTAAAAAAAACCCTCAATAGGAAAAAAGGAAAAACAGGCGAACTTTTCAAGCCAGGAACTGCCATTTGATTGATTAGGCTTGAGTAGACAACCACCCACTCGCCTCGCCTCGCAGTGGTTACTGCAACAACACGTTACACGCCCCCGTTTAATTAGGACCGCCCTAATCATAATTCTAAGTAATAAACAGGTTAACGCACCCATAATTCCCCTTTTGACGATCAGGAAGCGGCCAGACCGTGTGTGCAGCGCGGTGTCGTCACTTGTCGCCGTCGCCGGTGGCCGACGGACGCGTGGTGCGATGAATGAAGAGCGCGGCGAAACTGACCCGGCCCGCGTTTGCTTAGCATGCAGCGCAACCGTCCTAGCCTAGCTAGCAGCACGCGGCCGAGCAGGACCGGGCTTCGCAATTGCAGTTGTGGCTTCGGGCGGTGACGACGCAGCCGTCGCGCTCTCCTGCCCGGAGTCGGTCAACAGGTCGACGCCCGCGCGCGGGCAAAGAGACGCGGCGTGACCTGCCAGCGCCAGGTCAATGAAAGGAACCGCCACGCCCAGACCAGCGCGCGCCTCAAACAGACCACCGGTGGCCAACCAGGATGGATGGCCTTGCCGTATCTCCAACGTCCATCCTCAAAACGCCCCGCATACATCCACGTTATGCTATTTAAATGTGTTGTGTCATCTAATACGAGCCTGTATCAGCCGGCAAGATGATTAAAACGTAATTTTTCAGCGTCCGGACCACTGTCAAGTCCTAGTCTGACCACCCTGGCCATCAAAATCTCCTACCTCTCCCGCCCTTGTCTTCCGCCTAAAACGGTCATTGTCGCTTCATAGCGTTAGTGCCGCATTCATGCCCGGCCAAAGCGAACGTGACCTCTAACTAGAGCCGGCACTGAAGCAGCGCGCCACTTTCCGGTGCAGATGATTGCTTCGCGTTCAAACGACATGATGGCCGTCCGTCGGCGGCCGTCTGCCGCCCACATTAGTGACACACGGTAAACGAGGTGGCTACTCCGACGCCACCCGTCCGCCCCTCTGCCGGCCATCGTTGCTATATAAATTATTGTCCTGACCATAGCCGCAATCATCCGCCTTTGATCCCTTTCTCCTCTCTGCACCACTCCCACCATGGCTTCCCTGCACTCCAAAGCTCTCTGAGACGGACTGACAACGGATTAGAAGAAGGAGATGGCCGCCATTGCTGTCGGCTGGCAGCCGGAGGACGACAACGTCCCAATGGAGGACACGGTCGACGACGAGCCAGCGCCACCCTCCTCCTCCTCGCCGCCACCCTCGCCACTGCATTGCACCATGACCATCGGCGAGGCTCGTGCCTATTACATGGACATGGTGCGTGAGGAGCAGTTCCGGGAGGCGCATGCTAACGTCGTCTACAACCACCAGCTCCTCCATGAGCACCAGCAGGCGGAGGAGTAGCTCACCGCCGACAGGAGATTGCACCGGAAGCATACCCGGCGGCGCTGCTTGAGTCCTACCACTCCGCCTGCGAGATTCGCCTCGCCTGATGGTGTTACTACCAGCGTCAGGCGGAACTAGAGTCCACCTACAAGGAGTTCAACGAGGCGACGGACAGGGTGTGGGTCAAGACAGACTATGAGGCAGAGGACATCACCGGCTCCGCCAAGGCCGCGCCCCACCGGCACGTCCGCGGGTGCCGCCAGCAACAAGGAAAGAGTAGAGCATGGTGGGTTGCTGCCACTTGGGTCCCAAGAAAGCCATCGCTCCTCCCCTCCCGTTGAAGCCAAGCTTGGTGATCTCAATATCGCCGCCTGATTAGCCGCTTGGCGGAGACGTGGAGATGAACAGCTTCATTTCGCGGGTCTTTGAAGGCGGTGGTTGCGGAGGCTGAAACAAAACTGAAGAAGAAGTTTCAGTTCTCAAGGCTCATAGCCAAACGTAGGAAACGAGCGCCGGCAATCATAGACTAGGTGTATTACCTTTAGAGCCGGAGGAGCACCGGTTAGATGTAAATGTAATGAAACCCGTCATGTTTATATGAAATCCGACGAATTTTGTCCAGTTAGTTTGAATTGTTGTCGGAATGTATGCGGTCAGCGTTAGGTAGCGGCCTCCCACATCTATGCACGTGGACTGGTCACTTTGTTCGCGGACGGATGCGGAAGAAAAATTACGGGTCGGCCAATTTGCGGGTCTCCGTTGAAGTTGGCCTTATCCGTATGCCTTCGTGACCCGGTCCACCGGCGACGCCCATGCCACTGTACCACTCGCCTCAAGGAATCTCCTCTACAACTTGCCTCCAGAGACAGCTCAGTCCGCAGGCAAAATCCCACATAAAATCTGCAATTTCCCTCCACCGAAGACTGCAAGTTATACCACTACTACTGGCAACGTTTCTCTGAAAATCATTGAACAAATCAACTAGCCGAGGAAGCCTCGTAGCAACGGAACAAAGTCGCGTAGGGTCGCACGGAGAGGAAGGCCAACAGCCAATGTGCTGCGCAGCATGTTTTGCCACTCTGGCCGAGGTGGACAGCAACCCACACGGACAGCCTGTTCCCACCCACATTGCAGCGCTCACAGGTCGCTTAACAACTTGCAGCTGCCAGTGATGCCCAAACAGAGTATGGATTACCCAAATCAACCTGCACCAAACCTACCCTTACCAAGGAAACCTGTGACTGTTGGCAAAAGAAAGATGACAGATGCAATCAATTGCACACTCCGGTGTCTTCAGTACGACAGCAACGGCATCACATGTAAAGAGGAGGATTAAGACACTTGACCAGAAAAACGGATGGCCCCTGACAGCAGTAAGGCGGGCAGGCAGGACATGAACCCACTGAGTGCACATGTACTGCAGTAAATCATCAGCAAGAATAAATGATGATGATAATAATAATGTACACCACAAGGTAACAATGAGAAACTGCTGCAAATGTCACACTCAGTCTGTAATCTACAATATATTTTCTGAGTTCATAAATCAATCATGGAAGCAATGAATCAACAAGAGACTCAGGTGGCTAAGCTCCTCTTCCAAAAATAAAACATGCACGCAGCGGCCCATGGAGCATGCGCTATGCTGTCAGGCCCTCCATCCATTGTTTTGAATTACATGGTACAAAATCATGAACCCAACACAACCGCCATTCCAACTAAGTCAGCCAGCCACTGGTATCAAATACAACCGCTAAGCCACACTCTTCCCCAAGGGGGCATCACATCTTGATGGAAACGGCCGAGGCTACCCACTTTCTCTCATGCAGTTGCCAGGAAGAAGATACCTGTACTGATCAACCTTCTCGAGCAGATAGGCGGGAAGATGAACCGCTGAATACGTACTTGGGATTGGACCAAGCTTGGCGATGATCTCTTGGAACGTGTACTCCTCCGGAAGCATATCAAAGAGATCAGCCCCTTGGCATATCACATGCTGAATTCTTTTGGGGTTCAGGAAGTAGCTGAATCTGATCCGGTCCACATGGCTGTAGGCTTTCATTTTGAAGACAAAATCATTTATGTACCGAAAGCAAAAGCTGCAGTGCCATCCTGAGTCTGCCAGAAGGTCGTCAGTTTGCCGGTAATGGGCATACCTCGTCTTCCCCGCTCGGTATCTGTGTACTGAAGCCCTCCAACTCTTATCATCAAGCATAAATTGAAACGAGTAGAGATAGTTCTTCAGCTGAAGGTGAAGTATCTCAGGCGTATCATCGCACCATCTCAACAGGTTGATTGTATGACCACTTGGGATCTCATCAACATCAGACATAATCAACAGGTCATCGTCGGTGATCCCGGCGATCTTTAGAAGCTGGTCAAGCGCGACTCTCTGATATGATTCCTCCACAAATGGGTTCTCACCCTTCACAAACCTCCCCCCTATCATACCATAGGTCAACCGTGATTCAGCAAACTCAAACTTTTGGCGGTTTTCCTTGAAGTGGAGCTTCTTTTCAAGGCCAGTAAATGTTGAATTGGACTCGAGCAGCACAAATTCTGACACATACGGGCTAAGCTCGTGCCAACGAATATCAAGAATGTCGAGCTCGTTGCTGAAAAGCACCGCGTCAAAGACACGCCGTGGAGCCTCTCGGATCTTCCATCCATGCAACTTGCAGAGGTTTGCCATCGAAACATTTTCATGATAGTAGTGAGGAAGTACGGTGAAAGGCTTCGGGGGCTTCTCCCAGATTGGTCTGAGGAAATAAGTGACCTTCTGGCCATGAACATATATGACGAAAATTATAATCGGCACACCAATCAGCAGGAACAGAAGGGCCTTTAAATCAAATCCCCGAAGTGCACACTTCAGCCTTGACATGCTCAGAACAGCCTTTGAACCATGCTGCAAATGAATACAGAAACCATGTGAGAAATCACTCAGGCAATGGAAGTCACAAGAAGCACGAAATTGAGCTAAAAATAATAATATGCAAGTAAACACCCATCTTCTTCACACAACTATTTGAACAAGAAAAGACTGTACAAACTGCAGGGATATGCAGCACACACTGATTTACCCAACTTATGACGCCAATTCTATTGTAAATCAATTAGTAAAGCTTACGGTGTATTGCATAACTGAATTTTTTGGCTAAAGAGAGTTACTAATTTGTTCAGCGCAAATTGGATGGCTGTAGATGAAAACAGGGAAAAAAATTTAAAACCCACTCAACACGGGAAGCACAAAATCAATGTTACATTATTACTCATGGAAGATCAACCATGGCAGGAACAAGTATTCAAGTGGATTTGTGTTTATTTTGTTACTATACAAAGAAAAATAGACACAGCCTAATTCAGATCGACGATAAGAGCAAGCTGCATAGTGGAGTACGTAGGAGTATCTCTTAACGAACTCCTTCGTAGTCTACTTTGGCAGCATGAATCGTCAGCGTGCACAAGTATTAACCTGGCCCTTTTACTAAAGGTGGGTCGTTTCACGGCCGCACCTCAACCGGTTAAAGAAAAGATTCCAGGATTAGAGGGAACCCAAATTCGGCCAGCTCGCGAGATTCCACCAGCACCAGAAGCAGCATCAAAACCTGGGATTACACCTAATCCCCCCATGTGTAGGACCGAAACAGATCAAACATTCTTCTTCTTGTAAAGCAACTAGGCAAGCATCTCGGAGCCGGACTAGGCAAATCTCATCGACACTTACTCTAAAACAGAAACCTGCCGACGGAATAACAATAGTATATCGAAGCAAGCGTGATATTGGTGGTGGAATCGAAGCGCGAACAAGAGCAATTGGAGCAACCGAAGCATGAAGCGAGCAGTTTCCAGGCCAACCAAAAAGAAATAATAAATAAATAAAATATAAAAAGAAGGAAAAAGCAGGGTCGAGAAGGGGCCTTCTCGTGGACCAGGTAATCAATCCACCGAGATAGCCACGCGGTGTGGGAAAGGGACAGATCTGGGGGGTGTGGGCGAAGGGACGGGAGCGAGGTCCTCACCTCGCCGTCGCAGATGCCCTCGCAGATTCCGTCGGTCTTCTTGCAGTTGGTGTAGTAGCCGGCAGACTCCATCGCGGCAGCGCGGGCGACGGCGCTGCGACGGGTCAGCGCCCGGACGCGCGGGGGCAGGCGGAGGGGCGCGCGCGGCTCCAATGGTGCTCCGATCGGCCGGCGGCGGCGGTCTCTTGGCCGCCCCGGTGCCGGGCGGTGTTTTTGCGCTGGTGTCCTCGGGGTCTGGGCTAATTGTTTGTTGTCGACACGGCTCGATTCGTGTCTCCGCTATCGGAGTTGGTCACGTACAGGGGAGGGTGTTGTGTGGAAATACAAAGGGTTGTGGACGTTTGCGCGTGGTGTGGGAGCGGAAAGGAATAGCGAGATGAGGAAGAGGAGGCAGGAGCAGGGGGCTTATGGGAAGAACCGTGTCTCTCCTCTAATTATAGCCGTTTGGGTGGTGGCCTTGCGCGTGGTTCCCTTCCGGCTGTGGGTGGGCTGGCACAAGGGGAAGAGGGAAGAGAGAGAGCTGGTCTTTGTTTGTCATCGTGCTGCTATGGAGGCTAGGGGCATCTCATTTCGCAGAGTTTAAAGCCTGAAATTTGTGTTAGTGTCGTGTCTTTCTCTAATCGGTTTTGACGATTTCCTCTCTTTTCTTTTTCTTTCCTTTCCTTGCAAAAAGGTAAGGGTTTCTTTGATTCAAAGGAATTTTATAAGATTTCTGAAGGATTGAAATCTTTAGGATTTTTTCCTATATTGATCCTTTGATTCATAGGATTGGATCTCATAGGAATTTTTCCTATGGAATCTTTTGTACTGCATTTCATAGGAAATTTAACATCCACTCCAACCTCTTTTTACAATTCCTTTATTTTTTCCGTGGCATCAAACAATCATTACTAATTCTATAGGATTCAAATGGGTATGCCACTTCAACCCTACACTTTTTCTATTCCTACATTTTCAAAATCCTACGAATCAAAGAGGCCCTAATACCGGGACTACTACGAGTAGAGCAGTATCCTCATCCGTGTTTCAACGTGTCATGTTCTATTCTGAGGGGGTAATTAAAGGGCTTTACGAAAACACCATGTCACTAAAAACAGAATTTGCCATGGTATACACGATATATTTGCCATGTGCAAAAAAGAAAAAAACCCTAAAAGGCAGAATTTGACATGATCTTGTAGCCACTTGTTTAGGATTTAAAAATGGATTAAAAATAGGAAGTTTGCGGCGTTCACTCTCAAGGGAGTCTACAAAACGAAGCATTTCGTCGCTCGCTCGGGCGGAGGAAGCCAACGCTTTTAATATTTGCGCATGGAATCTGACGCACCTCAGAGCGATCGGTCAGAAAACGTTCACACGAAGCGTCAATTCTATAAGCTTATCGGGTTTTTTTGCGGTGGACAACTATATAACACTTGTAATTTCGGTAATTGGCTATGGCTTCTAGGTGCATATACACCCATTGTTTAAATACACATTTTGAAAAATTGAAAAATTCTGAACAAAAATCCCACATGTATATCCAGACATTTTACGTGCGTGCACAAAGTTTCCGGTGAAAAACGAGGCTTCTTGTGGCTTGTGTAAAAAAAGACAATTTCTGATGCTTCATTATAACTATTCACGAGGCATTTCTTTATCTTTTTTACACAAGCCACAAAAAACATCGTTTTTTATCGAAACTTTGTGCACGCACATAGAATGTCCGGATATACCCGCGGAATTTTTGTTTCGAATTTTTCAACTTTTCAAAATATGTATTTTGATAATAGAATTTCGGTAATTGGCTATGGCTTCTAGGTGCATATACACCTATTGTCTATTTGCTATATAATGTGGAAGTTACTTAGACTTACAAAACATGACTCATTTTTCATGAAAATTTGCAAAAGAAAAATATAGGTCAAATGTTAGTACAACACAATTTATCTTCCTAAATCACAAACTAAAGCATCTCTCTACACACACAATGTGTTTGTTGTGTTTAGTGCAGACCTTGGCCCTACATGTTGATGCAAACATGATTTATTTTTAGTAACCTTATAAAAGGCGGTTCCACTATCATTAAGATAACAGAGTATGGTCATCTACTAACAATAAATTGAATACCTTGAGTAAATAAGTTGGAATTCCACAATACATCAAAGGCATGCAACACTCATATCATAACAACAAAGTTCTCTCTCGCAAACTAAGCATGGTTAGGTTCTTTGTGTTGAAACCAGCCTACCAGGATTCAAGTCCTAAACTAGACACCGATGCTCGCATTTCCTTGATTTGTTTCAGGCTTTCCGATTCAGTGGGAGGAGACGTTCCAGTCGACTAAGAAGGCGCGTGTGGTGACTTTGTCAATCTCAAGATATTGGGTCGGCTCAGTCTCTCAGAGGTGCTAATAAGGATATGGTGTGCATGCGTTCATAGGGGTGAGCGTATGTGCGTATGTATGAGTGTCTGTGTCTGTACTGTGTTAAGAAAACAAAGTGCTCTCTCTTCATAGGCCTTTGACTTAAATGATTTATAAATGAAGTTTAAAGTTTTTTATGAATTTTGAGTTGTTGATTTGTAGGATTGCAATTCATCGAATTTCCCCGGTATGATTAATTTTTACTAGATTTCATACAAAAATTTCCATCCACTTACCCCATGTAAAGAACCTTACCTTATTCCGTGCACAATCAAACGACCATATAAATCATGTAATATTAAATATACCACTACATTCTACTAATGGGTTTTCCTATTCATGTATTTTAGAAGTCATATGAATTTGTGTTATGAAGCTACACTCGGAATCCAAATGTATTTGATTGTTGAGCAGCTTATTTATGTTCATTAATGATTAAAATTGACCAAACTCTTGACTTTTTTTATAAAGAATGTGACTAAATCATATCAAGGCATGTGAAGCAGCTTAGGTGTAAACCTTTTCCTCTGCACATATGTTACTGACTATACTTTGGGATAAGGTATTTTTCAAGCCCAAAAGTAGCTGGAGTAGTAATTAGTTATCTTATTTGCAAGAGAAAAGGTAATTATAGTCCCGACATGGGCATATAATACTTCGCCATATTTAAAGCTACATAATAAATTGGCCAAGTCTGTGCAACTCACTTAATAAAAATATTATCACTACAATATCAAATACATGATTGAACGAGTCTCTAAACAACTAGGTTAATGGAGAAAATATAATGGAGCCAAAGCACTTTAGCACTTTAGGCGTTGCTCCGTTTTTGTTAACTTAATACACTAGATGCATGTTGGATAGGAGTGATGTGTGGAGTAATAGTAGTAGATGCGGGCAGGAGTCGGTCTACTTGTCACGGACGTGATGCCTATATTCATGATCATTGCCTCAGATACCGTCATAACTATGCACTTTTCTATCAATTGATTAACAGTAATTTGTTCACCCACCTTATGTTTTCTTCAAAGAGAAGCCTCTAGTGAAACCTATGGCCCCGGGTCTATTTTTAACATATTATTGTCAGATCTATAAAATCAAAAATCCAAAAATACCTTGCTGCAATGTATTTACTTTTATATTTTTACTTATCTTTTATATCTATCTCTATCGGATCTCACTCTTTCTAGTGACCATGAAGGGATTGACAACCCAATTTTTTAGTTGTGTGCAAGTCTTTGTTAGTTTATGCAGGTGCATCTATTGGGGACTTGTTTGTGCCTCCTACTGGATTGATACCTTGGTTCTTAACTAAGGAAAATATTTATCTCTAATTTGCTGCATCATCCTTTCCTCTTCAAGGGAAAATCAATGCAAGCTTAAGAAGTAGCAGAGCCCACTATATCTGCCTATAGATTGATTAAGATCCTTCAACTAAGTTGTCATCGATGCATAAAGCATAAAATTTGCTTCTAAATTATACGATCTTTTATTTTAAAGGAAAATAAGCTTTGTACGATCTTGTGATTGTAAAAAAATTAAATCGACGAACTGCAAAATAAAGGTTACTATCACAAGGGGCAATATAAAATAACGTTCCTTTACATTAAGAGCTTGCACATCCAAAAACAAAAAGTGCATGACAACCTCTGCTTCCTTCTACAAAGGGTCTATCTTTTACCTTTATGTATTTACTTTTCATGCAAAGAGTCAATAGTATTGTCAGTGTCAAAACCGGCGGATCTTGGGTAGGGGGTGATACGTCTCTAACGTATCTATAACTTTTTATTGTTCCATGCTGTTATATTATCATTCTTGAATATTTTACAATCATTTTATAGCAACTTTATATCAAATTTTGGGATTAACCTATTGACATAGTGCCCAGTGCCAGTTGCTGTTTTTGCTTGTTTTTTACTTTGCAAAATATCAGTGCCAAACAGAGTCCAAACGCAACGAAACTTTTGGGAGATTTTTTCTGGACCAGATGATGCGGAGCATCCTACGATCATCCCCATGTACACTCAAGCATACGCCTTTGGACCTAAGGTGAACTCGCTCCTTTCTGAATCTTCCCTTTCCGCATGTAAGACATGGATGCTACTTCAAGCGCGGGCCTTATGCATACTCAGGTACACCCAAGGAGACCATGGAGAGCCCAAGGACCAAGTCCAAGCGTGCGCGGAAGCGAAGGAAGGAGAAGGAAGAAGAGCCAGCTGCTACAGCGGCCGGACATCCGGCGCTTGCCCCGGAAATCCGGCATCGGCTATCCAGAGAACACTAGAAAGGACCAGTGCAGCCCGGACATCCGGCTCCTCCCGAAGCCCCGGACATCCGTCCCCTCGCCTGGAAATCCGGCCCCTCCATCATCGAATGCATCTGGAAGACCCAGGCCAGCCCGGACATCCGGCTCGTCGTGAAGCCCCGGACATCTGGCCCGACGCTTGGACATCCGGCTCCACCTGTCTGTGCACAGTGAAGGGCCAAGGCCCATGTACCCCTTCGTCCACCTAGACTATATATACTCCTCCTCCTCCCTCTTTCTAGGGTTAGCAAAGTAGTAGCTCATTTAGAGATAGAACTTTGCTCATCCATTACGGATCTACTCCACGAGAGAGACCGCGACCCCTCTTCGAAGAAGATCCCCTTGGATTCAAGACCCCCTCTTGGGTGGCCCCATCAAGACCTACTTTGGAGAAGAACCGGTTACCATGTATCGTCCCTTGTTGATCGTGGATCTTGTATCTCCTTTTGTGTTCATGGATCTAGCACATGTGTGATCATACTTGTTGGTTTGAGTGTTCTCTTGTGTTCCCCTTGTGATTTTTCCCTCGTGTTTCCCCTTGTGTTCTTCATGGGATCCGCTCCTTTCGTGAAAGATCGGCCATCTAGGGTTCCACCCTACATCATCTTGGTATCAGAGCCACGTTGATCACGATTTCGGAGCCTCCCTTCTTTGTTTTCTAGCCCAATTTTGTTGATTTTGTCCCAAATTCAAAAATTCCCCACCAAAAATAACCCCAATTTTTTTTGTGATTTGTTGGTTTCGATGATGTTTTGTTGATTTTGATCCATGGATTCGTTGTGTCTTGAGTAGATCTATCTTTCCCCCAACTTTCCCCATTTTCCATCCGTGAAATCTCCGCAATTTTGCCCCCAAAATCATCAATTTCCTCCCCCAAAATCGAGTTCCTCGAGTTCATCCTCGGATTTGGAGCCCGGACATCCGGCCCATAGCCCCGGACATCCGGCCATTAGCCCGGACATCCGGCTCCTAGAGCGCATTTTCGCGTGTGGTACTAGACATCAGGTCCCGGAAATCCGGCCCGACCCCGGATGTCCGACCCCTGGAGCATCAGCCTCCCGTGTTTCACCGTTTTGACCATAACTAATTCATCCGGAGTCCGTTTTTGACGTTCTTTAGCTCGTTTTGAAGCTATTGACATCCCCCTTACCACAAAAATACTACGATAACCATTTGAATCCATCAGATTTTTGGATCTTTGGCATCTTTGCCTAGGGCTTCCACCACAACCTCCGCATAACCACTATCGACTTCCGCAACCTAACCAATTTTGTTCCCCATCGCATTAGTGGTTGCTTGAGGAGTGATTCGAGTCTCCTAAGGTGTTTAGGCTACTTAGGGACGATTGCTTCTTCATCAACCACCACCATAACTTCCGCATAGGCTTACAGTTTCGCCACCCCAACTTAACCCAATTTTGTTTGTGTTGTGAGTTGTGTCTCCTAAGGTGTTTCGGCTACTTAGGGACCGTGCTTCCAACTCCGAAACCATGTATAGTCCACCACCTTACCCTCCATTTCCGCATTGCGTACTCCACAACCCATCATTGCCACTCCGCAATTCCATTGAGCTTCCACAAAACCACCACCACATCCCGCTACCACCATTTGACATTTGCCTTTGAGATTTTGAGTTTGCGGTTTTTCCATTTCCTAAGGTGTTTGGGCTACTTAGGGACGAGTCTCCATCATCTTGGTATCTACATCAAGATCACCGCAACTCATCATCGCCTCGAGTTCGTCATCGACATTGACCACTTCACAAACATCCATCTGTGGCTTACAAACGAGAAACCTTCGACGGTAACCTCCATATAATCTTGGTATCGTGGTATCCCTCCATTGTATATTCCCTTGGAATTGCATTGTTAACCCCTAGCCCATTTTGCGTCACTTGCCTATCGAGACTAGCCATTTGAGTATTGCCGGCAACGTTACTTGTGCACATTAGTGATCTACACCTTCCATTGCATACATACCATATCATATTGGTATCATATCATCCCTTGTGTCTCAAGTTTGTTCCCGCATATACACAATTGCTATCTTGGTTTGTGCATTGTGCAAAAGTGGCCATACAAAAAAAAGATTAAGCTTTTAAGCAAAAGAGAAAGAGCAAAGAAGCTTGTAAGCAAGTGCCATAGCACCATACCACATTGCATATAAGATTGTCATATCCGATCATCTTGGATCATAACATTGGAACATCATACATATATAACATACTTAGGATAGAAGTCGTTGCATTTTTGTCTCCTATAGGTTGTGGACAAGTGTCGTATCCGCCTATTGAGAAATCATGCTAGCGTCTCTCTTGAGTTGTGCAACACGAGCGTTTTTCATGGACTCCACATTTTGAGCTCATTCCTTGGTTGCACGACCCCATTTATCTATCCGTGTGTGCGTTTCCGTGTGCCATTTATTGCTATTGGTCTACTTGTTTCACTTGCGAATTTGTGAATCTCTTTCAACATTATTGACTCTTGCTAACATTTTGCATCAAATTTTTGTGCCACTATCCTCACCGAGCTCCACCATAAGCCTTATTTGTGTAGGTGTGAGAAACCGAGAAGAATTGGTACCAATTGTGCTATTTCCTTGTTACATCATTGAGTGATCATTGATCCATCTTCAACATCGGTCAAGGTACATTTGGTATAGTTCTTCTCCTTTCTCCACTCATATTTGCTCGAGTATTGTGATGGATAGGCAAGGCATTTCATCTCCACTCTTCCACAGCAACGACGACGTGAACAACTACATCACCAAAGCGCCAATCTTCGATCTACAACAACAAATGCAAGGCACACAATCAAGATTGCGAGACTGCATCAAGAACCTCTCCATTGACATTCGTCACTCCGAAGCAAGGAAAAGGGACTACATCGACAACAAGCTTTCCTCACAAAAGGAGGAGCAAGATGCAAGGATGGAGGAGATTCGGACCTTGTTGATCAACCGTTCTTCCCCTTCATCATCCTCAAGGCGGCGACGTTCAAGTCACAAGTCTTCGAAGCGCAAAAATGATGCAAGCGCAAGTTGTCCACGCCCACATCTCCATGGCGACCAACATCACGTTCGTGATCCACATTGTCATGAAGGGCAAGTCACATCGAAGCATCATGTGCACGACGACGACGCACGCCATCGAGCTCAAGCACGACAACGACACCATCATCATGAAGATGCTCGCCAAGCGCAAATGCACAAGTCCAAACAAGCCCTACTTCACGCCAAGGCCAAGCTTCAAGAGCACAAAAGAAGATCGCAAGACGATCACAACCAAGACAGCGCTACGACTACAACAACCACTTCATCATCTTCGCCAAGTGCTATCAAGGCATCTTCGCCTTTGGACGTACGACATCTTCGCCTACTTCCCATGAGTTTGCCTACATCGACATCTTCACCAACAAGGCGACCACCTACGAGCGAGGGCGACACTTCCATCTTCGGAAGCCCCTCAAGGAAGATGCCCGAGCATGGGAATTTCCCTTCGGTCATGGAGACGAGCTACGAGGTGCCACATCATATGGGCCTCCAACAACAAGACGGCGACAAGAAGGTCGAGCAAGGGCCGTCCCCTTCGACCACGACGACGAGTATGAGCCTCTTCAACAACATGAAGACAACGCCCATATTGGACTCATACTTCGAGTCAAGCTATGAGACTGCACATGAGACCTTATCTTTGGTCTTAGAGGAGAGTGATGATGTGCCATCTTCGGCCTTCATCCACGGCTACGACTACGACATGATTGAACATGGAGACATTTACACCTACATCTCTCCGACACCCACATATGAAGAGATGCCCCAATTCCCATGTGAGGAGAGCCACCACCACATGAGTGACATGAGTGAGTCCACCATATGTGACATTGAGTGCATTGCCTATGAGAGGATGAGTGTGACCACCACTAGCCCCACACTTGAGAGCATGCCACACATCCTATGTGAGGTTGAGAGCCATTTGAGTGACTCTACCAACCATATGAGTGAGAGCATCATACCAGGAGTGAGTGAGCCACAACACTTAGTGAGTGAGGTAGTTGACACGGCACATGAGGCCACTATGATTTCTAACGACTTACCCTCTACTCGAAGTGTGTTTTCTTCTTTGGTGCTAGGTCTCCTACATGATGACATGCCTACCCTCGACGAGTCCATACCTCCAACGACGACGATGGCCATGGTGGAAGAATATGCACCCCCCACATGGTTCCATCAAGATGAAGATGACAATGGGTGGATCTTCGACACCTCACCTACAACACATGAGCGATGCTCCAAAGGTAACATAGGTGATGGTGCTTCGCTTGTCCCACTAGCGGACTATCCCACCAATGATTGCTTGCATGATGTTGATCCACCCATGCTTCATGCTAGTGCGAATTATTCATGTCATGACTTACCAATTTATGATGAATATGATGATGAGCATGTTGAATTGCCTACTTGTGATGCTATGCTAAATAGGATATCATGTGAAAATTCTATTGGTAACATCATGTTTGACAATCCTTTAAACTTGTCATATGCTATGAGTGAGATCTCCCATATTGCATCACTTCAATCTCAACATAGTACCTATGCATGCCCCATTAAAATAAATCCTATTTGCACTTATGACATAGATGACGAGATGATGGTCATTGGCTTTTGTTTTTCATGTGATGATATTGCTATGCTACCTTTACATGATTTGCGCAATTCGTCTACTATACCATGCCATGATCACATTGTTCCAAATATGCTTTGTTTTGGATGTTGACAATATTCTCCATGTGATGTTTCCACTAATGATCATGAGGAGACCCCCATAATTTCCTCATACATATTAGATGCATTCCATACTTTGCATGATTCTCATAATTGCTTGCACCATATGCATTCCGTGGATAACAATGTTCTAGATATTTCCCATGACGCATTACATAATTTGAGTCTCCATTATGCTATACATAATAACAAACTCTCATGATGGATGGCATGTTTCTATATCACACATCTCATTTATTTGAGCATTGGATATTTTGTGCTAACCAACACATGCACGTATGCATCATGATGGATGATGTGTGCATATACCACACACACACAATTTTCCTTTTGCCTTTGCTTTGTGTAGGTACTCATGTATATTCGTCAACCTCTCAATCCCAAGAGTTGACGAAATGAGCTCTTGAGAGCAACGATGATTTGGGATTCCATAGACTATCCTTACCACCGTTCTCTTCGCGCATCTCTTCTACTTGGCTCTCACACGGCTATGGGCTATTTACCACTTGCCATCTTATGCCCATCCTATCCTGCTCACTTTGCATGCTATGCCTCTTTACATGATTTTGCCATGCAATTGTAACCCTTGCTTGCATCTACCCATGATTCACCATTTTACTACTCATATGTGTATTTGCATGCTTGGTGGAGATCCTTGTTGTTATTGCCATGTTTACCATGTGCCTCATGCTATTGTTGCTTGTTGTGTTGGGAGAGTCATGATGTCCCATTGCTATTTACATATGGCCTCTCACCACCAATACATTGATGATATTATGCTCATATCTTGCTTTCATGCTTGTGCTATGTCATGTGAATTATTCATGCACACTATTTGCACCCATGACATGCTTGACATGATCTCTTCTAGTACGTTGCATCTTCGCACTACTAGCTTGCTTGACTTAATCACTATGATTGCTTGCTTTGTCGCATCACCCATGTTCCATTCTTACTTGCTTTCTTGGGTTGATGACATATATGTTCATGCCTCTCACGTGATATATCTTGATAATTGTCTCTTGTATCCATTAGTTGCACCTCTCATATGCCATTATAGTGAGTGCACCCATGATATGCTTATCTATCTTGGAGACTTGGACATATTCCATGTGATGCATGCTTGTTGGATTGAGCCTATTGTATTTGGTTGTTCTCGCATCATATGCCTCCATACTATGAAATGCTCCCTTGTCCTTTTCTTATGATGAGCATGATGCATCCACTTGTTGGGTATCTTACCACACGAATGATAGGTTTTGCACTTCCGCTAACCTCATTTGTTTTTTCGAGTGTTTGTCATGTTCTTTTGTTTTGAAGGATTCACAAGGTGGTACCATCACGAGACAACTTGGTCATGTGAAGGCGTACACGATGTGCGACACCAACATTTTCGACATTCTCATAAAGGTGAAGTCTTTCCCTTTGAGCCATCTTCACTTATGCATATTGGATGGGCCATACTTTCATTGTTGTTTCCTTCTTGTTGTCTACATGATACATCTCGTGAACAGAGAACCGACATTGGAGATGGACCCTATGGACCTTCAAGTTGAGGAGTGCTCGGACTTAGTGGATGCACCTATTTTGGAAGCTCCACCGGAACACCACTTCTACCTCGACATCGAGCTATAATACAACACCACCCATAACAAATTTGCACCTTATTCATGGATCGATTCACATTATGATTGCCTTGTTGCATCTTGCATTTCCATGTCATCCATGATATATGAGCTTGTGCACTTCCTTAGCAAATTTGTTGTGATCTTTCTTGATGGCATATTCATACATCATGATCATATTGCCTACCATCAATTGCATGATAACATAATCATATTATGAATCCATTGCCATATTCATGCTATTGATAAACCATCTCACTATGACATCATTTTGCACCGTGGTTGCATTGATCACATTCACAATACATTTGTGTGCACAATGAATGCTTTTGCTCCCATGAATGATTTACATTTCCTTCCATATCATCTTGCTAAGCTTCATGTGCTTTGTCACGAACAATCTTGCCTCACGGACTCATATTTCCTTGATGGACACCTTGTGTGCGCTAACCATTGTATTTCCAAGTGTCGTTTGTGTTTGCTCTTTTTGCAAGTATACCACTCCGGCGACACCCTCGAGTACTTGGATTGCGCCATGTCTTCCAATCCGTCCAACTACAAGTCCGTCCACGACAACCATTTCCATGGTGATGAGGTTTTCGATCTGAGGTCGGATCTTTCCCAAGGGAGGGGAGATGATGCGGAGCATCCTATGATCATCCCCATGTACACTCAAGCATACGCCTTTGGACCTAAGGTGAACTCGCTCCTTTCTGAATCTTCCCTTTCCGCATGTAAGACATGGATGCTACTTCAAGCGCGGACCTTGTGCATACTCAGGTACACCCGAGGAGACCATGGAGAGCCCAAGGACCAAGGCCAAGCGTGCGCGGAAGCGAAGGAAGGAGAAGGAAGAGGAGCCAGCTGCTATAGCGGCCGGACATCCGGCCCAGCCCGGACATCCGGCCCTTGCCCCAGAAATCTGGCATCGACTATCTAGAGAACACCGAAAAGGACGAGTGCATCCCGGACATCCGGCACCTTGCCCTAGACATCCGACTCCTCCCTAAGCCCCGGACATCCGGCCCCTCCATCACCGAATGCATCTGGAAGACCCAGGCCAGCTCGGACATCCGGCCTCCCAGCCCGGACATCCGGACCGTCGCGAAGCCCCGGACATCCGGCCCGACGCCCAGACATCCGGCTCCACCTGTCTGCACACAGTGAAGGGCCGAGGCCCATGTACCCCTTCGCCCACCTAGACTATATATACTCCTCTTCCTCCCTCTTTCTAGGGTTAGCAAAGTGGTAGTTCATTTAGAGATAGAGCTTTGCTCATCCATTACGGATCTACTTCATGAGAGAGACCGTGACCCCTCTTCGGAGAAGATCCCCTTGGATTCAAGACCCCCTCTTTGGTGGCCCCATCAAGACCTACTTTGGAGAAGAACTGGTTACTGTGTATCGTCCCTTGTTGATTGTGGATCTTGTATCTCCTTTTGTGTTCATGGATCTAGCACATGTGTGATCATACTTGTTGGTTTGAGTGTTCTCTTGTGTTCCCCTTGTGATTTTAACCTCGTGTTTCCCCTCGTGTTCTTCGTGTTCTTCGCGGGATCCGCTCCTTTCGTGAAAGATCGGCCATCTAGGGTTCCACCCTACATCACCAGAAGACACCCAGTGGGCCAAAGAAGTACCAGAGGGGAGGCCCGTCGGGAGCACAACCCACCAGGGCGCGCCTATGCCCCCCACGGAGCCCCCCTGTACTGCCTCTTCACCCTATAAATTCCCAAATATTCCAGAAACCCTAGGGGAGTCGATGAAACACAATTCTAGCCACCGCAAGTTCTAGAACCACAGGATCCAATATAACACCATCATAGAGGGGTTCATCGTCCTCATTAGTGCCTCTCTGATGATGTGTGAGTAGTCCACCATAGACCTACGGGTCCGTAGGCAGTAACTAGATGGCTTCTTCTCTCTTTTTGATTCTCAATACAATGGTCTTTTGGAGATCTATTTGATGTAACTCTTTTTGCGGTGTTTTTGTTGGGATCCGATGAACTTTGAGTTTATGATCAGATCTATATCCATGAATATTATTTGAGTCTTCTTTGATCTCTTATATGAATTATTTAGGAAGATATCACAGATCCTAATCTAGTAGCCCCCGAGCCTTAATTTGGGCGGGACGGCCGAGTTAAGGAACTATACCATATGTTGCTTAGATTTTGAAGGCCAGAGGGAACAGAATAACAAGTTTTCCGAAGACCTCGAGCTGTGCCAAATGCAGTTGGCCAATACTAGGGCCAAACTAGAAGCGGTTGTCACCAGCGGGACTCATGGTAAGAGGGAAAGCTTTAGAATGCTTTAAAACTGTATAGCATTTCTTGTTTTATATCACCATACTGTCTCTGTAGCTACCGAGTCCCTGGGCCAATTGCGGAAGGACCTGGAAGCGGCCAGAGAATCCCATTGGCATGCGGAGTCGCAGCACAAGGCTGGGAAATGAGTCCGACATGAAGTCATGAGGAGAAGAATAAGCTCAAGGCGGAAAATTAGCAAAATTCCCAAGAAATTGAGAGTTTAAAGTCTCAGTTGGCGCAAGCCCAAGAGGAGAACTAGAAGATAAAAGGCGGCATATTCAGTAAGTGACGAATTCAATATTACATGTATGTGGATGATCACAATAAATAACATGCCGCGCCTGTTTGCTAGGTCTCCTGACGGGACGGCCGGAAGAGGAGGTCGGTTCCTTTAGTGGGAACCTTTTGAAGGAGCTGACCAAAACGCACGAGAGAGCCCGGAAGGTCATGAAAAATATGGTTAAGGCATTATGGTCGATGGAAGTGCCGCCAGAAAGCATGGCCGAGCTGGCAAGCCGCTTTAAAGGAGCGAGGCGACGCTTTGATTTGTGGAAGAAGTCGGCTTGCCGGGAAGGAGCGCGCAAGGCGTGGGCAATGGTGAAGACCCAATTTACCAAGCTCGAACCTGAACAGATGGCTCGAGTTGGACCCGTGGGGCCGGATGGGCAGGAAATACCTCTTAGCTTAGTATATGACCGGGTAATGCTTGCTGCTCGGTACTCTCAACAAGATTGTGCCTTGGACAGTTTGATAGATGGTATTGACAAAGAGTAGGGTGCGTGATTCTATGTTTCCATGTACTTTACATTGTGCCATCTCGGTCCGTAGTGAAAATGTTGCCTTAACCGGACATCGGCTTCCGCCTCCACGACCAGTGGTCGGGCAGTGTTCCTTACTATATGCCCTGATGAACAAGGAATACTTCTGGTAACCAGGCAATCTGGCCATTTGGTGCGAACAGACAAAACGTGCGCGTCGAGCTGTCTTATATTACTTTATAACATAAGAAACATCTTCCGAAGAAAATAGTTCCTCCAAGGGTTCCTTTCTTTAGGTATAGTATGTTGACCATAAGCCGTGAGTCCGGATGCTGGTGATACATGGATGACGTGGTTTTTAGGAACCAAGAATAGTGAGCTGGCGGCTAGCGCCTGGTTATATTCACTTCCCTTGGGGTCGAACTATTATTTTCTGTAAGAACACTAGCTTTCGGCTTCACCCGTCTAAGGTATGTATCCAGATTACCCGGGCGTAACAATCGCAGAGGTGCTCCCTTTACTTCCTAGCCGAACAATCGGAAACATAGGGGTAAACACAGGAGCCAGGAAACCCAACTTGCCAAAGGACTTAAGTCAAATAGGTGCATATAATGGCTTGAAAGATATTGGAAGAACATTAGTTCAAACAACATAAATAGGTTGTTTGATGAATATTGTAGTTGGCCTCTTTAAGAGAAGCCCCCAGGTAAAGCTGGGTAGTACATCCGAAGATGTGTACAGTGGCGACATGTCGTGTTACGGTCAATCCGAACTCTAGGTCGGGAGGTTAAAGCTCCAAGAGTAAAACAAGGAAAGATATAAAACCAAAGGAAAATGAGGAGTGGTGATGATGATACCAGACTAGGCGTAGAAACATTGAAGTCGAGCGGCGTTCCATGGGTTGGGTTCGAGGTGATCATCTGACGGGCTATGAAGGCGGTATGCCCCTCCTGCGAGTACTTCATCTATGATGAAGGGGGCCTCCCATTTGGGTGAAAGATTATGCTTCTGCTTCTCAGGGAGGCAGAGGACGAGCTCTCCCATGTTGTATGCCTTCGCCTGAACCTCTCGATTCTGGTAGCGCTGTGCTTGCTGTTGATAAAACGCGGAGCGTGCCCGTGCGATGTCCCGCTCTCCTTCCAAGGCATCCAGGTCGTCCTGCCGATCCAAATCGGCCTCCTTCTCTTCGTACATGCACACTCTAGGTGCGTCATGGATCAAATTACATGGGAGGACTACTTCAGCGTCGTACACCATAATGAACGGGGTGTATCCTGTTGACCGATTAGGAGTGGTGCGTAACCCCCATAGCACAGACTCCAGCTCCTCTACCCAGTGGCAATTTGATTCTTTAAGTGAGCGGATTAAGCGAGGTTTGATGCCGCTCATAATTAGTCCATTTGCTCGCTCTACCTGCCCATTAGTTTGCGTGTGGTACACCGAAGCATAGTCGAGCTTTATGCCCATCTTAGCACACCAATCTTTGACCTCTTGGGCAGTAAAAATAGACCCATTATCAGTGATTATACTGTGGGGAACACCGTAATGGTGTATGACACTAGATATGAAGTCAAAAACTGGTCTGGATTCTATAGAGGTTATCGGCTTTGCTTCGATCCACTTAGTGAACTTATCGACCATAACCAGCAAGTACTTCTTTTTCTTGGCCCCCCTTTAAGTGGCCCGACCATGTCAAGCCCCCAGACCGCAAATGGTCAGGTTATCAGTATCGTCCGAAGAGCTGTGAGGGGCATATGGCTTTGCTTTGCAAATAACTGGCACCCAACACAATGTTGAACCAGCGTACGTGCGTCCGTGCGGGCTGTGGGCCAGAAGGAGCCTTCTCGGAAGGCCTTACTGACCAGGCCCCGAGCTGCTGCATGGTGGCCGCCCATGCCGGCATGTATCTCAGCGAGAAGCTGCTGCCCCTCCTCTTTGGAGATGCACCTTGAGGGAGTCCTGGATTAGGGGGTCTCCAGACAGCCGAACTATATCCTTTGGCCGAACTGTTGGACTATGAAGATACAAGATTAAAGACTTCGTCTCGTGTCCGGATGGGAATCTACTTGGCGTGGAAGGCAAGCTAGGCAATACAGATATGTATATCTCCTCCTTTGTAACCGACCTTGTGTAACCCTAACCCTCTCTGGTGTCTATATAAACCGGAAGGTTTTAGTCCGTAGGACACAACAACAACATACAATCATACCATAGGCTAGCTTCTAGGGTTTAGCCTCTCCGATCTCATGGTAGATCAACTCTTGTAATACCCATATCATCAAGAATAAATCAAGCAGGACGTAGGGTTTTACCTCCATCAAGAGGGCCTAAACCTGGGTAAAACATCGTGTCCCCTGCCTCCTGTTACCATCCGCCTTAGACGCACAGTTCGGGACCCCCTACCCGAGATCCGCCGGTTTTGACACCGACATTGGTGCTTTCATTGAGAGTTCCTCTGTGTCGTCACCGTTAGGCTTGATGGCTCCTTCGATCATCGTTAGCGATGCAGTCCAGGGTGAGACTTTTCTCCCCGGACAGATTTTTGTATTCGGCGGCTTCGCACTGCGGGCCAACTCGCTTGGCCATATGGAGCAGATCAAAAGTTACGCCCCTGGCCACTAGGTCAGATTTGGAAGCTTAAACTACACGACCGATATCCGCGGAGACTTGATCTTCGACGGATTCGAGCCTCTGCCCTGTGCGTCACGCGGTCACGATGAGCACGATTTAGCTCTACCATCGGACAGTGTTCAGGAGATCGCACCGGCAGCCGCTCCGACCCTCGATTCGGAGCCAGTTGCGCCGTCCATGGACGGGTGGATGGACCTCGCCACGGAGGCCTTATCCTCAGCGGCGATCGAGCCGAACATCGACCTTACCCTGCACGAGAGCCGTGTTGTCAGACTGCCGGATCCTTCTCCGGTCACGGACTCCGAACCCCCTGCGCCCGTTCCTAGCGAATCCGATTGGGCGCCGGTCATGGAATTTACCTCCGCGGATATTTTTCAGCACTCGCCCTTTGGCGACATACTGAACTCATTATGGTCTCTCTCCTTGTCAGGAGGATCCTGGCCGAACTATGTCTGGCAGGATTGGGATGCAGATGACGAAGAAATTCGCTGCCCACCCACCACCCACTTAGTAGCCACTGTCGACGACTTAACCGACATGCTCGACTTCGACTCCGAAGACATCGACGGTATGGACGACGATGCGGGAAACGAAGAGGAACCACTGCCCACAGGGCACTGGACAGCCACCTCATCATACGATATATACATGGTGGACACACCCAAAGAAGGCAATGGCGACGAGACAGCGGAGGATGACCCCTCCAAGAAGCAACCCAAGCGCAGACGTCAGCGGTGCCGCTCTAAGTCCCGCCAAAGCAAAAGTGGTGATACCGGCACAGGAGATAATAGCACTCCGGATAGTGCCGAAGATGGCAACAATCCCCTCCAGCATGATCTAGGACAGGAGGATGGAAAGGCCAGGCCTCCAGAGAGAGAGGCAGATGGAGAGGCGGAGGACGATAATTACATGCCCCCCTCCGAAGACGAGGCAAGCCTCGACGATGCCGAATTCGTCGTGCTAGAGGATCCCGTCGAACAAGAGCGCTTCAAGCACTGGCTTATAGCCACGGCAAATAGCCTTAAGAAAAAGCAGCAACAGCTTCAAGCTGATCAAGATTTGCTAGCTGACAGATGGACTGAAGTCCTCGCGGCCGAGGAATATAAACTTGAACGCCCCTCCAAGAGTTACCCAAAATGCAGGTTGCTACCCCGACTGGAGGAAGAAGCGTATGACGCGGCTGATCGGCCACCTCGTGGCCGCGATAGAGAGGCATTCCAGCCAAAAACTCAGCCCGCACCCCGACATCATTCAAATAAAAAGGCATGGGGAAATACACCAGACCTGCGAGACGTATTGGAGGACAAAGCAAAACATGCAAGATCGATCTATGGATCACGAGGGCGCGCCACCACGCGAGACGATAAACGTCACGCCGGATACAGTAAAAGTAAATCCGGCCGGGCCGAACACAGCGGGCAAGATTCATTGGAGCTGTGTCGCGATATAGCCCAGTACAGAGGGGCCGCACACCCCTTATTCTTCATAGATGAAGTAATGGATCATCAAATCCCAAAGGGTTTCAAACCCGTAAACATAGAATCATACGACGACACGACAAATCCTGCGGTATGGATCGAGGATTTCCTCCTGCACATCCACATGGCCCGTGGTGATGACCTACACGCAATCAAATACCTCCCACTCAAACTTAAAGGACCAGCTCGGCACTGGCTCAACAGCTTGCCAGCAGAGTCCATTGGCTGTTGGGAAGATCTGGAAGCCGCATTCCTCGACAACTTTCAGGGCACTTATGTGCGACCACCAGATGTCGATGACTTGAGCCACATAATTCAGCAGCCAGAGGAATCGACCAGGCAATTCTGGACACGGTTCCTAACAAAGAAAAATCAAATCGTCGACTGTCCGGATGCAGAGGCCCTAGCAGCTTTTAAACACAACATCCGCGAAGAGTGGCTAGCCCGGCACCTTGGTCAGGAAAAGCCGAAATCTATGGCAGCCCTCACGACACTCATGACCCGCTTTTGTGCAGGAGAAGACAGCTGGCTGGCTCGCAGTAATAACATATCAAAGAACCATGTTACTTCGGATACCAAGGACGGCAATAGCAGGTCACGTCGCAACAAACATAAGCGCCGCATTAACAGCGACAATACCGAGGATACGGCAGTCAATGCCGGATTCAAAGGCTCTAAACCCGGTCAGCGGAAAAAGCCATTCAAAAGAAGCACTCCAGGCCCGTCCAGTTTGGACCGTATACTCGATCGCTCGTGTCAAATACACGGCGCCCCCGACAAGCCAGCCAACCACACCAACAGGGATTGTTGGGTGTTCAAGCAGGCCGGCAAGTTAATTGTCGAAAACAAAGATAAGGGGCCACATAGCGATGACGAGGAGGCGCCCCGGCAACCGAATACCGGAGTACAGAAGAGGTCCCCCCCACAAGTGCGGACGGTGAACATGATATACACAACCCACATCCCTAAGAGGGAGCGGAAGCGTGCGCTCAGGGACGTATATGCGTTGGAGCCAGTCGCCCCAAAGTTCAACCCATGGTCCTCCTGTCCGATCACCTTCGATCGCAGGGACCACCCCACTAGTATCCGTCATGGCGGATTCGCCGCACTGGTCCTAGACCCAATTATTGACGGATTTCACCTCACTCGAGTCCTTATGGATTTTGGCAGCAGCCTGAACCTGCTTTATCAAGACACGGTGCGCAAAATGGGTATAGACCCCTCAAGGATCAAACCCACAAAAACAACCTTTAAAGGCGTCATACCAGGTGTAGAAGCCCATTGCATAGGCTCAGTCACACTGGAAGTGGTCTTCGGATCCCCGGATAACTTCCGAAGCGAAGAGTTAATCTTCGATATAGTCCCGTTCCGCAGTGGGTATCATGCACTGCTCGGGCGAACCGCATTTGCGAGATTCAATGCGGTACCGCATTATGCATACCTCAAGCTCAAGATGCCAGGACCTCAGGGGGTCATTAAAGTTAATGGAAACACAGAGCGCTCTCTCCGAACGGAGGAGCACACTGCGGCCCTCGCAGCGGAAGCGCAAAGCAGCCTCTTAAGGCAATCCACTAGTTCGGCGTTCAAGGACCCGAACACCTTCAAGCGCGTCCGGAGTAATCGGCAACTGGACCGCCTGGCACGTCCCAAGCTCGCATAACAATGCGGCCCCCACCCCGGCCCCAGCCAAACGGCGAAATTCATGCCACCCGTACATAATTACGCATTAAAAATACCATGGGCACATGTGGGGAGGGGCCCACAACTACGGCACGACCCAAGACGCGGCTTAAACCGCACTAGGGGCTTCCTGCTTTGTTATTTTTCTCTCTTTCAGGACATTAATCTCTGGAAACCCTGTCCGGCAGCGTGATTGCCGGACACATGATGCAGCATCCAAGGAGGCAGAAACCTACATCACAAAACGGAACTCCCAGGTGGATTACGATAATGGGTGAAATACTTGCCTTAACATTATTCCTCAGCTTGCCCTTGGAGGGGATATAGTCCTACTTTTTGCTTATTGCACTGCATGTATCATTCCTCTTTAACGCACCTTTTTAAATAAACAATACATAGCATTAAGACTATTATTGCATTCTTCCTACATATATATATATATATGTGTGTGTGTGTGTGTTCATTAATGACGCCTTGCAACCGTACACTTTGGTACGGCCAACACACCAGGGGCTTAAGTACCCCACAATATGGTGTGAGAAGTCCGAACACTTTCACAAGTGCGGCACCCCGAACTTATAGCATTATATGCATCAACTCCGAATCATGTCTTTGGTCAAATGTTGGGTTTGCCCGGCTCCTATGTTTTGGTACCTTACGTTCCGCTCTATCGGCTAAGGTACCACTAGGAGAACTACTGCGATTGTGCCCCGGTTCTGTTGGGCTAAGCACCTCAGTAGAGAAAGCTAAAACTGACTGTCATGATAAGGCGAGAGACTGGTCGCTGTTCGGCGAGGTTTCGAGTCCCTAAATACTTATGCCGCTTAGAGCGAGGAGTCGGTCCTGTCCGGCTTAAAGGCGTGTATCGTGCCCCAAATTCGGCCTTCCGAATACCAGGGGCTTCGCCGAAATTTAAAATTATAGAATTCTGTGGCTAAGTGAGAGTGATAAAGCATTATTAGTCTGGTTGCCTTGTTCGCTGTGCTGAGCACCTCCCTCGAAGGACCCAAAAATGGGAACAAGAGTGCTCACGTTTATCCCGAACACCCCAGCACTCGCGGCATGGGGGCAGAAGCCGAGGACTAGCCATCTCTCAGATTGGATAAACAGCCAAACAGAAGGTAATATTTTAAATTCAAACAAGCGTTGCATAGCGCATATGAAACAAGTTTTCACCATACAGGATCACACGAGCAAGTTTACTCAAATATTACATCTCTCGTACACTCGTCCGCTACGAGACGGGCACCCTTCAGGACACCCTCATAGTACATCTCAGGGTGGCGATGCTCCTTGCCCGCCGGCGGCCCTTCCTTGATCAGCTTCACGACATCTAGCTTGGCCCATTGCACCTTCACACGGGCGAAAGCCCGGCGTGCACCTTCAATGTAGACGGACCGCTTGACGACTTCCAGCCATGGGCAGGCATCCACAAGCCGCCTCACCAGGCCGAAGTAGCTGTTCGGAAGGGCGTTGCCAGGCCACAACCGGACTATAAAGCCCTTCATGGCCTGTTCGGCCGCCTTGTGTAGCTCGACCAGCTGCTTTAGCTGGTCGCTCATAGGCACCGGGTGTTCGGTCCCAGTATATTGGGCCCAGAACAACTTCTCCGTTGAGCTTCCCTCCTCGGCCTGGTAAAAAGTTGCGGCATCTGACATGCTGTGGGGCAAATCTGCGAATGCTCCTGGAGAGCTCCGGATTTGGGTAAGTAACAGGTAATTTACTTTCACATGCTTGCTTTGCATATAGAATGCCTTACCCGCCACTATCTTCTTCATCGCATCAATCTCCTGGAGGGCCTTCTGGGCTTTAGCCTTGGCAATTTTCGCGCTTTCGAGGGCCGTGGCAAGCTCGGACTCTCGCGTCTTCGAGTCACGCTCCAACGCCTCATGATTCGACACAAG
This sequence comes from Triticum urartu, assembly GCF_056163025.1. Taxonomy (NCBI): domain Eukaryota; kingdom Viridiplantae; phylum Streptophyta; class Magnoliopsida; order Poales; family Poaceae; genus Triticum; species Triticum urartu. The sequence goes on from NC_141878.1 coordinate 369,895,837, forward strand.
AGCTTGGAGCTCTTGCTGCACCTCGCCCACCCGTGCCTCTTGCCTTTCCCGCTCGGTGCGCTCCTTGGCCGCTTTGTCTTCGGCCTCGGATAGCGCTTGCTTCAGGGTCGCCACCTCAGTCGTGTCCCCTGGCAAATATAAGATGATCCTGTCATTTTGCAATCGCGTCTTCTTTTATATATACATATCTATAGACAGGGTATTACTTACCCTTGTTCTCCTCGAGCTGCCTCTTGGCAAGGCCGAGCTCTTTCTTGGACCCCTCGAGGTCCTGCTTCAGTGTGGCGACCTCCGCAGTCAGTGCGGCTGAGGCCAGTAGCGAAGCCTGCATACGCATATAGACATACTTATGTCAGACTCCCGCGGTATTATTTGATCCTCTATTCGGCTTTTCTTTTTGAACACCGAATAGAGCATCAGGGGCTACTGTCTATGCGGTAATATTTTTCCTATATTTCAAACACTTACCTCAAATCCTGTTAGAAGGCTGCCGCAGGCTTCAGTCAATCCGCTCTTGGCGGACTGAACCTTCTGGACCATCGCACTCATAATAGTGCGGTGCTCCTCGTCGATGGAAGCGCTGCGAAGCGCTCCCAGCAGACTGTCCGGTGCCTCTGGATGGACAGAGGTCACCAGCACAGGCGTCTTGCCCCTTTTAGAAGGAGGCCGCCTGCCCGAGTCCGGAACCACTGGGGGTTCCGGCGCGATGTTCGGCTGAGGTCCGAACTCGGAGCCCTCGGGAGCCTTGCTCCCTCTGCTCCCGGGACTGTCTCCCCTCGACCAGGTGCCTCTTGAGACAATACCTCGACATTGTCCGTAGGGCAAGGGGAGGTGGCGGTCGGAAGTGGATCGCTATCCATATCCGACGAGCCCAGGGAGCCGTCCGACGATACGTCGATACGGGCTTGTGGCGGTCTTCATAATCATAATTCGGCGTTAGAGGAAACAGTGCGACAAATGAATGCTATGAGTTACTCTGGCATCCGAATACTTACAACTTTGCCAGGGGCTTGGCCCTGAGCAGCCACTCATCTTCGCCTTCGGCGGCTGTGGTAGAGTAGTCCGGAAGGAGAGTCCTTCCCTTCTTGGACCCTTCGCCCCCCTGGTTGGGGCGGCCTTCCTTTTCTTGTCTCCCCCAACTGAAGGGGGAGCATCTTCTTCTTCCTCCTCGTCTTCGGGGGAGGAGTGTGTCGCAGAGTTATCGGACGATGAGTCTGATGACGCCTGGTGTCGGGAACTCTTTCAGGTTCCCTTGGCCTTCTTGGTCTTCTCCGGCACCTTATAAGGGGCCGGAGTCAGCATCTTCGTCAGGAGAGCGTCTGCTGGGCCTTCGGGCAAAGGAGCTGGACAGTCGATCTGTCCGGCCGGCTCCTGCCAGTCCTGTCAAAGGTACGAGAGCTTAGATCCCGCATAGAGTCAAACTATGAAAAACAAGTATCCCGTGAGAGGTAAAACAACTTACCGCGCTGGCTTGGCGCTTCGCGCAGAATCCATGATCCTCGGTGTGGGAGGGGGAACCTCGGCACCCTTGAATAGCACCTTCCAGGCATCCTCGTGAGTTGTGTCGAAGAGCCTGGTCAGAGTTCGGTGCTGGGCCGGGTCAAACTCCCACAAGTTGAAAGCCCGTTGTTGACACGGGAGGATCCGGCGGATGAGCATGACCTGGACTACGTTGACGAGTTTGAGCTTCTTGTTCACCATGTTTTGAATACATGTTTGGAGTCCGGTCAACTCTCCCGAACTACCCCAGGACAGGCCCTTCTCTTGCCAGGAGGTGAGCCGCGTGGGGATGCCAGATCGGAACTCGGGGGCCACTGCCCATTTAGGGTCACGCGGCTCGGTGATGTAGAACCACCCCGATTGCCACCCCTTTATGGTCTCCACGAAGGAGCCCTCGAGCCATGTGACATTGGGCATCTTGCCCACCATGGCGCCTCCGCACTCCGCTTGGCGGCCGCTCACTACCTTTGGCTTGACATTGAAGGTCTTCAGCCATAAGCCGAAGTGGGGCTTGATGCGGAGGAAGGCCTCACACACGACAATAAACGCCGAGATGTTGAGGATGAAGTTTGGGGCCAGATCGTGGAAATCCAGGCCGTAGTAGAACATGACCCGGACGAATGGGTGGAGAGGGAATCCCAGTCTGCGGAGGAAATGGGTAAGGGACACTACCCTCTCGTGGGGCCTGGGGGTGGGGATGAGCTGCCCTTCATCTGGGAGCCCATGCGCGATGTCATCGGACAGGTATCCGGCTCTCCTCAGCTTCTTGATGTGTCCCTCCGTGACGGAGGAGACCATCCACCTGCCTCCCGGTCTGGACATGGTTGGAGAAGGTTGAGGTGGGAAATGCGGACTTGGGCGCTGGAGATTGGGTGTGCGAAAATGGATGAGCAAAGGAGGAAGAAGGCGTGGGTGAAAAGGTGAATCCTTGCCCCTTTATATGGGCGGCCGAAACTATACGTCCCCACTAACCTGGTAAAACTCGCTTATCCCCCAAGCGCCGTAATCGATGGCGCGGTTGGGTTACCCACGCCCGTATTAATGAGAATCCCGTAATAAGGGGGACACGATCTCTGCTTTGACAAGACGTGTCAAAAAACTGCCTCGCGTTATGTGCGGGCTAGTTAAAGGAAACGGTTCGAATAATCACCGGGCCATGGCATAATGTTGTATTACCAAAACAAGTCAGCAAATTAGATTTGTGGAAATATTATTCTCTCTACGGTGGTATGTGGAACTTATTTTGCAGGGTCGGACACTATCCTTGTATTCAAATTCTTCCGTGATGTATTCGGGGGAGGAACCCGCCTTGCAATGCCGAAGACAACACTGCACGCCGGACTCATCGTCATTGAAGCCTGGTTCAGGGGCTACTGAGGGAGTCCTGGATTAGGGGGTCTTCGGACAGCCGGACTATATCCTTTGGCCGGACTGTTGGACTATGAACATACTAGATTGAAGACTTCGTCTCGTGTCCGGATGGGACTCTACTTGGCGTGGAAGGCAAGCTAGGCAATACGGATATGTATATCTCCTCCTTTGTAATCGACCTTGTGTAACCCTAACCCTCTCCGGTGTCTATATAAACCGGAGGGTTTTAGTCTGTAGGACACAACAACAACAACATACAATCATACCATAGGCTTCTAGGGTTTAGCCTCTCTGATTGGTAGATCAACTCTTGTAATACCCATATCATCAAGAATAAATCAAGCAGGACATAGGGTTTTACCTCCATCAAGAGGGCCCGAACCTGGGTAAAACATCGTGTCCCCTGCCTCCTGTTACCATCCGCCTTAGACACACAGTTCGGGACCCCTACCCGAGATCCGCCGGTTTTGACACCGACACACCTCTAAAGGACCCCTGCAGTGCTCTTTTTATAGAGTTCGCCCTCATGGACCTTGTACGCTTTAGAGCGCCAGACTATGTGTCACACCTCCTTTTGATCATCAGGGAGTTCCTGTCGTAGGAGGAAGGCAAGAAAGGGCTCGTCCACGGGGCAATTATGGCCATGATCTCGTGGGTCGAGGGTGTCTCTTCGAGTGCAGAGCCCCCGATGATATAGTCATCGAGCTCGATTTCCGGGGGGGGGGCAATTTAGGCGGGCTCATTGGTTGTGGTGCCACTATCCCCGCCCTGCCATACCATGGATGGCTTGAAGAGCCTTTCTAGAAAGGTGTTTTTAGGGAATGGGTCGCGCTTGCCGCCCATGCGGGCAAGGACATCCGCAACTTGGTTACTGTCTCTAGAGACATGATGGAATTCTAGACCCTCAAATCGGGTTGACATCCCGAGGACAGCGTTTCTGTATGCCGCCATTTTTGGGTCTTTGGTGTCAAATTCGCCGTTGACCTGGGAGATGGCAAGGTTCGAATCTCCTCGCACCTCTAACTGCTGAACACCCATCGATGTTGCCATCCGAAGACCGTGCAACAATGCCTCATATTCGGCTGGGTTATTTGAGTCCGTGTACATGATCTGTAGAACGTACCAAATATTGTTGCCTGTGGGGGATATTAGGATTACCCCAGCACCCAGTCTGGCTAGCATTTTAGAATCGTCGAAGTACATCGTCCAGTGTGCATATGTATTATATTCCCCGGGGAGTTCGGCTTTGGTCCATTCGGATAAAAATCGGCCAACACATGAGATTTAATAGCTCGATGTGGTCTGTATACGATCTCTAAGGGAAGGAGCTCTATCGCTCATTTGGCAATGCGATTCATGGCGTCGCTATTATTGATTATTGATACCTCTCCAACGTATCTATAATTTTTTATTGTTCCATGCTATTATATTATCTATTTTGGATGTTTTATATGCATTAATATGCTATTTTATATGACTTTTGGGACTAAACTATTAACCTAGAGCCCAGTGCCAGTTTCTGTTTTTTCCTTGTTTTAGAGTTTCGCAGAAAAGGAATACCAAACGGAGTCCAAACAGAATAGAACTTTCACAATGATTTTTCTTGGACCAGAAGGCACCTAGGAGACTTGGAGTGCAAGTCAGAAGATCCACGAGGCGGCCACAAGGGTGGAGGGCGCGCCTAGGGGGTAGGGCGCCCCCAACTTTGTGGTCCCCTCGGTGATCCCCTGACCTAAATCTTCCTCCTATATATACACATATACCCCAAAAACTTCTAGGGGAGCCACGAAACCACTTTTCCACTGCCGCAAACTTCTGTACCCGTGAGATCCCATCTTGGGGCCTTTTCCGGCATCCTGCCGCAGGGGGATTCTATCACGGAGGGCTTCTACATCAACACCATTGCCTCTCCGATGAAGCGTGAGTAGTTTACCACAGATCTGTGGGTCCATAGCTAGTAGCTAGATGGCTTCTTCTCTCTCTCTTTGATTCTCAATACCATGTTCTCCTCGATGTTCTTGGAGATCTATTCAATGTAATACTCTTTTGCGGTGTGTTTGTCGAGATCCGATGAATTGTGGATTTATGATCAGCTTATCTATGAATATTATTTGAATCTTCTTTGAATTCTTTTATGCATGATTTGATATATTTGCAAGTCTCTTCAAACTATCGATTTGGTTTGGCCAACTAGATTGGTTTTTCTTGCAATGGGAGAAGTGATTAGCTTTGGGTTCAATCTTGCGGTGTCCTTTCCCAGTGATAGTAGGGGCAGCAAGGCACGTATTGTATTGTTGCCATCGAGGATAACAAGATGGGGTTTTCATCATATTGCTTGAGTTAATCCCGCTACATCATGTCATCTTACTTAATGCGTTGCTATGTTCTTATGAACTTAATACTCTAGATGTAGGCAGGAGTCGGTCGATGTCTGGAGTAATAGTAGTAGATGCAGAATCGTTTCGGTCTACTTGACACAGACGTGATGCCTATATTCAAGATCATTGCCTTAGATATCATCATAACTTTGCGCTTTTCTATCAATTGCTCAGTTGTAATTTGTTTACCCACCGTGATATCTTCTATCTTGAGAGAAGCCTTTAGTGAAACCTATGGCCCACGAGTCTATTTTCCATCATATAAGTTTCCGATCTACAATCCTAGTTTCCTATTTACTTTCTTTTGCAATCTTTTACTTTCTGTCCCATAAACCAAAAATACCAAAAATATTACTTTACCATTTATCCATCTCTATCAGATCTCATGTTTCAAATAACCGTGAAGGGATTGACAACCCCTTTATCGCGTTGGGTGCAAGGTTGGTGTTTGTTTGTGCAGGTATTCGGTGGCTTGCGTGTTGTCTCCTACTGGATTGATACCTTGGTTCTCAAAACTGAGGGAAATACTTACGCTACTTTGGTGCACCACCCTTTCCTCTTCAAGGGAAAAACCAAGGCAAGCTCAAGAGGTAGCAAGAAGGATTTCTGGCGCCGTTGCCCGGGAGATCTACGCCAAGCCAAGACATACCAAGTACCCATCATAAACTCTCACCCCTCGCATTACATTATTCGCCATTCGCCTCTCGTTTTCCTCTCCCCCACTTCTAATACTATTTTCGAAAAGATTCGTCTTTTCCTCACCCTTCTTCCATTCATCTTCTTCGCTTGCTTTTTGTGTGCTCGTGTGTTGGATTGCTTTCTTTGTCATGATGGCTCAAGATAATACCAAATTATGTGACTTTTCCAATACCAACAACAATGATTTTATTAGCACTCCGATTGCTCCTGATGCTAATGCGGAATCTTGTCAAATTAATACCGCTTTGCTGAATCTTGTTATGAAAGATCAATTTTCCGGCCTTCCCAATGAAGATGTCACATCCCATCTTAATAATTTCATTGATTTGTGTGATATGCAAAAGAAAAAATATGTGGATAATGATATTGTTAAGTTGAAGCTATTTCCGTTCTCGCTTAGGGATCGCGCTAAAACTTGGTTTTCATCTTTGCCTAAAAATAGTATTGATTCATGGAATATGTGTAAAGATGCCTTTATTTCCAAGTACTTTCCTCTCGCTAAGATCATCTCCCTTAGGAACGATATTATGAATTTTAAGCAACTTGATCATGAACATGTTGCACAATCTTGGGAGAAGATGAAATTGGTGATTAGAAATTGCCCTACTCATGGTTTGAATTTCTGGATGATTATACAAAACTTTTATGCCGGATTGAATTTTGCTTCTAGAAATCTTTTAGATTTGGCTGCGGGAGGCACTTTTATGGAAATTACTTTAGGATAAGCTACTAAACTACTATATAATATTATGGTTAATTATTCTCAATGGCATACCGAAAGATCTTCCACTAGTAAAAAAAGTGCACGCAATTGAAGAAATAAATGTTTTGAGTGGAAGCTGGATGAGCTTATGAAATTGTTTGCTAATAAGAGTGATCCTATTGATCTTAATGATATACCTTTGTCTTCCTTGATTGAACACAATAATGAATCTATGGATGTGAATTTTTTCGGTAGGACCAATTTTGGTAATAACGCGTATAGAGGTAATTTTAATCCTAGGCAGTTTCCTAGTAATTCCTCTAATAATTTTGGTAATTCCTACAACAATTCTTTTGGAAATTGTAATAACATTCCCTCTGAATTTGAGAATAGTGTTAAAGAATTTATTAGTTCGCTAAAGAATTTCAATGCTTTGATTGAAGAAAAATTGCTTAAGATTGACGATTTGGCTAGGAACATGGATAGAATTTCTCTTGATGTTGATTCTTTGAAATTTTGATCTATTCCACCTAAGCATGATATCAATGAGTATCTAAAATCCATTAGAATTTCCACTGATGAGTGCAAAGAAAGAACCGCTAAGATGAGATCCAATTTCAACTGCCCCACTTTGCCGTAGCACCAGGAACAATAAGTACGATGGCTTCCGCACAACTCAGACACTGGATTCGCGCGCCACCAAGTCAAAAGTGAAGCCCAGGACTATTCCTTCGGCTGTGTCCAATATGAACACTTGTGCTGATCCAAATATGCAGGTTGAGACTGAAGACACACCACCTCCGACTGCCATTGCAACCATGCAGAACATTGGCACTCATCTCTGCACCATTCCTGCGGAAGAGCTCACCATGGAGGTTCTCACCAAGGATGTTGATGGCTCTGCTTCATCGACCTAAAGCCTCTACTTTGCGTTCTTTATGCTACTTTTGCACAACTGGAATGTACTATGCTGGAATATTCGTGGCTTGAACTCTCCTATGAAACACTTAGCTCTCTCCAACGCGATCAGCACTTCTGGTTGTTCCATCATTTGTCTTCAAGAATCTAAAATGCAAGACTTTAATGCTAGCATCCTTAAGTCTATTTGCCCCTTGCGCTTTGATGCTTTTGCTTTTATTCCCTCTACTGGTGCATCTGGAGGTATCATTACAATCTGGTGCAATAGTGCATTCACGGGACAAGTTTTCATTCATGAACAGTTTGCGTTAGGTATTGAGTTTAAATCCACAATCTCTTCCCACTCCTAGAAGCTTGTTAATATTTATGGTCTGTGTCAGGGTGAGCAAGGTGATAGTTTTACTTCCTGGCTGTTTGACATAGATATCTCGTCCAATGAAGACTGGCTGTTACTTGGCGATTTCAACTACATCCGTTCCCCTAACAACAGAAATAAACTAGGCGGTAACATACACGATATGTTCACATTCAATGATTTTATACGTGAACAAAGTTTAACTGAGATACCTATCAAAGGAAAAACATATACATGGTCAAACATGCAGCAAAACCCTCTGCTCGAGCAAATAGATTGGTTTTTTACAACGCTCAATTGGACATCCTCTTTCCTGAATACCATGGTCAATCCTGTTGGTCGACCGGTGTCAGACCACACCCCTTGCTCGGTTGTGATTCAAACTTCAATACCCAAAAGAAAAATTTTCAGATTTGAAACTTACTGGATTGCTCACCCTGGATTTATGGATGTTGTGTCTCAAGCTTGGAACAAACCCCTAAAATATGACAAGTCAGTTAATGCTGCATCGAGTCTATGTCAGAAACTCAAAAACCTCAGACATGACCTCATCCGTTGGAGCAAGACAATTTCTAGACTCAAAATTGCTCTCGAGAACACCAACAAAGCCCTGCTTGAATTAGATCACATTGCAGATCGCCGCACCCTCACAGTCCCTGAAGCTAACTTTAGATCTATACTCAAGCGTCACCTGTTAAGATTGCTGCAACATCAGAAAGAGTATTGGAAAAAGAGGTGCACCATTCGTTGGATTAAGTTCGGAGATGAAAACTCCAAAAAATTTCAAGCCGTAGCAACCGAATGATATAGAAAGAATTTTATCTCTAGCTTGAAAACTAATGACGACGCTGTGGTTGATGACCACTCGAGAAAGGATTCGATCCTCTTTGAGGCCTGTAAAAATCGTATGGGTGCTTCAAAACCCCCACAGATGAAATTTAATCTCCCACGGGTGCTTCGCTCGCAGGTGGATTTTGATGCACTAACTGTCCCCTTCACACCTCGAGAGATTGATGATGTGATTAAAGAGATGCCACCTGATCGAGCGCCTGGTCCGGACGGGTTTAATGGTGCATTCATGAAAGCTTGCTGGCCAATCATTAAAAACGACTTCAACCGACTATGCACTGACTTTCATAAAAGCAACCTCAATCTTGAGAGCCTTAATTATGGCTACATCACCCTGATCCCCAAGAAACGTGCTCCTGAGACGGTCAACGATTTTAGACCGATTACATTGCTTAACTTCTGTCTCAAATTGATCACCAAACTATTGGCTAATCGTCTACAAAGTATAATTCTTCGGATTGTGCATCGTAACCAGTACGGTTTTCTTAAAGGGCGCTCTATCAATGACTGCTTAGCTTGGGTATTCGAATATATACATCAATGCCAAGCCTCTAAGCGACTGATCATCCTCCTTAAGCTGGATTTCCCTAAGGCCTTCGACACAGTACAACATTCAGCCATTATTACAATCATGCAGAGCATGGGATTTAACGAGAAATGGATTAACTGGTTCAAGTGTATCTCCTCCTCTAGAAAATCTTCTGTCCTGCTCAACGGGGTCCCTGGCAAAAACTTTTGGTGCAAATGTGGGGTGCGACAAGGTGACCCACTGTCACCGTTACTCTTTGTTCTTGCGGCATATCTACTACAAACAGCTATAAATGAGGCTCTCAACAACGACCAACTTCAACTCCCTATACCTGCCTATCGTGATAAAAACTTTCCGGTTATTCAATACGCAGACGACACGATCATTGTCATGCCTGCTTGTAGGGAACAAGCAACTCGAATGAAACGGATTCTTGAGGATTACGCAGACTCTGTGGGTCTGCACATCAACTTCAGTAAGTCCACGTTGATACCAATCAACACTCCTAATGATACATACCAAGAAATTGCAGCCATCTTTGGTTGTACATGCGCTCAAATGCCGTTTACATACCTTGGGTTACCTCTAGGCACCACTAAACCAACTGTTGCTGATCTCACTCCGTAGATTTGCAAAGCCGAAAGTAGGATCACAGCTGTCATGTCATTGATGTCGTACGCGGGTAAATTGGCTCTTATGAACTCTCTAGTCACATCTCTGGCTATTTATCCAATGGGTACCCTCAGACTCTGTAACGCCCCGAGACCAATGTGCCAGGTGTCTTTCAGGTTATTCGCTGTTGTTGCCATGTCATTCGCTTGCGTGTTGCATCTTGTCATGTCATCATGTGCATTGCATCATCATGTTTTCAAAACTTGCATCCGTCCGGGTTTCCCCAGTTCCGTCCGTTGTCCGTTCTGAGCCCAACCACACTTGCACGCGCCCGCGGCATGTCCGAAATAGTATTTTATAAGTGGCCGGAAAATGTTCTCGGAATCGGTTGAAAGTTGGCATGCGGTGTTGTTATGTTGTAGGTAGGCCGCCTGCCAAGTTTCATTGCATTCGGAGTTTGTTTGATGCCCCAACGGATAACTATAGCGACATTATAGTCGGGCAAAACGTCGGACGTTTTCGGTCTCCGGAAATAGTTGCCGGGCTGCACTCCTCTCCTCTCATCTCAGCCCAACCACTTTTCACAACCCACCTGCAGCCCACCTAAATCCCCCCTCCGTTGCGGACCCTCAGATCGCGATCAGAGGCTCCGAAACGCTCCTAAAGCCTCCCAAACCCACCAAAACCCTAGTCCCTTCCTATTTAAGCAAACCCCCTTGACATTTTGGGCGTCCCTAGCCCCTAAACCTACCCTAACCCTCCTCCCACCTCTCAGCCGGCAGCCACCTACCCCCCTCCTCAATCTCAGCACCGGCCTAACCCGCCACCGCCACTTGGCGCACCGCCATTCGCCCCCGCCGCCATCTGCGCTGGATGCAACCAACCGCCGCACGCCACCTCAGCGTTTGCCTCCCTCCACCTCCCGCAGAGCCCGGTGAAGCCCATGGCAGACCCTCCGCGGGCCGATCTGGGCCCGAGGCCACCCGCCGTGAGCCCAGGCGCACGATCCACGCAGCACCCCACAAACCTCCCACCGGCGATCCGATCCCCACCGCTGGACTCCGCCGGCGCCGTCCCGGACGTACCTCGTCACTCCGCCGCCGGCGAGCACCAACCCAGGCCGAATCCCGCCACCTGCTCCTCTTTCCTTCCCCCGCCTCTATTTCTTCCTCTCACAAAGCTCTCTCTCCCCATGTTACGCAGGACCCCGGAGCCTCGTCGCGCCGCCGCATGGAGTTCGCCGGATCTCGCGAACCCCGTCGTTCCTGCGCTCAGATCCATGCCGCACCTCGCCGTCCTCGTCCACCTCCGGTCGGATCCCGTGCCCAGGGACCGGATCTGCCCATTCCCGCCGTCTTCCCTTGCCGCTGGAGTCCTAGACCCCGCCGGAGTTCATCCACGCCGCCGCTGCTCGCCTTCCTATCGAGAAGAGGAGGAGAACGCTTTTGCTCGCTGCGGCCTATCCAGCCTGCATTCCCCCACCGACCGGCCCAGGCCCAGCTCATGTCGGCCCAATGGCCACGCTGGTGAGCAGCCCCCGCTCCTATGCACTTTGGGCCGGCCAGATTCGGCCCAGTGTATGTTTTTTTTTCCAGATCAGCGATTTATCTTTTTATCCAGAGCCGTCCAGTTTTACAGAAAACCCCCCGAGCATCATGCATTTAATAACTGTTGAACCGTGCATCGGATTAAAACAAACTTAATATGAAAGTTGCTTAGAATCTTGTCTAGTTTCATAATATGCCACTTTCATCTATGTTTAAAATGTTTAAAATAATGTTTGCATCTATTTTGCCATATTTCCATGTAAAATGATTTATTTCATAACTAAATAACCGTAGCTCGGTTTCTAATAAACTTTATATGTATTTGGGGTAGAATTATGCCTAGTTTAACATGGTGTACTCACTTTGCATGTTTAATAACTCTAAAATATGGTTTTGGGCAGAACAGTACCAAACCTAATATATGCATATGGGGATTTATTGGAATTGTTGTTCGTTGCTTCCGGCCTAATTTAAACTTGACTAGATAGGTAGTTTTACTTTGCTTCACCCTCTTGCCATGTTTAACAACATTTAATATTGTTGAGTACATAAACGAGATCGAACTAAATAACTTGAATGTGGTGTTTCGTCAATATGCAACGGAGTTTCATATTGAGCTCCAATTAATTTCTAGGGTTGTTTGTGCATTTTGCCATGCCATGCCTCATTAAACCGGGCATGCATCATACTTGGTTGTGCATCATGCCATGTTCATGTCGTGGTTGTTTACTACGTTGTTTGCTTCTTTCTGGTGTTGCTTCTTCGGGTTGGTACCGATAACGTCGCGTTTGTGAGGAACCGTTCGACTACGCCCGTTTGTCTTCTTCATGGACTCGTTCTTCTTCCTTGCGGGATTTCAGGAAAGATGACCATACCCTCGAAATCACTTCTATCTTTGCTTGCTAGATGCTCGCTCTTTTGCTATGCCTATGCTGTGATACCTACCACTTGCTTATCATGCCTCCCATATTGTTGAACCAAGCCTCTAACCCACCTTGTCCTAGCAAACCGTTGTTTGGCTATGTTACTGCTTTGCTCAGCCCCTCTTATAGCATTGTTAGTTGCAGGTGAAGATTGAAGTTTGTTCCTTGTTGGAATATGGAGATGTTGTTCCTTGTTGGAACATGGTTACTTGTTGGGATATCACAATATATCTTATTTAATTAATGCATCTATATACTTGGTAAAGGGTGGAAGGCTCGGCCTTATGCCTGGTGTTTTGTTCCACTCTTGCCGCCCTAGTTTCCGTCATATCGGTGTTATGTTCCCAGATTTTGCGTTCCTTACGCGGTTGGGTAATAATGGGAACCCCTTGATAGTTCACCTTGAATAAAACTCCTCCAGCAATGCCCAACCTTGGTTTTACCATTTGCCACCTAGCCTTTTCTTTCCCTTGGGTTCTGCAGACTCAAGGGTCATCATTATTTTAACCCCCCTGGGCCAGTGCTCCTCTGAGTGTTGGTCCACCTCGTCAGCCGCCGGTGACCACCAGGGGCAACTCTGGGCTGGCCTACCAGAAGTTTAGACAATCTGAGTGTGCCCTGAGAACGAGATATGTGCAGCTCCTATCGGGATTTGTCGGCACATTCAGGCGGTGTTGCTGGATTTGTTTTATCATTGTCGAAATGTCTTGTAACCGGGATTCCGAGTCTGATCGGGTCTTCCCGCTAGAAGTAATATCCTTCGTTGACCGTGAGAGCTTGTGATGAGCTAAGTTGGGACACCCCTGCAGGGATTTGAACTTTCGAAAGCCGTGCCCGTGGTTATGGGCAGATGGGAATTTGTTAATGTCCGGTTGTAGATAAGCTGAAGTTGACCTTAATTAAAATACATCAACCGCGTGTGTAACCGTGATGGTCTCTTTCCGGCGGAGTCCGGGAAGTGAACACGGTGTTGGAATAATGCTTGACGTAGGTTGTTCTAGGATCACTTCTTGATCATAGTTGTTCGACCGTGCTTTTTCCTTCTCTTCTCGCTCTCTTTTGCGAATATGTTAGCCACTATATTGCTAGTCGCTTGCTGCAGCTCCACCTCATACCTTTTTACCCTTCCTATAAGCTTAAATAGTCTTGATCGCGAGGGTGTGAGATTACTGAGTCCCCGTGACTCACAGATACTTCCAAAACCAGCTTGCAGGTGCCGATGACGCAACCCAGCTCAGGAGGAGCTCGATGAAGATCTTGTCCTTTGTGTTGTTTCGTTCTAGTTGATCAGTAGTGGAGCCCAGTTGGGGTCGATCGGGGACCGTGTCGCATTTGGGGTTCTTCTTTTATTTTGGTTCCGTAGACGGACCTTGATTGTATTTGGTTGTTGTAATGCTTTATTCATGTAATTGCGTGAAGTGGCGATTGTAAGCCAACTATGTATCTTTTCCCCTATTGTATTACATGGGTTGTTTGCGAAGATTACCTCACTTGCGACATTGCTTTCAATGCGGTTATGCCTCTAAGTCGTGCTTCGACACGTGGGAGATATAGCCGCATCGAGGGCGTTACAAGTTGGTAATCAGAGCCTTCCCCGACCTTAGGAGCCCCCACTGCTTGATCGAATTAGTGGACGAGTTGAGTCTAGAAAAATGTTTTGAGTCATTTAGGAATTATATATCGGAGAGTTTAGGAATTCTTTTTACTCCCCAGTCCCTTCATCGCTCTGGTAAGGCATCCTGACGTAGAGTTTTGACTATTCTCTTCTCAAATTTCACAAAAAAAAAATTTAGGATCACGCGGGTATCTTGGAATCGTTCTGATGGTTTTGTGACGAGAACATTGTTCTTGGTGCCTCCTGTCATTTAGGGGTTGTGGCAGTGTCCCAGGGAGTTGAGCTCCGAGGTGTTGTCGTCACAATTTTATCGTTGCAGTTCTGGAATACCTGAGTTTAGTTTCGCCGACATCAAAAATCTCTTTTATGCAGTTGTTGGTGAGATAACCTCGACGCCACCCAGTACTGGGGCGGGAGTTCGAGAGTATTGCCATAACTTGTATAACGGATGCTTTTCGAAGGTTGGGGTAGACGATTTCCGAAGGTTTCTTGGTTATGTGTTGAAGGATGGATACAGCTGGATGTAGGATTTGCTAGTTTTGGGTGAGGTATTATGCTTCCCTTGTATCCCCAACACCTGATTGCATAACCGGAAAATTTCGGGAGTTTATAAGTGGGAATTCAAGTAGCTCTTAGGATATCTTTCCGACAGATGTATGATACGAAATTGGGGTTCGACGTCTAGTGGTCCGCCTATTCACGGTCGGTTTTTACAGTGGTCTCGTTGTGTCTTAAAGAGTCCTTGGCTATGCCGACTCGGGGACGCTTCGTATGTCATGTGCACTGCCTTGTACATGATGGTGCTGTACGATCGAGCCCATGTAGGCCCCACCACGAAAACTTCGGACGAAATCTCTATCATATGTTTGTTCCGGCTTATTCTGCAAGCCAATCCTTTGTTTTGTTTTGAGTTGTGGTATTCGAGTTGCTTCGAAGTCAAATGTTGATTCCATACCTTTTATAAGTGGTGTTCTCGTATTCCTACGGGAGTACTAATCCTTCATGATAGTCGACATTGTCATGACAATCCTTTTCAACCGGTGTGTTTCTCTTCAAGCGGATCCGTTATTTTCAATATCCGCAAGATTCAATCTCAGCTCTCTCAACGGTGTTCGTTTCATCCATCCCAAGTTGTCTTTATTTTCCCACCCACCCACCCCTTTTTCTTCAAGGACTCAGATTTCTTAATCAAGTATCCTTTTATTCATGAGAAGTTTCGTCATTCTCCCCGTCAATGTTCTTATCCGGTGATTCTCATGAAGATTCTAATGGAGCTTCTAGTTCATCATTCTTCGTTTCTTTTATCTTCTCCGGTGGTTTCAAGTCAAGCTTTGTTAATCTTACCCTTTTCCTCATTTCAATGCCTTCTCATACCGGTGCACTTCATAATAATTCACTTCTCGCTATTCATTTGTTCCGGCGTGCTCAAGTTTTCTCAAAAGGCTCGTCTTGTCATTCAAGATCCTTTCAAGCTCTTTCGAGATTGTTATCTCATTCATGTCATTTAATTCAACCGGTGCAATCTCTCTTTTAAATCTTTTCAACGGTGTTCTTTTGAGTGGGCCCTAACCCACAGGTCTTTTCCCAGGATCTTACCTGACTCTTCTTATTCTCCCAGAGTTAGTCTCAGATTCATTTCACAGTTTGACGTAAGAATGAATTGACATCAGTCAAATGTATTTCTCCAAGATCTGTCAAATTATTTCATCGTTGGTTCAACCTTTATAATTTTCATTCGGAGTGCCTCAACAATTCATGGTGGTGTTCCTCATCGTCATTCTCTGCATTTGAAGACCGAAGAAGAGTTTCTTTTAAATATTGCCCCATTCTCTGCCATCCTCTCATAATTGTTTTTGTTGGTGAGATTTTCACCCATCCGGAGTAATTCAGGAGTCTTTTCAGTTTGATTCTCCGAAGGCCATCATTTCGGGATTATTCATTCTCAGCTTTCAGCTATCATTCTCCAAATTTTACTGGTGCTTCGTTCAAGTGATCTTTAATCAGCTCGTGATCTCTTCGTTCTCATGTATCTAAATCCTCTCAAGCATCTTCGTTTATTTTATAATTCTTCCCGGTGTTTCTTTATGTTTTATTCGTTCTTTTTCAATTCTTACGGTGGTTCATTCAAGAGTTTTCTTCCTTCGTGTATCATATTCCTTCATGTATCATATCCATGCATTCGTGCTTTTCAAATTCTACCGGTGGTTCCTTGAAGACCTTCTCAAGTTTGCGCTATATCTCTCTTAATCTTTTTACGAGGATAAGTAGTATGCCAAATCCGTTGCTTGTCAGCAATTAAATTGTTGAAGGATACGCATAACATAATTCTTATTCTTGTTCCATCCAAGTGATTAATTCCTTATTCCGGAGGTTCATCAAATTCTTGATCTCTTTTGTTCTTCTTTTTTCCAGAGTTCCAGTTTTTCCGCTTTATCTCATCACGAAGATCCATCTAATCATTGCAAGGTTTCACCTTCAGTTTTCAACTTCTCTTTCTTTTTATTCCTTTCTTTTACCGGAGTTCTTCATGAAGGTTCTACATGATGGTTCATCAAGGATTTATTTCCTTCTCGAAGCGTTCATCAAGATTCTTTTCTAAGGAGCTCAAGTTTTCTTCATCTTGCAATCCGGAGTGCAATTCTTTCACGCACATCTTTTGAGGTGGTGTTATGTCATTCTTGATAACTTCCCTTCGTGCTTCGTGTTTCACAAGTTATCAAGATGAGGTATTTTAAATCCACCAATCTCGTCATTGGAGTTACCTTGGGTATATTTCACCTAAAGTTTTCCTTTAAGGACTGTCGCTCTTATGGTGTTTATTAATGATCCAAATTCTTCATTTATCCTCCCGGTGAAATAAGTTTCTCGTCTCCTTATTCATATCAATCCAATTCTTTTTCCCGTGAGTGGCAGGTTTTCATCTCTTAATTTGAGATGTACTCCACAAGACCATATCAAGCTTATCCTTTCATTGTTGGTTTTCCAACAACACCGTTCGACCCTTCACCTAAGGATGCCTTCTCAAGCTCTTTTGGCAGAAGTTGGCATTTTCTCCTCATTTCTCCTATTTCAATTATCTATCTTCTATTCCTCCGTTCTGAAGGCATTGTGATGTTGCTCTCCTCAATCCATCTTCTCGCCTTGTCGGGACCATGTTTTGATCGTGCTTATCCTTTTAACCGGAGAGTGTGCCCGCTGCTCAAGTTCTTTCATTTTATCAAGTCTTGCATCCCTTCTTAACCGGAGTGGTTTCAATATATATCTTGCCCTTCAACGTCAGGTTTTTTTCGCAATGTTCATTGTCCCTCTTTTCTAACGGTGTGTTTTCGACTTTGTTCACCTTCGTTGTATTCTTTTCTCGAATTTGTTGAACCTCACAAGGTTCTTTGGTTTTACTTGTTTGTCAAGAAGCAACTTAGTTTTACCTCTTCTCTTTCTCTTCTGTTTTCCCTCGGGTGCCATTCTAGATCTCGGGACGAGATCCTCTCGTAGTGGTGGAGTGTTGTAACGCCCCGAGACCGATGTGCCAGGTGTATTTCAGGTTATTCGCTGTTGTTGCCATGTCATTCGCTTCCGTGTTGCATCTTGTCATGTCATCATGTGCATTGCATCATCATGTTTTCAAAACTTGCATCTGTCTGGGTTTCCCAGTTCCGTCCGATGTCCGTTCTGAGCCCAACCACACTTGCACGCGCCCGCGGCATGTCCGAAATAGTATTTTATAAGTGGCAGGAAAATGTTCTCGGAATGGGTTGAAAGTTGGCATGCGGTGTTGCTATGTTGTAGGTAGGCCTCCTGCCAAGTTTCATTGCATTCGGAGTTCGTTTGATGCCCCAACGGATAACTATAGCGACATTATAGTCGGGCAAAACGTCGGACGTTTTCGGTCTCCGGAAACAGTTGCCGGGCTGCACTCCTCTCCTCTCATCTCAGCCCAACCTCTTTTCACAACCCACCTGCAGCCCACCTAAATCCCCCCTCCGTTGCGGACCCTCAGATCACGATCGGAGGCTCCGAAACGCTCCTAAAGCCTCCCAAACCCACCAAAACCCTAGTCCCTTCCTATTTAAGCAAACCCCCTTGCCATTTTGGGCGTCCCTAGCCCCTAAGCCTACCCTAACCCTCCTCCCACCTCTCAGCCGGCAGCCACCTACCCCCATCCTCAATCTCAGCACCGGCCTAACCCGCCGCCGCCACTTGGCGCACCGCCATTCGCCCCCGCCGCCATCTGCGCTGGATGCAACCAACCGCCGCACGCCACCTCAGCGTTTGCCTCCCTCCACCTCCCGCAGAGCCCGGCGAAGCCCATGGCAGACCCGCCGCGGGCCGATCTGGGCCCGAGGCCACCCGCCGCGAGCCTGGGCGCACGATCCACGCAGCACCCCGCAAACCTCCCGCCGGCGACCCGATCCCCAGCGCTGGACTCCGCCGGCGCCGTCCCAGACCTACCTCGTCACTCCGCCACCGGCGAGCACCAACCCAGGCCGAATCCCGCCACCTGCTCCTCTTTCCTTCCCCTGCCTCTATTTCTTCCTCTCACAAAGCTCTCTCTCCCCATGTTCCGTAGGACCCCGGAGCCTCGTCGCGCCGCCGCATGGAGTTCGCCGGATCTCGCGAACCCCGCCGTTCCAGCACTCAGATCCATGCCGCACCTCGCCGTCCTCGTCCATCTTCGGTCGGATCCGGTGCCCAGGGACCGGATCTGCCCATTCCCGCCGTCTTCCCTTGCCGCTGGAGTCCTAGACCCTGCCGGAGTTCATCCACGCCGCCGCTGCTCGCCTTCCTATCGAGAAGAGGAGGAGAACGCTTTTGCTCGCTGCGGCCTGTCCAGCCTGCATTCCCCCACCGACCGGCCCAGGCCCAGCTCATGTCGGCCCAATGGCCACGCTGGTGAGCAGCCCCCGCTCCTATGCACTTTGGGCCGGCCAGATTCGGCCCAGTGTATATTTTTTCCAGATCAGCGATTTATCTTTTTATCCAGAGCCGTCCAGTTTTACAGAAAACCCCCCGAGCATCATGCATTTAATAACTGTTGAACCATGCATCGGATTAAAACAAACTTAATATGAAAGTTGCTTAGAATCTTGTCTAGTTTCATAATATGCCACTTTCATCTATGTTTAAAATGTTTAAAATAATGTTTGCATCTATTTTGCCATATTGCCATGTAAAATGATTTATTTCATAACTAAATAACCGTAGCTCGGTTTCTAATAAACTTTATATGTATTTGGGGTAGAATTATGCCTAGTTTAACATGGTGTACTCACTTTGCATGTTTAATAACTCTAAAATATGGTTTAGGGCAGAACAGTACCAAACCTAATATATGCATATGGGGATTTATTGGAATTGTTGTTCGTTGCTTCCGGCCTAATTTAAACTTGACTAGATAGGTAGTTTTACTTTGCTTCACCCTCTTGCCATGTTTAACAACATTTAATATTGTTGAGTACATAAACGAGATCGAACTAAATAACTTGAATGTGGTGTTTCGTCAATATGCAACGGAGTTTGTGCACTTTTCCATGCCATGCCTCATTAAATCGGACATGCATCATACTTGGTTGTGCATCATGCCATGTTCTTGTCGTGGTTGTTTACTATGTTGTTTGCTTCTTTCCGGTGTTGCTTCTTCAGGTTGGTACCGAGAACGTCGCGTTTGTGAGGAACCGTTCTACTACGCCCGTTTGTCTTCTTCATGGACTCGTTCTTATTCCTTGCGGGATTTCAGGCAAGATGACCATACCCTCGAAATCACTTCTATCTTTGCTTGCTAGATGCTCGCTCTTTTGCTATGCCTATGCTGCGATACCTACCACTTGCTTATCATGCCTCCCATATTGTTGAACCAAGCCTCTAACCCACCTTGTCCTAGCAAACCGTTGTTTGGCTATGTTACCGCTTTTCTCAGCCCCTCTTATAGCGTTGTTAGTTGCAGGTGAAGATTGAAGTTTGTTCCTTGTTGGAATATGGAGATGTTGTTCCTTGTTGGAACATGGTTACTTGTTGGGATATCACGATATATCTTATTTAATTAATGCATCTATATACTTGGTAAAGGGTGGAAGGCTCGGCCTTATGCCTGGTGTTTTGTTCCACTCTTGCCGCCCTAGTTTCCGTCATATCAGTGTTATGTTCCCGGATTTTGCGTTCCTTACGCG
Source organism: Triticum urartu (assembly GCF_056163025.1). Lineage (NCBI taxonomy): Eukaryota > Viridiplantae > Streptophyta > Magnoliopsida > Poales > Poaceae > Triticum > Triticum urartu. The sequence goes on from NC_141878.1 coordinate 369,916,000, forward strand.
GTTGGGTAATAATGGGAACCCCTTGACAGTTCGCCTTGAATAAAACTCCTCCAGCAATGCCCAACCTTGGTTTTACCATTTGCCACCTAGACTTTTCTTTCCCTTGGGTTCTGCAGACTCAAGGGTCATCATTATTTTAACCCCCCCGGGCCAGTGCTCCTCTGAGTGTTGGTCCACCTTGTCAGCCGCCGGTGACCACCAGGGGCAACTCTGGGCTGGCCTACCGGAAGTTTAGACAATCTGAGTGTGCCCTGAGAACGAGATATGTGCAGCTCCTATCGGGATTTGTCGGCACATTCGAGCGGTGTTGCTGGATTTGTTTTATCATTGTCGAAATGTCTTGTAACCGGGATTCCGAGTCTGATCGGGTCTTCCCACTAGAAGGAATATCCTTCGTTGACCGTGAGAGCTTGTGATGGGCTAAGTTGGGACACCCCCGCAGGGATTTGAACTTTTGAAAGCCGTGTCCGCGGTTATGGGCAGATGGGAATTTGTTAATGTCCGGTTGTAGATAACCTGAAGTTGACCTTAATTAAAATACATCAACCGCGTGTGTAACCGTGATGGTCTCTTTCCCGCGGAGTCCGGGAAGTGAACGCGGTGTTGGAGTAATGCTTGGCGTAGGTTGTTCTAGGATCACTTCTTGATCATAGTTGTTCGACCGTGCTTTTGCCTTCTCTTCTCGCTCTCTTTTGCGAATATGTTAGCCACTATATTGCTAGTCGCTTGCTGCAGCTCCACCTCATACCTTTTTACCCTTCCTATAAGCTTAAATAGTCTTAATCGCGAGGGTGTGAGATTGCTGAGTCCCCGTGACTCACAGATACTTCCAAAACCAGCTTGCAGGTGCCGATGATTCCGTGTAAATGATGCAACCCAGCTCAGGAGGAGCTCGATGAAGATCTTGTCCTTTGTGTTGTTTCGTTCTAGTTGATCAGTAGTGGAGCCCAGTTGGGGTCGATCGGGGACCGTGTCGCATTTGGGGTTCTTCTTTTATTTTGGTTCCGTAGACGGACCTTGATTGTATTTGGTTGTTGTAATGCTTTATTCATGTAATTGCGTGAAGTGGCGATTGTAAGCCAACTATGTATCTTTTCCCCTATTGTATTACATGGGTTGTTTGCGAAGATTACCTCACTTGTGACATTGCTTTCAATGCGGTTATGCCTCTAAGTCGTGCTTCGACACGTGGGAGATATAGCCGCATCGAGGGCGTTACAGACTCCCTCCAAAAATCATTGAACAATTGGATAAAATCAGACGTCATGGCTTGTAGATTAGAAAAAATGATGACGGGGACAAATGTAATTCCTGTGCGGCTTGGGATATGGTTTGCAGACCAAAAAAGAATGGTGGTCTCGGTGTCCTTAACCTCAAGGTTTAGAACGCCGCAATGCTTCTTAAACTACTTCACAAATTCTACAATAAATTTGATACGCCTTGGGTACACCTCATGTGGGACTCCTACTACTCCTCCACTGTCCCCCCGTGCTGCAGCACCTTGTGGTTCCTTCTGGTGGCGGGAACTCATCAAACTTATGCCAGTTTACAGTGGGGTTTCTAAGGTGAATGTGGGATCGGGTGACTCAGCACTTTTTTGGAAGGACGACTGGTGTGAAGGCATCGTTGCTGATATCTACCCACGTGCGTTCTCATACACCATCATGGAAGATGCCTCGATCAACCAGTTCCTCACCATTTCTAGTGTGGAGCAAGGCTTTCACTTACCTCTCTCACTCCAAGCGCATGATGAGTTGAGGACGCTGCAACAACACGTGAGACACCTTGGAGTGACAGACACAAAGGACATCTGGTCCTGCATTTGGGGGGCGGCTGAATTCAAGACAACCGCGTATTACGCTTTCTCCTTCAGAGATGTAATTACACATGAAGCTTTTAAATTGTTGTGGAAGGCTCGATGTATACCCAAGCTCAAAGTCTTTGGTTGGTTCCTTTTATCCGATCGTCTTAACACAAGGAACATGCTCAAAAGGCGGCACTATAACATTGGAGACAACTTGGATTGTTTGCTCTGTGGGCAGCACATTGAGGAAACGGTGGAACACCTCTTTTTCCGGTGTACATTTAGTGGGACATGCTGGAATGAGTTGAATATTTCTTGGCCTGTAAATGGCAACAGATTGGACATGATGATGAACCTCAAAACTTTACATCATAGCCCCATGGTTATGGAAATCTTCTTGGTGGCAGCTTGGAGTCTTTGGAAAGAAAGAAACAATAACTACTTTCGCCAAGTAGCCCCATCAATCTCATCCTGGAAAACTAGGTTCAAGAAGGACTTTGCTAGTATTAGCCATAGGGTCCCTGATCGCAAAAAACAGATAATTACCACTATACTTGACTCTTTACTTTGAGAATACCAGTAATGCTTTCCCCCCTGCGCGGGGGTTGCTTGCTGGACTCTGTCCATATGTAATGTAACATTGTACATCTTGTTTTACCTCTTGGTAATATACTAAGCACTAGGAGCCTTTCCTACTGTCTAATCCTTCAAAAAAAGATGCATGCTAAGAAAGATTGGTTTATAAAAGCGTGTCCGTCTAGTTTCTGTGAAAATAATGATGAAGACCTTAAAGTAATTGAAGTAACTCCTATTGAACCTTTGTTTTCCAATGTAAATCTTGATAAAGATGGGACTGTATATGAGTTAACTTTAGATAGAAGGCATCCCAATGATTCAGAGTTTTAAGATCTTGATGCAAAAATTGATAAAAGTGGGATTGGAGAGGTCAAAACTTTAGGTAGCGATGAACCAACTCTTTTGGATTTCAAGGAATTTAATTATGACAATTGTTCTTTAATAGATTGTATTTCCTTATTGCAATCCATGTTGAGTTCTCCTCATGCTTATAATCAAAACAAAGCTTTTACTAAACATATCGTTGATGCTATGATGCAATCTTTTGAAGAAAGCTTGAATTGGAAGTTTCTATCCCTAGAAAACTTTATGATGAGTGGGAACTTACTATTATGATTAAAATTAAATATTATAAATGCTATGCTTTGTGTGATTTGGGTGCTAGTGTTTCCATGATTCCAAAAAACTTTATGTGGTGTGTTAGGTTTCTGTGAATTTGATGATTGTTCCTTAAATTTGCATCTTGCGGATTCCACTATTAAGAAACCTATGGGAAGGATTAATGATGTTTTTATTGTTGCAAATAGGAATTATGTCCCCGTGGATTTCATTGTTCTTGATATAGATTGCAATCCTACATGTCCTATTATTCTTGGTAGACCTTTCCTTAGAACGATTGGTGCAATTATTGATATGAAAAAAGGAAACATTAGATATTAATTTCCGTCAAGGAAAGGCATGGAACACTTCCCTAGAAAGAAAATTTAATTGCCTTATGAATCTATTATGAGATCCACTTATGGTTTGCATGCCAAAGATGATAACGCTTAGATCTATTCGTGTTTTTATGCCTAGCTAGGGGCGTTAAAAATAGCGCCTGTTGGGAGGCAACCCAATTTTATTTGTGTTCTTACTTTTTAGGTCCTGTTTTGCAATAAATATTTCATCTAGCCTATGGTTAGATGTGGTTTTGTGTTTTAATTAGTGTTTGTGCCAAGTAAGACCTTTGGGATAGCTTACGGTGATAGTTGATTTGATCCTACTGAAAATCAGAAACTTTTGCGCCCAGGAGATTAGTTTTAGTTTTTAACAAAAGTGCGATAAAATACTGATACTTTTTGCATAGGATTAATAAACAAATTTTATAGGAATTCCTAATTTCTCAGGATTTTTGGTGTTACAGAAGTATCCTAAATATCCAGATTTCTACAGACTGTTCTGTTTTTGACAGATTCTGTTTTCCGCGTGTTGTTTGCTTATTTGATGCATCTATGGTTAGTATCGGGGGGTATAAACCATGGAAAAGTTGGAGTACATTACATATTACACCAATATAAATAAAGAATGAGTTCACAATAGTACCAAAAGTGGTGATTTATTTTCTTATACTAACGGGGCTTACGAGATTTTCTGTTGGAGTTTTGTGTTGTGAAGTTTTCAAGTTTTGGGAGAGGCACGCAAGAATCATGATTTATTAGAATACCCTATGCGCTTCATTTATGTCTTTTGAGCTATGCAATTTTTATCTAGTGCTTCACTTATATCTTTTTAGAGCACGGCGGTGGTTTTATTTTATAGAAATTGATGAACTCTCGTACTTCACTTATATTATTTTGAGAGTCTTTAGAACAACATGGTAATTTGCTTTGGTTATAAAATTAGTCCTAATATGATAGGCATCCAAGAGGGATATAATAAAAACTTTCATATAAAGTGCATCGAATACTATGAGAAGTTTGATTCCTTATGATTGTTTTGAGCTATGAAGATGGTGATATTAGAGTCATGCTAGTAAGTAGTTGTGAATTTGATAAATACTTGTGTTAAGGTTTGTGAGTCCTGTAGCATGCACGTATGGTGAACCATTATGTAACGAAGTTGGAGCATGGGATATTTTTTGATTGTCTTCCTTATGAGTGGCGGTCATGGATGAGCGATGATCTTTTCTTACCAATCTACCCCCCTAGGAGCATGCGCGTAGTTCTTTGTTTCGACAACTAATAGATTTTTGAGTCCATGGATTATACACACTCTCACCTTCCCGCCATTGCTAGCCTCTCTAGTACCACGCAACTTTCACCGGTACCATAAACCCACCACATATCCTTCCTCAAAACAGCCACCATACCTACCTATTATGACATTTCCATAGCCATTCCGAAATATATTGCCATGCAACTTTCCACCGTTCAGTTTATTATGACATACATATCATCATTGTCATATTTCTTTTCATGATCATGCAGTTGACATCGTATTTGTGGCAAAGACACCGTTCATCATTTTTTTACATGTCACTCTTGATTCATTGCACATCCCGGTACACCGCCGGAGGCATTCACATAGAGTCATATTTTTGTTCTAGTATCGAGTTGTATTCTTGAGTTGTAAGTAAATATAAGTGTGATGATTTTCATTATTAGAGCATTGTCCCATGTGAGGAAATAAAAAAGTGGAAAGGACAAATAAAAAAAGAGAAGGCCCAAAAAAAGAGAAAGAAAAAAATGAGAGAAAAAGAGAGAAGGGACAATGTTACTATCCCTTTTGCCACATTTGTGCTTCAAAGTAGCACCATGATCTTCATGATAGAGAGTCTCCTATGTTATCACTTTCATATACTAGTGGGAATTTTTCATTATAGAACTTGACTTGTATATTCCAACGATGGGCTTCCTCAAACGCCCTAGGTCTTCATGCGAAAGCAAGTTGGATGCACACCCACTTAGTTTTCTTCAACTTTCATAAACTTATAGCTATAGTGCATCCGTTGCATGGCAATCCCTACTCACTCACATTGATATCTATTGATGGGCATATCCATAGCCCGTTGATACGCCTAGTTGTGGTGAGACTATCTCCTTATTTTTTTGTCTTCTCCACAACCACTATCTATTGCACCTATAGTGTTATGTCCATTGCTGACGCTCATGTATTGCATGAAAGTTGAAAAGGTTTGAGAACATCAAAACTATGAAACAATTGCTTAGCTTGTCATCGGGGATTTGCATGATTTGAATATTTTATGTGATGAATATGGAGCATAGCCAGACTATATGATTTTGTAGGGATAAGCTTTCTTTGGCCATATTATTTTGAGAAGACATAATTATTTTGTTAGAGTGCTTGAAGTGTTATTGTTTTTATGTCAATATTAAACTTTTGTTTTTAATCTTACGGATCTGAATATTCATGCCACAATAAAGAGATACATGGATAAATATGTTAGGTAGCATTCCACATCAAAAATTCTGTTTTGTCATTTACCTACTCGAGGACGAGCAGGAATTAAGCTTGGGGATGCTTGATATGTCTCCAATGTATCTATAATTTTTGATTGTTCCATGCTATTATATTATCTGTTTTGGATGTTTTATATGCATTAATATGCCATTTTATATGATTTTTGGGACTAACCTATTAACCTAGAGCCCAGTGCCAGCTTCTGTTTTTTCCTTGTTTTAGAGTTTCGCAGAAAAGGAATACCAAACGGAGTCCAAACAGAATAAAACTTTCACGATGATTTTTCTTGGACCAGAAGACACCTAGTAGACTTGGAGTGCAAGTCAGAAGAGCCACGAGGCGGACACAAGGGTGGAGGGCGCGCCTAGGGGGCAGGGCACGACCCCAACCTTGTGGGCCCCTCGGTGACTCCCTGACCTAGATCTTCCTCCTATATATACACATATACCCCCAAAACTTCCAGGGGAGCCACTAATAACCCACAAGTATAGGGGATCACAACAGTTTTCGAGGGTAGAGTATTCAACCCAAATTTATAGATTCAACACAAGGGGAGCCAAAGAATATTTGAAGGTATTAGCAGCTGAGTTGTCAATTCAACCACACCTGGAGATTAATTATCTGCAGCAACGTAATTAGTAGCAAAGTAATATGATAGTTTTGATAGTAGCAATGGTAACGGTAACACTGATAGCAATAGTTTGTAGTAAGTGCAACAGTAACGATAGAAATAGTAACTTAGCAAGAATAATAATAGATAAATTCGTAGGCATTGGATCAATGACTTGTTGGATGATATTCCTCATGAGAGAGTTATAACCTAGGGCGATACAGCACTAACTCCAGTTCATCAATGTAATGTAGGCATGTATTTCGTAAATAGTCATACGTGCTTATGGAAAGAACTTGCATGAAATCTTTTATCCTACCCTCCCGTGGTAGCGGGGTCCTATTGGAAACTAAGGGATGTTAAGGCCTCCTTTCAATAGAGAACCAGAACAAAGCATTAACACAGGGTGAATACATGAACTCCTCAAACTGCGGTCATCACCGGGAGTGGTCCCGACTATTGTCACTCCGTGGTTGCCAGATCATAACACGTAGTAGGTGACTATAACTTGCAAGATCGGACCTAGAACATGGATATAATAATGATAACATAAATGGTTCAGATTTGAAATCATGGCACCCGGGCCCAAAGTGACAAGCATTAAGCATGGCCAAGTCATAGCAACATCAATCTTAGAACATAGTGGATACTAGGGATCAAGCCCTAACAAAACTAACTCGATTACATGATGAATCTCATCCAACTCCTCATCGACCAGCGAGCCTACGAAAGAATTACTCACTCCCGGTGGGGAGCATCATGGAATTTGGATATGGAGAAAGATTGGTGATGACGAAGAACGAAGATCCCCCTCTTCGGAGCCCTAAACAGACTCCAGATCCGGCCTCCCTATGAAGAACAGGAGGTGAAGGCGGCTCCGTCTCGTGGATTGCGATAATTCTTTCTCCCTGATTTTTTATGGAAAAATAGGATTTTATAGCGTCGGTTTCAGGGTCCGCGGGGCGACCAGGTGGGGACAACCCACCTGGGCGTGCCAGGAGGGGAGCACCCTAGTGGGTTGTGCCCACCCAGGTGCCCCCCTCCGGTGGATCTTGGCTCTAGAAATTCTCTTTATTGATATAAAAAATCCTCGGAAAGTTTCGTTCCATTCCGAGAACTTTTATTTCTGCACAAAAACAACACCATGGTAGTTCTGCTGAAAACAGTGTCAGTCCGGGGTTAGTTTCATCCAAACCATGCAAATTAGAGTCCAAAACAAGAGGAAAAGCGTTAGGAAAAGTAGATACATTGGAGACGTATCAACTCCCCCATCCTTAAACCTTTGCTTGTCCTCAAGCAATTCAGTTGATAAACTGAAAGTGAAAAATAAAAACTTTTACGAACTCTTTTGCTCTTGTTGGCATAAATAAGCTTAAACAACACCCGAGTTTTCAGCCAACATTATAACTAACCCTGCCAACAATAACTCTTAAAGATTCTATTAACTCATATCAATAACATAATCTGCTAGCGAGCAATAATAAAATATCTCAAATGGCAACACGTTGTCAAAACAACCATGATATAATATGACAATAGTGGTGTCTCGCTAGCCCTTTCTGAGACCGCAAAACATAAATGCAGAGCACCTCCAAAGTTCAAGCAACGACTAAACATTGTAATTAATGGTTGAAATATCAAGTCATGATGCACCCAACATTAGCTACACATAATGCATAAGTCATGACAACAGTGCTCTAAGGTTCTGGCACTTGCTTTAGAAGGTGATGACACAACATAAAAGTAAATAGATAGTACCTTCGCAGAGGGAAGCAGTGATTTGCAGAGGTGCGAGAGCTCAAGTTTTAAAATAGAGGTAAATGATATTTTGAGACATGCACCCTTCTCATTTACTTCACGACTATCAGTTATCAATATCTTCCATGCTAAGCACGCTAGTGGCGGTTCCCAAGCGATAAAAGTAAAGGTTTTGACTCCATTGAGAGTTTTTGTTTGATTATTTGTATGCTTTTTCTATTCGTAGTTTGGGACTGGGCATCCCTAATACCGCCCTTTTCTTGTGCGATGGCGAGTGAATAAACACTCGACCTGAGAATAACCCGCTTAGCATGGAAGATACCGACCACCTCCTGTTGTTCCATGAACGATCTAGGCACACAAAAGGATATTTATTTGAAGTTTTTAGAGGTGGCACATGCAAATTTACTTAGGACAGCAGGGTAATACCGCATATAGGTAGGTATGGTGGACTCATCTGAAATAACTTTGGGTTCAAGGTTTTTGATGTACAAGCAGAATTCCCACTTAGTACAGGCGAAGGCTAGCAATTAGGTTGAGAAGCGGCCATCTAGGGAGCGACAACGGTCATGAACATGCATTATGCATAAGTAACATTGGACACTAGCATGAGTAGGATATGAACACCATGAACATAAATATCATAGAGGCTATGTTGGTTTTGATTCAACTACATGCATGAACACGTGCCAACTCAAGCCACTCGAACATTCAGAGGAGGATACCATATCATCATACTACATCACAATCATTTTAACGCAATGTTGATATCCAAGATAAATCATTATCCACTCCCAACTAATTATGTATGGCATGAGAAACTATAATCTCTAATTGTCATTGTAAACATGTTTAATCATAACGGGCTGAATCATGGATACTAGGTTAAACATATTTACACAAACAGAACAAGTCGAGTTTATACCAGTTTCTCTCTGCCACGGCCAGTTCATCAAATATCGTCATTATTGCGTTTCACTTGCATGACCGAACGATGGGAAAATAATAATAGTGCAAGAGTGCCATGGAGTAAGCTGGAATCTGCAAGCATTTTATTCAACAGGAGAAGACAAGGTAAGTTGGGCTCTTTATTAGATCCACAGTTATTCATATGAGAGCCACTCAACATTTTCATCGTGGTCTTCTCCTTGGTACTTTCGAATAAAAAGAAAATAAATTCAGAGAAACACACTGAAATATTTTTGGAGTTTTGGTTTTCTTGAACAAGCAAATAAAAGGGAAAAGCAAAAACGAGAAAAACTATTTACACGGAAAGCTCCCAACAAGCAAAAGAAGAACAAGGAAATCTTTTTAGGTTTTCTTTTTAATAATACAACTAAGCATGCATAGAAAGTAAATTAACTACAACTAATTTTTTGATTTTTCTAAAGTTTTTTCGAACACACAAGAAGAAAGCAAGAAAAATAAATTAAGCATGGATGACACAATGAAAAAGTGTGAGCACCGACAACTGGAATAAGATGTGTGAACATGAATGTAATGCCGGTGAGAAACACGTACTCCCCCAATCTTAAGCTTTTGGCCTAACTTGGCAATCAATCAGTACTCTGGATAGTAGTCGGTGTGGTAGCTCACGGAGGCTCTCGGTGCAGATGCCTCAGCCTGCCCTGCTGCCTCCACTGCTGCGTTGTGAGCTTGGGCTCGCTCTCAAGACAAAATACCTTGCTTTGTTGTGATAGTTAAAAAGAGCAGGCGCAGGCAAATATGTGTGCACAACAGATGTTTGGTTAAACAACAGATTGTAAGTGAAGTTATGAAATTTTCCTTTGAGTATCTTATGACTTTTTAAAGCATCAAAGTCTAAATATTGCGTGGGTAGGATATGGTCAAAGGGCAAAGGTGAAACACCCAAACCTCGTGCTAAACGCGTGGCATAAATTCCACCATAGAAACAACCACTGTTAGCATTATGTTGCAGTCTGCGTGCAACAATCGCTGCAAGATTATAACTCCTTTCACCAGTGAGAGTGGTGCGTATGAGGCTCAAGTCTGGAGCACAGAGCGTGCTACAGTATTGGTTGCCTACTATACATTTCCCATTGAATAATGCAAAGTACTGAATTGCGGGAAAATGAATGCTCTTTATTCTACCTTGTGTCACTCCCCTTGCCTCATTGTAGCAAAGACTAGTCGAGAAAGATTGGTACCTAGCCCTTGGCGGTTCGTCAAGTGAACCCCATAATGGGAGTTTGCAGTGGTGAGCAAAACTCTCTAGTGAGATGGTAAATGAATCTTCATAAAGCTTAAATGACACCCTAGACTCACGGGGATGGAATTTAAATCCTTTGACAAATGATTCGGTAAGAGTGTGGCGTTGCTCGCATCTGAAATGTAGGGACCGAGACCGACATTGTGAACATATTGCTCAACTTCCTCCTTAATGCCCACACGCATCATATAATCATCGCAAGGCCATAAGCATGTTTTTGTGGCCGCATCTCGAATGGAACTTTCACTTGGTTCAACATAAGACGGACGAGCGGAGTTGTCACTAGAAGATGCCCCTGAGGATCTCCTCCTCGAAGAACTCCTTTCGAATATGTTCAACATGTTCGCGTACAATTTTCTAAAAATAATTTGAGTGAAAAAAATTTATCAACAAAACTTTATAAGATTGATAGCAACTACTCATGGGGTTACATTGAGGCCATAACAAGCATTCAAACTACTTAGAACTCTAAGAATTCAACATGCAAGCTCATCTACAGCAGCACCAAGATTAGCTAATTATTCAAAATATAAACCACTAAAACAAAAACTAATTGGACAAACGGTGGAGTCACATACCAAGCAACAATCCCCCGAAACAGTTTCGGAAACGGAGCTTTGAGCAAAGAGATCAAAATCCGCGGGTTTGCGAGCAAGAACACGGGAGAGAGAGCAATAGAGAATTTTTTCTGGAGGTAAGTGATGATGTGCCATGAAGGGATGAGTGAGGGGGCTCACGTGGGGACCACAACCCACCAGGGAGCACCTGGGGGTCCTGGCGCGCGCAGGTGGGTTGTGCCCACCTGGTGCACCTCCCTCTGATATTATTTGCACCAGAAATTCTTAAATATTCAGAAAAAATCGTATTAAATTTTCAGAGCATTCTGAGAACTTTTATTTTTGGGTCATTTTTTATTGCACAGGAAATTTAGAAAACAGACAAAACATGGCATTTTATTTTATTTAACTAATAAAAACAGAAAACAAAAAGTAGGGACAGAAGGTAGTGCTTATAAATTCATCAACTTCATACCGCTCAAAAATGATCCATTAATAAGGTTGATCAAGTCTTATTAACAACCACTTTCGATTAGCATGAAACCGAAGAACTTTCGTAAATCACTAAGTTACCTCAACGGGGAAATGAGTGTCCCCAACAATAAGCATTTCATATTTATTTTTGACAGTAGGTAGAGGTATTTGAAAACTTCCAATAATGATTGTCGGAGATTTTTCAATAACATTAATACCATTCACTTGGAATTGTTTCTTCGAAAAGTTCACTGTATGCTCATTACCATTGATATGGAAAGTGACCTTGCTTTTATTGCAATCAATAACAGCCCCTGCAGTATTCAAGAAGGGTCTACCAAGGATAATCGACATGTTGTCGTCCTCGGGCATCTCAAGTATAACAAAGTCAGTCAAAATAGTAACATTAGCAACAACAACGGGCACATCCTCACAAATACCGATAGGTATGGCAGTTGATTTGTCAGCCATTTGCATAGATATTTCAGTAGGTGTGAGTTTATTCAAATCAAGTCTTTTATATAAAGAGAAAGGCATAACACTAACACTAGCTCCTAAATCACATAAAGTAGTTTTTACATAATTCTTTTTGATAGAGCAAGGTATAGTTGGTATTCCTGGATCTCCAAGTTTTTTAGGTACTCCATCTTTAAAATTATAATTAGCAAGCATAGTGGAGATTTCTGTCGGATTATGGGTTCCGGCAAACCCTTGAGGTTCGAACACTGGGGTGCGCACGAAGACCTCTCTCCTCCTAGCTCACACTCTCGCAACGATCTCAAAGCCCAGCTCGCCGAACCTAAGGGACAAGTGACACAAGAGTTTATACTGGTTCGGGCCACCGTTGTAGTGTAATACCCTACTCTAGTGTGGTGTGGTGGACTGCCTTGTAGGCCGGGGATGAACAAGTACAAGGGAAGAACAACCTCCTGAGGAGAGGCGTTCTCGAGCTCGGTGAGCTTGTGTGGTGGCCTTGGTGGAATGGATCCAGTCCAAGATGATCTCTCCTCCTCCCTATGGTGGTGGCTAGTCCTATTTATAGAGGCCCGGGTCCTCTCCCAAAACATTAGGCGGGAAGGGATCCCACAACGACCAATTTGTAGGGGGACAACTAGTACAAGCCATCCTGATAAAAGTTGGTCTTCGCCTGCCAAAGGCTCTGGTGGTGACGCCGTCGTGGGCTCCATGGTGACCTTCGTCTTGCCGTCTTGTTGGTATTGGTCTCGTTGCACCAATATGAAAACCTTTGCCTGACGCCTCGGGACTCCTCGCCTGCGCTTGCCTCTTTAGCAGCAAAGAGGAAACTGGCACTCTGCGCCCACTGGCGCCTGCCTGGCCTTGGTCGTCATGGCTCACGTCACAGAAACCTCACGATGTGCCCCTCGCCTTGATCTCTCCACTCCTCACGAGCCAGTCTAGTGAGGCTGCCCCTGAGGAGGTCTTGTGTCGTCCGCCTCATGAGGCTTGGCCCCTCGCGAGGGTCTTGAGTGGTTGTTGATGAAGACGGGCCGTACCAGGCCGCTGGTGGAGCCACGCCCTGGGCCGCAGGCAGGCAAGTCTGGGTACCCCCATTCCCAGGACGCCTATAGTAGCCCCTGGGTCCAAGGCGCACTCGTGCTTGGCTTCGCGACGAAGCCAAGGGCCAAGTGCGGAGCACCGTGGGCCCCAATAGCATGCAGCCTTGATTGACGCGTGGCGATTGACAGGATGTGGGCATCTCCACTTCCCCACGTAGCCTCGGTTTCTGCCTGGCTAGGCAACCACTGTCATCTTCGTAGCTCCGCCTCCTTTACAAGCAGCACTCTCCACCGCTCCCTCATCTTCCAAAAAGTAGAGGATCTCTTCCCTCGGTCCAATGTGACACCAACTCCCCCCTGCCGCCATGGCACCAAGTCGAAAGAAGAAGGGAAAGAAGGAGTCCCGCACCTCGGTCCCTGCGATGCCGGTCTTCGAGCCCGCCATCGAGCGGTCGGTGGTGCTCAACCAAGAGGCGATGGGCAAGGTGCGCCCGGTGCTTGCCGCGGATTTCAGTGAGTGGGGGGCGACGGTAGCCTGGCCTGCTTCCCGCGCTGAAGTTGACAGGACGACCACCGAGGTCCCCATCCATCTTCACCCCCTCTGGCCAGGCTTGATTCCCCCATTCTCCAATTTCTTTAATGCGGTGCTCTCGCATTACCAGATTAACACGCTACATCTCGATCTCCAATCCATCATCCTCCTTGTTGTCTTCGCCTTCGTCTGCGAAGCCATGGTGGGGATTGCCCCTTCCGTGGCTCTGCTTCGCCACTTCTTCTCGCTGCACCTGACAGACCCTCTCCAGCGCTCAGGGTGTGTATCCCTTCAGGCCGTCACGGCGACTGCCGACTCAGGGATTGACTTCGAGCTCTCGCCAGTTGTCAGGGGTTTCAAGAAGAGGTGGGTGTTTGTGGACGTTGGTATGCACATCCCCTGCTGCTGCTCCCTCGGATTCCAGCTACTCCGAGCTTCGGTTGGGGGCACGCGAAGCTCACCGATCGGTGGCTCGCCCATGTCTGGCTCTGGCTTGCCAGGCTGAAGGACCTCGGAGTGACGGTGCCCCTGGTGGTGAAAGAGTTCATCCGGTGTCGCATCGCTCCGCTTCAGTGCCACTCTCGGCAAATGTGGACCTTCTCTGGCTACGGGGACCGCATGAGGCTTCAGGCTCCGGCTCTTCCTCCTGAAGCACGGCGCACGGTGCTCGAGCTCCTGATGAGCGACCCGATGCCGGCCAACCTATCGGAGGAGGGCCGTCTTCTGCACTGCTACTCGAACAAGGTGGAGTTTGTGAAGCAGATGCCCCTCTTTGACGAATGGGGACCACGCGCAGTTGGCCTTGAAGGGCCTCGCGAGAGCCCTGTATTCATGCCCCCCTTGCCTGCTGCGAGCGCGATGCCTACCCCAGGAGCGGGTGCAGGGGGGCGGTTGCTGTCGAGCGATGGCGACACGGCTGCTGAGGAATCGGCACCGCTTGGGGCTTCGAAGGTGCCGTCCCCCAGGACCCCGGAGAGCTGTCCCGAGGAAACGGCCTAGGGGACGACGCAGTCCGATGCTCCTAAGGCCGGAGCCCCCGAGGCCCCGGTGAACCGCCATGAGGCGGGTACCGAGGTCTTCGCACAGCCCAGCACCCCTGAGGCCGCCTCCTCATGAGTCACACCATCCACGCCCGGCCTTGGTGACCGCGCCTAGGGCTTTGGCTAGCTCCGACCGAACTTCGCGGCGCTCCACAAGAGGAGGGGGTCTCCAAGCTGCAGTGGTGAAGCCTTCCAGCCATTGAAGCAGAGGAAGTACATTGCTATTGATGAGTGAGTACCTTATCTTTGTAATTTCTTGAGTGCCGCTTCTCCTCCTGACCATGATTCCTCAGGGTCCCTTCTGCCAAGGCGATGAAGTCTCCCGAGAAGCAACCTCCTGCTGCCTCGAGTCCTCTATTGACCCTGAGTGCCCAAAGCCAGCCTGTAGCACTTGGCGCGAGGTCGGCCGGAGAGGCAAGCATGCCGGCTTGGCGTCTTGACCCCGCATTCCTGCCGTCCATTCTTCATGGCCTTGCCTAGGATGCGGAAAGTGTGCCAATTGCCCCTCCTCTGGTTGTTGACCGTAGCTGGGTGGCCTCGGCTCCGGCCTCTCCTTCGGGTAACGAGCCTCCGCCCTTCCGGGCGCCCGACAGGGCCCGAAGGGCGACTGGAAAGACACCGGCCTTTAGCCCCCTGCTAGGAGGAGGCGAGCCACCTCGAACCTCTTCAACGACTCCCGGCATGGAGGATAGACCCGGTCGTGCATTCGAGCTTGCGCGTAGGTGATAACCCACAAGTGTAGGGGATCGCAACAGTTTTCGGGGGTAGAGTATTCAACCCAAATTTATTGATTCGACACAAGGGGATCCAAAGAATATTCTCAAGTATTAGCAGTTGAGTTGTCAATTCAACCACACCTGGATAACTTAGTATCTGCAGCAAAGTATTTAGTAGCAAAGTAATATGATAGTAATGGTAACGCTATCAAAAGTAACAGTAGCAAAAGTAATATTTTTGGTGTTTTGTAGTGATTGTAACAGTAGCAACGAAAAAGTAGATAAGCAAAGAATCAATATATGAAAAGCTCGTAGGCATTGGATCGGTGATGGAGAATTATGCCAGATGCGGTTCATCATGTAACAATCATAACATAGGGTGACACAGAACTAGCTCCAATTCATCAATGTGATGTAGGCATGTATTCCGAATATAGTCATACGTGCTTATGGAAAAGAACTTGCATGACATCTTTTGTCCTACCCTCCCGTGGCAGCAGGCTCCTAATGGAAACTAAGGGATATTAAGGCCTCCTTTTAATAGAGTACCAGAACAAAGCATTAGCACATAATGAATACATGAACTCCTCAAACTACGGTCATCACCAGGAGTGGTCCCGATTATTGTCACTTTGGGGTTGCCGGATCATAATACATAGTAGGTGACTATAGAATTGCAAGATAGGATCAAGAACTCACATATATTCATGAAAACATAATAGGTTCAGATCTGAAATCATGGCACTCGGGCCCTAGTGACAAGCATTAAGCATAGCAAAGTCATAGCAACATCAATCTCAGAACATAGTGGATACTAGGGATCAAACCCTAACAAAACTAACTCGATTACACGATAAATCTCATCCAACCCATCACCGTCCAGCAAGCCTACGATGGAATTACTCACGCACGGTGGTGAGCATCATGAAATTGGTGATGGAGGAAGGTTGATGATGACGATGGCGACAGATTCCCCTCTCCGGAGCCCCGAACGTACTCCAGATCAGCCCTCCCGAGAGGTTTTAGGGCTTGGCGGCGGCTCCGTATCGTAAAACATGATGACTCCTTCTCTCTTATTTTTTTCTCCCCGAAAGCAAATATATAGAGTTGGAGTTGAGGTCGGAGGATGTGACGCCCCCGATTTAATCGTACACTAATCATACACGCAAACGTGTACGATCAAGATCAGGGACTCATGGGAAGATATCACAACACAACTCTACAAATAAAATAAGTCATACAAGCATCATATTACAAGCCAGGGGCCTCGAAGGCTCGAATACAAGAGCTCGATCATAGACGAGTCAGCGGAAGCAACAATATCTGAGTACAGACATAAGTTAAACAAGTTTGCCTTAAGAAGGCTAGCACAAACTGGGATACAGATCGAAAGAGGCGCAGGCCTCCTGCCTGGGATCCTCCTAACTACTCCTGGTCGTCGTCAGCGGGCATCACATAGTAGTAGGCACCTCCGGTGTAGTAGGGGTCGTTGTCGACGGTGGCGTCTGGCTCCTGGGCTCCAACATCTGGTTGCGACAACCAGGTAGAAGGGATAGAGGGAAAGAAGGAGAAAGCAACCGTGAGTACTCATCCAAAGTACTCGCAAGCAAGAAGCTACACTACATATGCATGGGTAAATGTGTAAAGGGGCATATCGGTGGACTGAACTGCAGAAAGCCAGAATAAGAGGGGGATAGCTAATCCTTTCGAAGACTATGCTTCTGGCAGCCTCCGTCTTGCATCATGTAGAAGAGAGTAGACTGAAGTCCTCCAAGCATCATCGCATAGCAATAATCCTACCCGGCGATCCCCTCCTCGTATCCCTGAGAGAGAGCGACCACCGGTTGTATCTGGCACTTGGAAGGGTGTGTTTTATTAAGTATCCGGTTCTAGTTGTCATAAGGTCAAGATACAACTCCAAGTCGTCCTGTTACCGAAGATCACGGCTATTCGAATAGATTAACTTCCCTGCAGGGGTGCACCACATACCCCAACACGCTTGATCCCATTTGGCCGGACACACTTTCCTGGGTCATGTCCGGCCTCGGAAGATCAACACGTCGCAGCCCCACCTAGGCACAACAGAGAGGTCAGCACGCCGGTCTAAACCTAAGCACACAGGGGTCTGGGCCCATCGCCCTTAGCACACCTGCACGTTGCGTACGCGGCCGGAAGCAGAACTAGCCCCCCTTAATACAAGAGCAGGCTTACGTTCCAATCCGGCGCGCGCCACTCAGTCGCTGACGTCACGAAGGCTTCGGCTGATACCACGACGCCGGGATACCCATAACTACTCCCGCGTAGATGGTTAGTGCGTATAGACCAAATGGCCAGACTCAGATCAAATACCCAGATCTCGTTAAGCGTGTTAAGTATCCGCGAACGCCGACCAGGGCCAGGCCCACCTCTCTCCTAGGTGGTCGGAACCTGCCCTGCCGCTCCGCCTCAAAACTCCACTCGCGGGTGCTCCTCAAGCCGACCCGTCTTTAGTCACCACATGTATCATGTATAAAGTATATAGTATATACCCGTGATCAACTCCCGAGTGATCACGGCCCGATAGTATAGCATGGCAGACGGACAAGGATGTAGGGCCACTGATGATAAACTAGCATCCTATACTAAGCATTAGGATTGCAGGTAAAGGTAACAATAGTAGTAGCAAGGACAGGCTATGCATCAGGATAAGATTAACGGGAAACAGTAACATGCTACACTACTCTAATGCAAGCAGTATAGAGAAGAGTAGGCGATATCTGGTGATCAAAAGGGGGGGATTGCCTGGTTGCTCTGGCAAGAGAGAGGGGTCGTCAACACCGTAGTCGTACTGGGTAGCAGCGGCGTCAGTCTCGGTGTCTAGCGAGAGAAGAGGGGGAAGAAACAATAAATATAATGCAAGCATATGCATAGTGATGCATGATATGACAAGTAACGGCGTTAGAGGTGCCCTATCGCGGTATGAGGTGATACCGGTGAAGGGGGGAAACATCTGGGAAAGTATCCCCGGTGTTTCGCGTTTTCGCACAGATGAAACAGAGGGGGAAAGTTGCGTGTTCGCTATGCTAGGGATGCGTGGCGGATAAACGGGCTGCGTATTCAAATTCGTCTCGTCGTTCTGAGCAACTTTCATGTACAAAGTTTTTCCATCCGAGCTACGGTTTATTTTATATTAATTTTAAAAGATTTAAATCATTTTTAGGATTTATTTATTTAATTTAATCAACATTATCCAGAATAGTGTCTGCTGACGTCATCATGACGTCAGCATGACGTCAGTAGTTGACTTGGTCAACCTGACAGGTGGGTCCCGTTCGTCATACTCTGTTTTAATTAACTAACAGTTAATTAGGTTAATCTAATTATAATTAATTAACTTAATTAATTCCTTAATTAATTAATTAATTAATTTTATTATTATATATATATATATTTTTAATTCTTTTCTTCTTTCCTTTTTTTAATTAAAACGTTCTGGGGCGGTGGGGGCCCTCCTGTCAAAGGCCCATGGCCATAGTGGGTTCGGGCGATGGGTTACGGGCGCATTTTGAACGCCCAATAGGGCGTAGCGGGGCAAGGCCACCGCGGTGCAGCAGGGCGAGGCCAAAGGCGCATGCCGCCGGGAGGGCAGCTGCGGGCGCGGGCCCGGACTAGGGCGGATCTGAGCGCGGGCGGTGGCTGGTGACGCCGCACGGCGAGCAGCGGCTAACGGCGGACATGGGAGCCACCGGAGCCGTGTTGGGGCGGTGGCGTGCCAGCGGCGACGGGTTGACCAGAGGAGGTTCGTGTCGATGACAACGACAAGCGGGGCGAGGCCCGGATCTCGGATGGGCGCGGGCGTGGTGCTGCGGCAGAGAGGCGACGCACGGGCGTGCGTGCGGCCATGTGAGCACGTGCACGGGCACGGGACGGCGGTCACGGCGACGTCCAACACGGCGAGAGGGTAGAGGGAAGAGGCCGGAGCCTCACCGCGATTCGTAGGGACAGGGCAGCAGGGGTCGAGGAGGATGACGGAGACGACGCGTCGGGGAGGAGGCAGACCGGCGAGGAGGAGGAGGCACGCCGGCGAGGAGGTCCGGCGAGGTCCTCGGGCGACTGCGCGGGCTCCGGGCGGCGTCCGTGGAGCTCCGGGCAGCGGTGAATCGAGGATGAGGCGGCGGCGAACGGCGGATCGGGCGCGGCGTCGGAGCTCCCGGATCGGGAGAGGGGGGAGGCGAGGAGGACGGCGGTAGGGGGGGGGGCGCTGGCGGTGTTCGACGGGGGCGAGCGGCAGAGGGGTGGGATGGGGGCGCTCGTCGATGGGGGGGAGGGGACGCTCGTCCCTGATCCAGATCGGGACGACGAGAGGAGAGATGTGGGAAGTGGGAGGAGTGGGTTAGGGTTCGGTGTCCCCTGGGGGGGGTTAGTAGGTGTGGTGGGGTGGGCCGGTCCGGCCGGGCCGGCCTGTAGCTAGCTGGGCCGAATGGCCCAGGGGGAGGTTTTGTTTCCTTTTTTTATTTGTTTTCTGTTTATTAGTTTTCTATTTATTTTCTAGATATTTTTGTTTTATAAAATATACAAGTAGTACCTAAATTAGTGTTACAAAATACCCCAATGCCACAAAAAGTCTGGTGACAAATAAAATAGTTTAGTAATTTATTAATTGTAAAAGGCATTTAATTAATTGTTTTTGCTACTGTTTAAATCCTTATAGTTCATTTAAGCATTTTATAAAAGCTTGGTTTCTCCACCATAATTGCTTACGATTTATTTGAAACAACCCGAACATTTTAGTTTTAATTTTTTTTTTGAAAACTTTTGTTGTTTGCTTTTCTTTTGAATTTGAACTTGAACCGGTTTCGAACTAACGCAAGATTAGTAACCCAATAAGGTGACGTGGCATAATTAGCAGAGGTTACTGTAGCTTGATTATCCGGGCGCCACAATTCTCCTCCACTACAAGAAATCTCGTCCCGAGATTTAGGAGGTAGAAGGAAACAACGCGGGGTATTCATCACGCAGGCGATCCTCGCGTTCCCAAGTGGCTTCGTCTTCAGAGTGATTCGACCACTGGACTTTGAGGAATTTGATCGCCTTCTGACGTGTGCGGCGTTCAGCTTGGTCAAGAATGCGGACCGGATGCTCTTTATAAGAGAGGTCCTGTTGCAATTCAAGCACTTCAAGATCCACCGCTCGGATCGGATCCTTGAAGCAACGGCGGAGTTGTGACACATGGAACACATCGTGAACCTGAGAAAGGTTCGGCGGAAGCTCCAGTTGATATGCCACCTTTCCACGCCTTTCGAGAATAGTGAAGGGACCGATATAGCGAGGAGCTAGCTTGCCCTTGATCCCGAAGCGGTGAGCACCCTTCATTGGTGTAACTCGAAGATAAGCCTTTTCGCCAGGTTGATAGACCATGTCTTGGTGATGACGGTCATACTGACTTTTCTGACGTGACTGAGCAATCTTGAGATTCTCGCGAATAATGCGAACTTGTTCTTCGGCCTGTTGTATAATATCCGGACCAAAGAGTGGACGTTCCCCAGTTTCTGACCAGTTCAGAGGGGTTCGACACTTTCGTCCATATAGCACTTCGAAGGGGGACATCTTTAGACTAGCTTGATAGCTATTATTATAAGAGAACTCGGCATATGGAAGAGATTCCTCCCATTTCTTGCCGAATGAGATTACACAAGCTCGAAGCATGTCTTCGAGAACTTGGTTGACACGTTCAACCTGTCCTTGCGACTGAGGATGGAACGCAGTACTGAACGACAGATGAGTCCCCATAGCTTCTTGGAAACTCGCCCAAAACCTTGAAGTGAATAAGCTGCCACGGTCTGAACTGATAACCAGTGGGATACCGTGAAGTGAAACAATTCTAGCCATGTAGAGAGTAGCAAGCTGACTAGCAGTGATTGTCTCTTTGACCGCCAGGAAATGGGCAACTTTGGAAAGCCGGTCAATGACGACAAGAATAGCATCATTACCTTTCTACGATTTGGGAAATCCAGTGACGAAGTCCATTTCAACATGGTCCCATTTCCATTCAGGAATAGAGATAGGTTGCAGAGTTCCAGCAGGCCTTTGATGCTCTGCTTTGATTCGGCGACAAACGTCACACTCAGCAACATAACGAGCAATGTCCTGCTTCATATTAGACCACCAGAATCTTTGACGAATATCCTGGTACATCTTTGTACTACCAGGATGGATGGACAGAGGCGTATCATGGGCTTCTTGCATAACCCTTTTAGTCTTATCCAGGTTTTTCTTCGAACATGGTACCACTAGGCGGCCTTTGAAATACAAGGCGCCATCGTCGGCGATCGTGAAGAATGAGGGCTTTCCTCTTTTGAGGTCGCGCTTAATCTTGAGGACTTCATCGTCACATTTCTGTATCCATTTGATGGTGTCCACAAGATCTGGTTTCGCAACCAGGGTATTGAGAGAACCCTTGGAAACAACATGGAGGTTCCGTTTGGGAAAACCTTCGGGAGGGGGAGCGAGTGATCCCGGAGGAACAATATGGAGGTTCAGCCCTCTAAATTCTTCGACAAGCGAGGGCTGAACTTTGTGGACCTGGAGATGGTTGCAGTAAGACTTGCGGCTCAAGGCGTCAGCCATTACATTAGCCTTGCCGGGGGTATAGGATATACCCACGTCAAAGTCTGCAACAGTCTCCATCCATCTTTGCTGGTGTAGGTTCAAATCTGGCTGAGTAAACAGATACTTCAGACTTTGATGGTCGGTGAAGATCTCGCAACGATTACCGAGAAGGTAATGTCGCCACTGCTTCAGTGCATGAATGACAGCAGCAAGCTCGAGGTCGCGAACTGGGTAGTTTTCTTCGTGAGGGCGCAGTTGACGAGAGGCATAAGCAATCACTCTGCGCTCCTGCATTAGGACACAGCCTAATCCTTGACGGGAAGCGTCGCAGTAAATGACGAAGTCCTTCTTAGTATCAGGTGGAGCAAGTACGGGGGCAGAAGTCAACTTGTCTTTGAGCGCCTGGAAACTTTCCTGACACTTGTCTGTCCAGTCAAACTTGACACCCTTATGCAACAGATTAGTCAGGGGCCTGGCAATCTTGGAGAAGTTCTCGACGAATCGACGGCAATAGCTGGCGAGACCGAGGAAACTTCGGACTTGCTTCACATTCTTCGGAGGAGTCCAATCGAGAATAGCCTGAACTCGTTCAGGGTTGACGGCAATACCATTCTTGGAGATGACATGCCCAAGATAGGTTACTTCGGGGAGCCAGAATTCACACTTGGAATACTTAGCATACAGTTGATGCTCTCGAAGTTTTTCCAGCACAAGACGAAGATGTTCAGCATGTTCCTCCTTGTTCTTGGAAAATACAAGGATATCGTCCAAATAAACCACGACGAACTTGTCGAGGTAATCCATGAATATATAATTCATCAGACGAGAGAAGGTGGCTGGAGCATTCGTTAAACCGAATGACATGACGGTGTACTCGTATGATCCATACCGAGTCACGAAGGCAGTTTTTGGGATGTCCTCTTCACGAACATGGATCTGGTGGTAACCCAACCTCAAGTCGAGTTTGGAGAACACTGATGAGCCAGCCAGTTGATCATAAAGATCATTGATCCGAGGAAGAGGATATTTATTCTGAATGGTAGCTTGGTTTATAGGACGGTAGTCTTGGACTAATCGGTTTGTCCCATCCTTTTTCTTAACAAAGAGAGAAGGTGCTCCCCAAGGAGAGCAACTAGGACGAATGAAACCTTTGACAAGAGATTTGTCGATTTCCTCCTTAAGCTCAATGAGTTCATGCGGCGGCATTTTATAAGGTCGTTTGGCTATAGGTGTGGTGCCGGGTTTCAAGTCGATGATGAATTCGACAGCTCTAGCAGGGGGAATCCCTGGAAGTTCTTCTGGGAAGACATCTTGGAATTCACGAACGACGGGAATGTTTTCAATGCCCTCGAGTGGTGCAGCGTTCAACGCATTCAAGGCATAAAGACGTGCCTCGGCGTTCTGAACTAGATGAGCTTGGTAAGCTATTATTTCGTCAGAAGGGTGTAGCAGATGGACGACCTTAGTGGCGCAAACTATAGAAGCAGTATGCGCTTTCAACCAATCCATTCCCAGAATGAGGTCGATGTTAGACGACTTCAGGATAATGGGAGAGGCATAGAATTCCAGCCCTTCGATTTCCACGGGGACATCGATGCCAACCAGTGAGGTTTGACATTGTCCCACGGGGGTTTTTACCAATACCGAAGCGTTCATCTCCTCACATTTAACGTCATGCTTGTATGCAAAATCTTCTGACATGAATGAATGCGATGCCCCTGAATCGAATAAAACAGATGCAGGTACTGAGTTTACGAGGAGTGTACCCATCACGGTAGCAGGCTGGTCTAGAACTTCATTGAGATCAACATGGTTGGCATGAACACGACCATAAGACTTGGCACTGTTGTTGCGAGGCTGGTTGCTTCCACGGCCAGTTGCTGGGAGGGCCAGTTGATTATGGTTTTGATTGCAATCCCTAGCACGGTGACCTGGCTGACCACACTTGTAGCAGAGGCCATTATTGGGAGTGGGAACAGGAGCTTGTGGTGGTGGAGCTGGAAGTCTTGTCTGCCTAGTTGGAGGAGCAGGCAGACGAGGTGCAGCATAGGACTGCCTTGGGGCAGGTGCATCCGGCTGGTACATGCTGTTGGGGATCCATATCTTGCGCTTCTGCGAGGACGGGCCCGAAGATGAGCCCGTGTCACGGCTGCGCTTGTGAGAGCTCTGGTATTCCTGCAGACCAGTTTCGACGTTGATGGCTTTGTTCACCAGAGTGGCGAAATCAGCAAAGTCGTGCACTAGAAGTGCGAGCTTGATGTCAGCTTGAAGGCCATCACGGAACTTCTCCTGTCTGCGTGCATCAGTTGCGATGTCTTCTTCAGCATAGCGGGACAAGTCAAGAAACTCCCGCTGGTAAGCTTCCACAGTTTTATTGCCTTGGGTGAGGTTGCGGAACTCACGCTTCTTCCGGTCCATAACTCCCTGAGGAATGAAGCGAGCACGGAAGGCAGCTTGGAAGTCTGGCCAGGTGATGATTGTTCCAGCTGGCAGAGTACGCCTGTGGCTATCCCACCATTGAGCTGCGGGTCCTTTCAGGAAGAAGGAAGCAAAGGTGACATAGCTGGCAGGGGCTACATCAGCAGACTCCATCTCATAGGTGATGTCACGGAGCCAGTCATCAGCATCCAGAGGCTGAGTTGAGCTGCGGTACACAGTTGGGTTCAGGCGCATGAAATCCTGCAGGGTCACTTGGGTTGGCTGCTGGTTCATATTGGGGCGAGGAAACTGAGCCATAATATTCTCCATGAACTGACGATTCAGCTCAAACTGTTGCATCATCCCAGCCATGTACTCAGGCGGTGGTGGGGCGTTGCCACCACGACCACGACCACGACCACCTGGTCTAACCATCCTGCTAATATATAACAGGGGTAGTTCAGTATTGAGAAATGTGAAAAGACGAGAATCATTCATGATGAAAACATGCACAACGAAAGCAGCACGATAGATACTACATAGTAGTCGGCATATCTTACAAAAGAGATCATGCATGGAGTTCGTTACACAGAGTCTGGTACATAGACTAAGACATCCCAGGCGGCACGCAGGCTCGCGGCGAATGCATCTAACACTAACAAGCAAGTCTACATCAGTCCCACGCGGTACTGCGGAGGTAGCTGTAGCCTGAAAGCTGGTAGTGTGGCATCGGGTACACCACGTCGGCAACCTGGGGTCCGCGGGTACTCTGGTGCAGAACCTGACGCTCAAGTGGCAGAAGAGGACCAAGTTCGGGAGAGTAGCCTCCCACCTCTGGCCAACCGACACCCTGGGGCATCACGGTCCTGGCTGGGTAGATAGCAGAATGCGACAGCTCCCCAGATCCGACGAAGGGGTGCAACATCGTCAGAGCACGGTAGAGGTGCTGACGAGTGGTGTACAACTCGTGGCGAAGAGCTCGGTTAGCTCGATCCAGCCCATCAGCATACAGAACCAGGTTCTGATGGTAGAAGGGCTCTCGGGTGATAGTGGAGTAGGCAGCAGTGTAGTAACCCTCCGCACCAACATCGGATGCGATAGCAATGTGCCTGAAGGGGGAGGTATCCAACTCCTGATACTCTCCACGGAGACGTGTCAGAGCAGCATAAGCGGCATCGTGGACCGCCATATCGATAGTCACTCCAACACCATGGGCAGTGTGCAGCACGGTAGTGGAGTCATACTCCCGAGAGTAGAGGTGGACGATGGCACGGTACTGCTCCTGGTTGAAGTCCTGATACTCCTCATAGACGGTGTACTCAGGGTGCCAGCGATAACCCAGATAGGTCATCATCTCAACCAACACAGCAGGTGATCCTGAGGCACCAATGGCCGTCGTGTGGCGCACGACCTGCCTCGTGGGTTCCATCTGAAAACAAAGATGTTTTCACAGGAGTCAAATGACAATGTGGATAATGTTCAAGTACTACTCTAAAGAATAACTAGGGCTTATCCAACTTTGGGGTGAGCGCGGTCACGGGATCCTAGTGTTAGAGTTAGTAAAATCGTTTAACCCGAGTAGAAGAGGGTTCAGAGTCCCAGAGTAAGGATCGAGGAGTAAAAGATCCTAATACCACCCAGATGGCGACGTGGGCCCGTAAGGCACACAGCCATGTTAGTAAAAGGGTTTTGTAATGTCTAGACTCGACTTCGGCCAAGGAGTGTGGAAGGGGGATTTCTACAGGCAGTCGGCTCTGATACCAACTTGTGACGCCCCCGATTTAATCGTACACTAATCATACACGCAAACGTGTACGATCAAGATCAGGGACTCACGGGAAGATATCACAACACAACTCTACAAATAAAATAAGTCATACAAGCATCATATTACAAGCCAGGGGCCTCGAAGGCTCGAATACAAGAGCTCGATCATAGACGAGTCAGCGGAAGCAACAATATCTGAGTACAGACATAAGTTAAACAAGTTTGCCTTAAGAAGGCTAGCACAAACTGGGATACAGATCGAAAGAGGCGCAGGCCTCCTGCCTGGGATCCTCCTAACTACTCCTGGTCGTCGTCAGCGGGCATCACGTAGTAGTAGGCACCTCCGGTGTAGTAGGGGTCGTTGTCGACGGTGGCGTCTGGCTCCTGGGCTCCAACATCTGGTTGCGACAACCAGGTAGAAGGGATAGAGGGAAAGAAGGAGAAAGCAACCGTGAGTACTCATCCAAAGTACTCGCAAGCAAGAAGCTACACTACATATGCATGGGTAAATGTGTAAAGGGGCATATCGGTGGACTGAACTGCAGAAAGCCAGAATAAGAGGGGGATAGCTAATCCTTTCGAAGACTACGCTTCTGGCAGCCTCCGTCTTGCATCATGTAGAAGAGAGTAGACTGAAGTCCTCCAAGCATCATCGCATAGCAATAATCCTACCCGGCGATCCCCTCCTCGTATCCCTGAGAGAGAGCGACCACCGGTTGTATCTGGCACTTGGAAGGGTGTGTTTTATTAAGTATCCGGTTCTAGTTGTCATAAGGTCAAGATACAACTCCAAGTCGTCCTGTTACCGAAGATCACGGCTATTCGAATAGATTAACTTCCCTGCAGGGGTGCACCACATACCCCAACACGCTTGATCCCATTTGGCCGGACACACTTTCCTGGGTCATGTCCGGCCTCGGAAGATCAACACGTCGCAGCCCCACCTAGGCACAACAGAGAGGTCAGCACGCCGGTCTAAACCTAAGCGCACAGGGGTCTGGGCCCATCGCCCTTAGCACACCTGCACGTTGCGTACGCGGCCGGAAGCAGAACTAGCCCCCCTTAATACAAGAGCAGGCTTACGTTCCAATCCGGCGCGCGCCACTCAGTCGCTGACGTCACGAAGGCTTCGGCTGATACCACGACGCCGGGATACCCATAACTACTCCCGCGTAGATGGTTAGTGCGTATAGACCAAATGGCCAGACTCAGATCAAATACCCAGATCTCGTTAAGCGTGTTAAGTATCCGCGAACGCCGACCAGGGCCAGGCCCACCTCTCTCCTAGGTGGTCGGAACCTGCCCTGCCGCTCCGCCTCAAAACTCCACTCGCGGGTGCTCCTCAAGCCGACCCGTCTTTAGTCACCACATGTATCATGTATAAAGTATATAGTATATACCCGTGATCAACTCCCGAGTGATCACGGCCCGATAGTATAGCATGGCAGATGGACAAGGATGTAGGGCCACTGATAATAAACTAGCATCCTATACTAAGCATTAGGATTGCAGGTAAAGGTAACAACAGTAGTAGCAAGGACAGGCTATGCATCAGGATAAGATTAACGGGAAACAGTAACATGCTACACTACTCTAATGCAAGCAGTATAGAGAAGAGTAGGCGATATCTGGTGATCAAAAGGGGGGGCTTGCCTGGTTGCTCTGGCAAGAGAGAGGGGTCGTCAACACCATAGTCGTACTGGGTAGCAGCGGCGTCGGTCTCGGTGTCTAGCGAGAGAAGAGGGGGAAGAAACAATAAATATAATGCAAGCATATGCATAGTGATGCATGATATGACAAGTAACGGCGTTAGAGGTGCCCTATCGCGGTATGAGGTGATACCGGTGAAGGGGGGAAACATCTGGGAAAGTATCCCCGGTGTTTCGCGTTTTCGCACAGATGAAACAGAGGGGGAAAGTTGCGTGTTCGCTATGCTAGGGATGCGTGGCGGATAAACGGGCTGCGTATTCAAATTCGTCTCGTCGTTTTGAGCAACTTTCATGTACAAAGTTTTTCCATCCGAGCTACGGTTTATTTTATAATAATTTTAAAAGATTTAAATCATTTTTAGGATTTATTTATTTAATTTAATCAACATTATCCAGAATAGTGTCTGCTGACGTCATCATGACGTCAGCAGTTGACTTGGTCAACCTGACAGGTGGGTCCCGTTCGTCATACTCTGTTTTAATTAACTAACAGTTAATTAGGTTAATCTAATTATAATTAATTAACTTAATTAATTCCTTAATTAATTAATTAATTAATTAATTTTATTATTATATATATTTTTTTAATTCTTTTCTTCTTTCCTTTTTTTAATTAAAACGTTCTGGGGCGGTGGGGGCCCTCCTGTCAAAGGCCCATGGCCATAGTGGGTTCGGGCGATGGGTTACGGGCGCATTTTGAACGCCCAATAGGGCGTAGCGGGGCAAGGCCACCGCGGTGCAGCAGGGCGAGGCCAAAGGCGCATGCCGCCGGGAGGGCAGCTGCGGGCGCGGGCCCGGACTAGGGCGGATCTGAGCGCGTGCGGTGGCTGGTGACGCCGCACGGCGAGCAGCGGCTAACGGCGGACATGGGAGCCACCGGAGCCGTGTTGGGGCGGTGGCGTGCCAGCGGCGACGGGTTGACCAGAGGAGGTTCGTGTCGATGACAACGAC
Source organism: Triticum urartu (assembly GCF_056163025.1). NCBI lineage: Eukaryota > Viridiplantae > Streptophyta > Magnoliopsida > Poales > Poaceae > Triticum > Triticum urartu. Next base: position 369,944,706 of record NC_141878.1, read on the forward strand.
AAGCGGGCGAGGCCCGGATCTCGGATGGGCGCGGGCGTGGTGCTGCGGCAGAGAGGCGACGCACGGGCGTGCGTGCGGCCATGTGAGCACGTGCACGGGCACGGGATGGCGGTCACGGCGACGTCCAACACGGCGAGAGGGTAGAGGGAAGAGGCCGGAGCCTCACCGCGATTCGTAGGGACAGGGCAGCAGGGGTCGAGGAGGATGACGGAGACGACGCGTCGGGGAGGAGGAAGACCGGCGAGGAGGAGGAGGCACGCCGGGGAGGAGGTCCGGCGAGGTCCTCGGGCGACTGCGCGGGCTCCGGGCGGCGTCCGTGGAGCTCCGGGCGGCGGTGAATCGAGGATGAGGCGGCGGCGAACGGCGGATCGGGCGCGGCGTCGGAGCTCCCGGATCAGGAGAGGGGGGAGGCGAGGAGGACGGCGGTGGGGGGGGGGGCGCTGGCGGTGTTCGACGGGGGCGAGCGGCAGAGGGGTGGGATGGGGGCGCTCGTCGATGGGGGGGAGGGGACGCTCGTCCCTGATCCAGATCGGGACGACGAGAGGAGAGATGTGGGAAGTGGGAGGAGTGGGTTAGGGTTCGGTGTCCCCTGGGGGGGTTAGTAGGTGTGGTGGGGTGGGCCGGTCCGGCCGGGCCGGCCTGTAGCTAGCTGGGCCGAATGGCCCAGGGGGAGGTTTTGTTTCCTTTTTTTTATTTGTTTTCTGTTTATTAGTTTTCTATTTATTTTCTAGATATTTTTGTTTTATAAAATATACAAGTAGTACCTAAATTAGTGTTACAAAATACCCCAATGCCACAAAAAGTCTGGTGACAAAATAAAATAGTTTAGTAATTTATTAATTGTAAAAGGCATTTAATTAATTGTTTTTGCTACTGTTTAAATCCTTATAGTTCATTTAAGCATTTTATAAAAGCTTGGTTTCTCCACCATAATTGCTTACGATTTATTTGAAACAACCCGAACATTTTAGTTTTAATTTTTTTTTGAAAACTTTTGTTGTTTGCTTTTCTTTTGAATTTGAACTTGAACCGGTTTCGAACTAACGCAAGATTAGTAACCCAATAAGGTGACGTGGCATAATTAGCAGAGGTTACTGTAGCTTGATTATCCGGGCGCCACAGAGGAGCTCCAGGGGGCCCACGAGGTAGGGGGCGTGCCCCCACCCTCGTGGCCAGGGTGTGGGCCCCCTGGTCTTCATCTTTTGCAAGGATTTTTTATTATTTCCAAAAAGACGTTCTGTGAAGTTTCAGGTCATTCCGAGAACTTTTGTTTCTGCACATAAATAACACCATGGCAATTCTGCTGAAAGCAACGTCAGTCCGGGTTAGTTCCATTAAAATCATGCAAGTTAGAGTCCAAAACAAGGGCAAAAGTGTTTGGAAAAGTAGATATGGCGGAGACGTATCAACTCCCCCAAGCTTAAACCTTTGCTTGTCCTCAAGCAATTCAGTTGACAAACTGAAAGTGATAAAGAAAAACTTTTACAAACTCTGTTTGCTCTTGTTGTTGTAAATATGTAAAGCCAGCATTCAAGTTTTCAGCAAAGATTATGAACTAACCATATTCACAATAGCTCTCAGGTATCATGTTATTCATATCAATGGCATAATCAACTAGCGAGAAATAATAATAAATCTCGGATGACAACACTTTCTCAAAACAATCATAATATGATATAACAAGATGGTATCTTGCTAGCCCTTTCTGAGATGGCAAAACATAAATGCAGAGCATCTTTAAAGATCAAGGACTAACTAGACATTGTAATTCATGATAAAAGAGATCCAGTCAAGTCATACTCAATGTAAACTAACAGTAATGAATGCAAATGACAGTGGTGCTCTCCAACTGGTGCTTTTTAATAAGAGGATGACGACTCAACATAAAAGTAAATAGATAGGCCCTTCACTGAGGGAAGCAGGGATTTGTAGAGGTTCCAGAGCTCGGTTTTGAAATAGAGGTGAATAATATTTTGAGCGGTATACTTTCATTGTCAACATAACAACCAAGAGATGGCGATATCTTCCATGCTACATACATTATAGGCGGTTCCCAAACAGAATGGTAAAGTTTATACTCCCCCTCCACCAACAAGCATCAATCCATGGCTTGCTCGAAACAACGAGTGCCTCCTACTAACAAGAGTCCCAGGGGGAGTTTTGTTTGCAATTATTTTGATTTGATTTGCATAAACCGTGGGACTGGGCATCCCGGTGACTAGCCATTTTCTCGTGAGTGAGGAGCGGAGTCCACTCCTCTTGAGAATAACCCGCCTAACATGGAAGATACGGACAGCCCTAGTTGATACATGAGCTATTCGAGCATACAAAACAAGATATTTATTTGAAGGTTTAGAGTTTGGCACATACAAATTTACTTGGAACGGCAGGTAGATACCGTATATAGGTAGGTATGGTGGACTCATATGGAATAACTTTTGGGGTTTATGGAGTTGGATGGACAAGCAGTATTCCCGCTTACTACAGGTGAAGGTTAGCCAAAAGACTGGGAAGCGACCAGCTAGAGAGCGACAACAGTCATGAACATGCATTAAAATTAATCAACACCGAATGCAAGCATGAGTAGGATATAATGCACCATGAACATAAATATCGTAGAGGCTATGTTGATTTTGTTTCAACTACATGCGTGAGAATGTGCCAAGTCAAGCCACTCGAATCGTTCAAAAGAGGATACCACCCTATCATACCACATCACAACCATTTTAATAGCATGTTGGCACGCAAGGTAAACCATTATAAGCTCCTAGCTAATTAAGCATGGAATAAGCAACTATAATCTCTAATTGTCATTGCAAACATGTTTATTCATAATAGGCTGAATCAGGAACGATGAACTAATCATATTTACAAAAACAAGAGAGGTCGAGTTCATACCAGCTTTTCTCATCTCAGTCAGTCCATCTTATATCATCATAATTGCCTTTCACTTGCCCGACCGAATGGTGTGGATAATAATAATAGTGCGCGTGCATTGGACTAAGCTGGAATCTGCAAGCATTCAATAAACATGAGAAGACAAGGCAATATGGGTTCTTTTGTCAGATCAACAATAATGCATATAAGAGCCACTTCAACAATTTAATCATGGTCTTCTCCTATCGACCTCCAAAAAAAAGAAATAAAACTATTTACACGTGAAAGCTCCCAACAAGCAAAAAGAAGAACATGAAATCTTTTTGGGTTTTCTTTTTAATTACTACTACAAGCATGGAAATTAAAACTAGCTAAAAGCTACAACTAATTTTTTGTTTTTTTCTTAAGGTTTATTAATGCTACCTCTTGAGAACTGCGTTGGATTTCCCCGAAGAGGAAGGGATGATGCAGCAAAGTAGCATATGTATTTCCCTCAGTTTTTGAGAACCAAGGTATCACTCCAGTAGGAGGCTATGCTCGAGTCCCTCGTACCTACACAAAAACAATAGCTCAATGCAACCAACGCGGTTAGCGGTTGTTAATCCCTTCACGGTCACTTACGAAAGTGAGATCTGATAGAGATGATAAATAATATTTTTGGTATAAAGATGCAAAGTAAATAAAGTAAAAGCAAAGCAATAATAAAGTGATGGAGATTCATATGATGAGAAAGAGACCTGGGGGCCATAGGTTTCACTAGTGGCTTCTCTCAAGAGCATAAGTATTCTACGGTGGGTGAACAAATTACTGTTGAGCAATTGACAGAATTGAGCATAGTTATGAGAATATCTAGGTATGATCATGTATATAGGCATCACGTCCGAGACAAGTAGACCGAAGCGATTCTGCATCTACTACTATTACTCCACTCATCGACTGCTATCCAGCATGCATCTAGAGTTTTAAGTTGAAAACAGAGTAACGCCTTAAGCAAGATGACATGATGTAGAGGGATAATTTCATGCAATATGATAAAAAAAACCATCTTGTTATCCTCGATGGCAACAATACAATGCGTGCCTTGCTGCCCCTTCTGCCACTTGGAAAGGACACCGCAAGATTGAACCCAAAGCTAAGCACTTCTCCCATGGCAAGAACAACCAATCTAGTAGGCCAAACCAAACTGATAATTCGAAGAGACTTGCAAATATAACCAATCATACATAAAAGAATCCAGAGAAGATTCAAATATTATTCATAGATAGACTTGATCATAAACCCACAATTCATCGGTCTCAACAAACACAGCGCAAAAAGAAGATTACATCAAATAGATCTCCACAAGAGAGGGGGAGAACATTGTATTGAGATCCAGAAAGAGAGAAGAAGCCATCTAGCTACTAGCTATGGATCCGTAGGTCTGAATTAAACTACTCACACTTCATCGGAGGGGCTTGGATGATGATGTAGAAGCCCTCCGTGATCGATGCCCCCTCCGGCGGAGCTCCGGAACAGGCCCCAAGATGGGATCTCATGGATACAGAAAGTTGCGGCGGTGGAATTAGGTTTTTGGCTCCGTCCCCGATCGTTTGGGGTATGTGGATATATATAGGAGGAAGAAGTACGTCGGTGGAGCTTTGAGGGGCCCACGAGGCAAGGGGGCGCGCCCTAGGGGGGGGGCGCCCCCTACCCTCATGACCACCTCGTGGCTTTCTTGACGGAGGGTCCAAGTCTCCTGGATCTTATCTGATGAGAAAATCACGTTTCCGAAGGTTTCATTCCGTTTGGACTCCATTTGATATTCCTTTTCTTCGAAACCCTAAAACAGGCAAAAAACAACAATTCTGGGCTGGGCCTCCGGTTAATAGGTTAGTCCCAAAAATAATATAAAAGTGGAAAATAAAGCCCAATAATGTCTAAAACAGTAGATAATATAGGATGGAGCAATCAAAAATTATAGATATGTTGGAGACGTATCAAGCATCGCCAAGCTTAATTCCTGCTCGTCCTCGAGTAGGTAAATGATAAAAACAAAATTTTTGATGCAGAGTGCTACTTGGCATAATTTTAATGTAATTCTTCTTAATTGTGGTATGAATATTCAGATCCAAAAGATTCAAGACAAAAGTTCATATTGACATAAAAATGATAATACTTCAAGCATACTAACTAAGCAATTATGTCTTCTCAAAATAACATGGCCAAAGAAAGTTCATCCCTACAAAATCATATAGTTTAGTCATTTTTCATTTTCGTCACACAAGAATGCTATCATCATGCACAACCCCGATGACAAGCCAAGCAATTGTTTCATACTTTAGTAATCTCAAACCTATATACTTTCACGCAATATATGAGCGCGAGCCATGGACATAGCACTATGGGTGGAATAGAATATAATGAGGGGGGTTATGTGGAGAAGACAAAAAGGAGAAAGTCTCACATCAACGAGGCTAATCAATGGGCTATGGAGATGCCCACCGATTGGTGTTAATGCAAGGAGTAGGGATTGCCATGCAACAGATGCACTAGAGTTATAAATGTGTGAAAGCTCAACAAAAGAAACTAGTGGGTGTGCATCCAACTTGCTTGCTCATGAAGACCTAGGGCACTTGAGAAGGCCCATTGTTGGAATATACAAGCCAAGTTCTATAATGAAAAATTCCCACTAGTATATGAAAGTGATAACATGAGAGACTCTCTACTATGAAGATCATGGTGCTACTTTGAAGCACAAGTGTGGTAAAAGGATAGTAACATTGTCCCTTCTCTCTTTTTCTCTCATTTTTTGGGCCTTTTCTTTTTTATGGCCTTTCTCTTTTTTTGGGCCTTCTCTTTTTTATGGATTTTCCCTTTTTTAATTTATTCCTCACTTGGGACAATGCTCTAATAATGATTATCATCACACTTCTATTTATTTACAACTCAATGATTACAACTCGATACTAGAACAAAGATGACTCTATATGAATGCCTCCGGCGGTGTACCGGGATATGCAATGAACCGGGAGTGACATGTATGAAAGAATTATGAACGGTGGCTTTGCCACAAATACTATGTCAACTACATGATCATGCCAAGCAATATGACAATAATGAATGTGTCATGATGAACGGAATGATGGAAAGTTGCATGGCAATATATCTCGGAATGGCTATGGAAATGCCATAATAGGCAGGTATGGTGGCTGTTTTGAGGAAGATATAATGTGGTTTATGTGTGAAAGAGCGTATCATATCACGGGGTTTGGATGGACCGGCGAAGTTTGCGCCAACTCTCAATGTGAGAAAGGGCAATGCACGGTACCGAAGAGGCTAGCAAGGATGGAAGGGTGAGAGTGCGTATAATCCATGGACTCAACATTAGTCATAAAGAACTCACATACTTATTACAAAAATCTACAAGTCATCAAAAACCTCGGCACTAAGCGCATGCTCCTAGGGGGATAGATTGGTAGGAAAATACCATCGCTCGTCCCGGACCGCCACTCATAAGGAAGACAATCAAATAACACCTCATGTTTCAAATTTGTTGCATAACGTTTACCATATGTGCATGCTTCGGGACTTGCAAACCTCAACACAAGTATTTCTCAATTTCACAACTACTCAACTAGCATGACTTTGATATTATTACCTCCATATCTCAAAACAATCATCAAGCATCAAACTTTTCTTAGTATTCAACACACTCATACGAAAGTTTTATTATTAATCTTCCATACCAAGCATATTAGGATTTTAAGAAAATTACCATGCTATTAAGACTCTCAAAATAATATAAGTGAAGCATGAGAGAACAATAGTTTCTATAAAAAATCCACCACCGTGCTCTAAAAGATATAAGTGAAGCACTAGAGCAAAACTATAAAGCTCAAATGATATAAGTGCAGCACATAGAGTATTCTATCAAATTCCAAATCATGTATGGCTCTCTCAAAAGGTGTGTACAGCAAGGATGATTGTGTTAAACTAATAATCAAAGACTCAAATCATAAAAGACGCTCCAAGCAAAACACATATCATGTGGTGAATTAAAATATAGCTCCAAGTAAAGTTACCGATAGAAGTAGACAAAAAAGGGGATGCCTTCCGGGCATCCCCAAGCGTTGGCTTTTAGGTGTACTTAGATTATCTTGGGGGTACCATGAGCATCCCCAAGCTTAGGCTCTTGCCACTCCTTGTTCCATAATCCATCAAATCTTTACCCAAAACTTGAAAACTTCACAACACAAAACTTAAAGTAGAAAACTTGTGAGCTCCGTTAGCGAAAGAAAACAAAAGACCACTTCAAGGTACTGTAATTAACTCATTATTTATTTATATTGGTGTTATACCCACTGTATTCCAACTTATCTATGGATTATAAACAATTTTACTAGTCATAGATTCATCAAAATAAGCAAACAACACACGTAAAACAGAATCTGTCAAAAACAGAACAGTCTGTAGTAATCTGTAGCTATCGCAAGATCTGGAACCCCAAAAATTCTAAAATAAATTTTTGGAAGTGAGGAATTTATCTACTAATTATCTGTAAAAATAATTAACTAAATATCACTTTCCAAATAAAAATTACAGCAGTTCTCGTGAGCGCTAAAGTTTCTGTTTTTTACAGCAAGTTCAATCAAGACTTTCCCCAAGTCTTCCCAACGGTTCTAATTGGCACAAACACTAATTAAACACGAAAAACACAAACAAAACAGAGGCTAAATAATTTATTTATTACTAAACAGGAGCAAAAAGCAAGGAATAAAAATAAAATTGGGTTGCCTCCCAACAAGCGCTATCGTTTAACGCCCCTAGCTAGGCATAACAAGCAAGAATAGATCTAGGTAGTGCCATCTTTGGTAGGCAATCCATAAGTGGCTCTCATGATAGATTCATATGGTAATTTTATTTTCTTTCTAGGGAAGTGTTCCATGCCCTTTTTCAATGGAAATTGAAATCTAATATTCCCTTCCTTCATATCAATAATTGCACCAACTATTCTAAGGAAAGGTCTACCAAGAATAATAGGGAAAGAAGGATTGCAATCTATATCAAGAACGATAAAATCTACAGGCACATAATTCCTATTTGCAACAATAAGAACATCATTAATTCTTCCCATAGGTTTCTTAATAGTGGAATCCGCAAGATGCAAGTTTAGAGAGCAATCATCAAAATCACGGAAATCTAGTAAATCACACAAAGTTTTGGGAATAGTAGAGACACTAGCACCCAAATCACAGAGAGCATAAACTCATAAATTTTAATTTTAATCTTAATAGTTGGTTCCCACTCATCATAAAGTTTTCTAGGGATAGAAACTTCCAATTCAAGTTTTTCTTCATAAGATTGCATCAAGGCATCAACTATATGTTTAGTAAACACTTTATTTTGACTATAAGCGTGAGGAGATTTTAGCTTGGATTGCAACAAGGAAATACAATCAATTAAAGAGCAATTTTCATAATTAAATTCCTTGAAATCCAATATAGTGGGTTTAGCAACATCTAGGGTTTAATTTCTTCAATCCCACTTTTATCAAATTTAGCATCAAGATCAATAAATTCCGTATTCTTAGCACGCCTTCTAGGTAAAGGTGGATCATATTCAGTCCCATCATTATCAAGATTCATATTGCAAAACAAAGATTTAATAGGGGACACATAAATAACTTTTAGATCTTCATCATTATTTTCATAGGAACTAGAAGAACACGCTTTTATAAAGGCATCTTTCTTAGCACGCATCCTAGCGGTTCTTTCTTTGCACTCGTCAATGGAAATTCTCATGGATTTGAGAGACTAATTGATATCATGCTTAGGTGGAATAGATCTAAGTTTCAAAGAATCAACATCAAGAGCAATTCTATCAACGTTCCTAGCCAAATCATCAATCTTAAGCAATTTTTCTTCAACCATAGCATTAAAATTCTTTTGTGAAGAAATAAATTCTTTAATATTAGATTCAAAATCAGAGGGCATCTTATTATAATTTCCATAAGAATTGTTGTAGGAATTACCATAATTATTAGAGGGATTACTAGCATAAGGCCTAGGGTTGAAATTTCCTCTATACGTGTTGTTACCAAAATTGTTCCTACCAACAAAATTCACATCCATGGATTCATTATTATTATCAATCAAAGTAGACAAGGGCACATCATTAGGATCGGAAGAAACACTCTTATTAGCAAATAATTTCATAAGTTCATCCATCTTTCCACTCAAAACATTAATTTCTTCTATCGCATGCACCTTTTTAGTAGATCTTTCAGTATGCCATTGAGAATAATTAACCATAATATTATCTACGAGTTTAGTAGCTTCTCCTAAAGTGATTTCCATAAAAGTGCCTCCCGTGGCTGAATCTAAAAGATTTCTAGAAGCAAAATTCAAACCGGCATAAATTTTTTGTATAATCATCCACAAATTCAAATTACGAGTAGGGCAATTACGTATCATTAATTTCATTCTCTCCAAAGCTTGTGCAAAATGTTCATGATCAAGTTGTTTAAAATTCATAATATCATTTCTAAGAGATATGATCTTAGCGGGAGGAAAATACTTAGAGATAAAAGCATCTTTGCACTTGTTCCATGAATCAATACTATTTTTAGGCAAAGATGAAAACCAAGCTTTAGCACGATCTCTAAGTGAAAAAGGAAATAGCTTCAATTTAACAATATCATTATCGACATCTTTCTTCTTTTGCATGTCACACAAATCAACGAAGCTATTAAGATGGGTAGCGGCATCTTCACTAGGAAGGCCGGAGAACGGATCTTTCATGACAAGATTCAACAAAGTAGTATTAATTTCACAAGATTCAGCATCGGTAAGAGGAGCAATCGGAGTGCTAAGGAAATCATTATTGTTGGTATTGGTGAAGTCACACAATTTAGTATTATCTTGAGCCATCGCGACAAACAAGCAATCCAACACACGAGCAAACAAAAAGCAAACGGGCAAAAAGAGGCAAATAGAGAAAGAGAGAGAGGATAGAGAGAGAGGGCGAATAAAACGACAAGGGTGAAGTGGGGGAGAGGAAAACGAGAGGCAAATGGTAAATAATGTAATGCGGGAGATAGGGATTGTGATGGGTACTTGGTACGTTGACTTTGCGCAGACTCCCCGGCAACGGCGCCAGAAATTCTTCTTGCTACCTCTTGAGCACTGCGTTGGATTTCCCTGAAGAGGAAGGGATGATGCAACAAAGTGGCGTAAGTATTTCCCTTAGTTTTTGAGAACCAAGGTATCAATCCAGTAGGAGGCTACGCTCGAGTCCCTTGTACCTAAACAAAAACAATAGCTCAACGCAACCAACGCGCTTAGGGGTTGTCAATCCCTTCACGGTCACTTATGAAAGTGAGATCTGATAGAGATGATAAATAATATTTTTGGTATTTTTGGTATAAAGATGCAAAGTAAATAAAGTAAAAGAAAAGTAAAAGCAAAGCAATAATAAAGTGATGGAGATTGATATGATGAGAAAGAGACCCGGGGGCCATAGGTTTCACTAGTGGCTTCTCTTAAGAGAATAAGTATTCTACGGTGGGTGAACAAATTACTGTTGAGCAATTGATAGAATTGAGCATAGTTATGAGAATATCTAGATATGATCATGTATATAGGCATCACGTCGGAGACAAGTAGACCGAAACGATTCTGCATCTACTACTATTACTCCACTCATCGACCGCTATCCAGCATGCATCTAAAGTATTAAGTTAAAAACAGAGTAACGCCTTAAGCAAGATGACATAATGTAGAAGGATAATTTCATGCAATATGATAAAAACCCCATCTTGTTATCCTCGATGGAAACAATACAATACGTGCCTTGCTGCCCCTTCTGTCACTGGGAACGGACACCGCAAGATTGAACCCAAAGCTAAGCACTTCTCCCATGGCAAGAACAACCAATCTAGTAGGCCAAACCAAGCTGATAATTCGAAGAGACTTGCAAAGATAACCAATCATACATAAAAGAATTCAGAGAAGATTCAAATATTATTCATAGATAGACTTGATCATAAACCTACAATTCATCGGTCTCAACAAACACACCGCTATGGACCCGTATTCATAGAGAAGATTCAAATATTATTCAAATAGATCTCCACAAGAGAGGGGAGAACATTGTATTGAGATCCAAAAAGAGAGAAGAAGCCATCTTGCTACTAGCTATGGACCCGTAGGTCTGAACTAAACTACTCACACTTCATCGGAGGGGCTTGGATGATGATGTAGAAGCCCTCCGTGATCGATGCCCCCTCCGACAGAGCTCCGGAACAGGCCCCAAGATGGGATCTCGTGCATACAGAAAGTTGAGGCGGTGGAATTAGGTTTTTGGCTCTGTCCCCGATCGTTTGGGGGTACGTGGATATATATAGGAGGAAGAAGTACGTCGGTGGAGCTTCGAGGGGCCCACGAGGCAGGGGGCACGCCCTAGGGGGGGCGCCCCTACCCTCGTGACCACCTCGTGGCTTTCTTGACGGAGGGTCCAAGTCTCTTGGATCTTATCTGATGAGAAAATCACGTTTCGGAAGGTTTCATTCCGTTTGGACTCTGTTTGATATTCCTTTTCTTCGAAACCCTAAAACAGGCAAAAAAAAACAGCAATTCTGGGCTGGGCCTCTGGTTAATAGGTTAGTCCCAAAAATAATATGAAAGTGGAAAATAAAGCCCAATAATGTCTAAAACAGTAGATAATATAGCATGGAGCAATGAAAAATTATAGATACGTTGGAGACGTATCAATTAAGCACACAAGAAGAAAGCAAAAAGGAAATAAACTAGCATGGATGATAGAATGAAAAAGTATGAGCACCGACATCTAGCAATGAGTGTGTGAACATGAATATAATGTTGGTGAGAAATACGTACTCCCCCAAGCTTAGGCTTTTGGCCTAAGTTGGTTTGGCCTGGAGGATATCCATAGTTGTAGCCGGGGTCGTACTGAGATGCAGCGGCTATCGCCTCCTGAGCTGCAGCGTGGCGACGAGCGGCCTCCGCCATCCTCTCGTACTCATCTGCCTCCTCTCTGGTAATAACATATCTTCCTTTTGCCTGATAATCAAAGAAGGCAGGAGCAGGGAGAGTAATACGGACAGCACGACGTCTGTCAAAGATTAAGCGATACTCGAGAGGTGATTCATTCCTCTGAACAAACTGGTGGTGAACCATATCATTAAAGTCTAAGTAAGCAGGAGGCAATTCAATATCATCATTACGTATGGTTACACCAAGAAAATCAGCTAAGCTGGTTGCATAGATTCCACCAAAGAAATCTCCATTAAATCTATTATTATGCAACCTACGTGCAACAATGGCTCCCAAATTATAAGATTTGTCTCCTAACACAACACTCCTAAGAATACTGAGGTCAGGAACACACATATGAAATGCTTCATCTTTACCATTTATGCACCTACCTATGAAGAGAGCAAAATAATGTATAGCAGGAAAATGAATGCTCCCTATGGTAGCTTGTGCTATATCTCTAGATTCCCCCATAGTGATACTAGCAAGAAATTCTTTAAATTCAGATTTGCGGGGTTCACTAGCACTACCCCATTGCGGAAGTTTGCAAGCTGTGGTAAAATCCTCTAAGTCCATCGTATAAGATTTTTCATAAAGATCAAACAGGACAGTTGGAGAATTACGTGAAGATGAAAATTCAAACCTCCACACAAAGGAACTAGTGAGATAGTGGTACTGGCGGCATTTTTCTGCCTCAAAGCTCACAAGATCAGCGTTACGCAAATATGCGTTAAATTCTTCCTTGATTCCCGCTCCATCCATAAAGTTTCCTGAAGGCCATTCACAGGGCCGCACTGGAGCGTCCCTTGGTGGCTCATCGTCAGCATCACGCATTGCAAGCCTGGGTCCTTGCTTCCTTGAAGAACCACCTTGGTACATTTTCCTAAGCATATTTCTTCCTCTGAAAAATTTCTGAATTTTTTAGTAACTTCAAACAAAAGTGAGCCAAGCTCAACAAAATTGATAGAAACAACTCCTACAAGTGCCTAGAGCCTATATCATGCATTAGAACTACTTGGGACCATATAAAATTGACATGCAAGCTCTAGAATAGGGTCACCTAGGCAGCACAAATTTGCAATGAATAAAGCACTAGAACAAAAACTAATTGGACAAATGGAGGAGTCACATACCAAGGAACAATCCCCCCAAGCAGTTTTGTGAGAGGTGCTTTGAGCAAGGAGATCGAAAATCGCAGCAAAATGAGCTAGAACTCGTGCTTGAGCTGGATAATCGTGTTTGTGGGAGGAAGAAGGAGTGTGTGGGTGTAGGAATAAGTGGAGGAGGGCCACCGTGGGCCCACGAGGCAGGGGGCGCGCCCAGGGGGTACGGCGCGCCCTCCACCCTCGTGGCCAGGTGGATGCCCCCTGCTGTGTTCTCAGTGCCAAATATTCTCAAATATTCCAGAAAAAATCATATTTAAATTTCAGGGCGTTTGGAGAATTTTTATTTTCGGGGTATTTTTATATTGCACAGATAATTCAGATAACAAACAGAAAATACTATTTTTTATTTTATTTAATATAAATAACAGAAAGTAAAAGGAGGGTACAGAGAGTTGTGCCTTCTAGTTTCATCCATCTCATGCTCATCAAAAGGAATCCACTAACAAGGTTGATCAGGTCTTGTTAACAAACTCATTCCAAATAACATGGAACCGGAGAAATTTCGAATAACACTATGTTACCTCAACGGGGATATGCACATCCCCAATAATAAGAATATCATATTTCTTTTTGATAGTATGTAGAGGAAATTCAAAACCTCCAATAATAATCGATGGAATTTTTCCAATAGAGTTGATACTATGAACTTGAGGTTGTTTCCTCGGAAAGTGTACCGTATGCTCATTACCATTAACATGAAAAGTGACATTGCCTTTGTTGCAATCAGTAACAGCCCCTGCAGTATTCAAAAAGGGTCTTCCAAGAATAATAGACATACTATCGTCCTCGGGAATATCAAGAATAACAAAGTCCGTTAAAATAGTAATGTTTTCAACCACAACAGGCACATCCTCACATATACCGACATGTATAGCAGTTGATTTATCAGCCATTTGCAAAGATATTTCAGTAGGTGTGAACTTATTCAAATCAAGTCTACGATATAAAGAGAGAGGCATAACACTAACACCGGATCCAAGATCACATAAAGCAGTTTTAACATAGTTTCTTTTAATGGAGCATGGTATAGTAGGTACTCCTGGATCTCCAAGTTTCTTTGGTATTCCACCTTTAAAAGTATAATTAGCAAGCATGGTAGAAATCTCAGCTTTCGGTATCTTTCTTTTATTTGTAACAATATCTTTCATATACTTAGCATAAGGATTCATTTTGAGCATATCAGTTAATCGCATACGCAAAAAGATAAGTCTAATCATTCCAGCAAAGCGCTCAAAATCCTCATCATCCTTTTTCTTGGATGGTTTGGGAGGAAAAGGCATGGGTTTCTGAACCCAAGGCTCTCTTTCCTTACCGTGTTTCCTAGCAACAAAGTCTTTATTATCATAACGTTGATTCTTTGATTGTGGGTTATCAAGATCAACAGCAGGTTCAATTTCTATATTATTATCATTGCTAGGTTGAGAATCATCATGAACATCATCATTAACATTTTCATTAGGTTCATGTTCATTCCCAGATTGTGTTTCAGCATCAAAAATAGAAATATCATTTGGATTCTTAGGTTTTTCAGCAATAGGTTCACTAGAAGCATGCAAAGTCCTATCATTTTTCTTTTTCTTCATTTTAGAAGAACTAGGTGCATCTATATTATTTCTCTGAGAATCTTGCTCAATTCTCTTAGGGTGGCCTTCAGGATACAGAGCTTCCTGAGTCATTCTACTCGTTCTAGTAGCCACTCTAACATCATAATCATTATTTTTACTATTCAATCCATTGAGCAAATCATTTTGAGCTTTAAGTACTTGTTCTACTTGAGTGGTAACCATAGAAGCATGTTAATGAGTTTAAGTTCACCTTTAACTCTAGACATATAATCACCCAAGTGTTCAATCATATAAGCATTCTGTTTTAACTGTCTACCAAATTAAGCATTAAAATCTTCTTGCTTAACCATAAAGTTTTCAAATTCATCCAAACATTGGCTAGCAACCTTAATAGGAGGGATTTCAGCTTTATCATATCTATAGAGAGAATTTACCTTTATTACCTGTGTCGGGTTATCAAGACCATGAGTTTCTTCAATAGGTGATGGATTAAGATCATATGTTTCTTCAACAGGCGGTAAATTAAGCCCATGTATTTCTTCAATAGGTGGTAAATTCTTAACATCTTCAGCTTTAATACCTTTTCTTTCATAGACTTTGCCTCTTCCATATCTTCAGGACTGAGAAATAGAACACCTCTTTTCTTCGGAGTTGGTTTAGGAATAGGTTTAGGAAGTGTCCAATTATTTTCATTTGTCAACATATTATTCAATAGAATTTCAGCTTCATCCGGTATTCTTTCCATGAAAACAGAACCAACACAACTATCCAGGTAATCTCTGGACGCATCGGTCAGTCCATTATAAAAGATATCAAGTATTTCATTTTTCTTAAGAGGATGATCAGGCAAAGCATTAAGTAACTTGAGAAGCATCCCCCAAGCTTGTGGGAGACTCTCTTCTTCAATTTGCAAAAAGTTGTATATATCCCTTAAAGCAGCTTGTTTCTTATGAGCAGGGAAATATTTAGCAGAGAAGTAATAAATCATATCCTGGGGACTATGTACACAACCAGGATCCAAAGAATTAAACCATATCTTAGCTTGACCCTTTAATGAGAACGAAAATATTTTAAGGATATAAAGGTAGCGAGATTTCTCATCATTAGTGAACAGGGTGGCTATATCATTTAATTTAGTAAGATGTGCCACAACAGTTTTAGATTCATAGCCATGAAAAGGATCAGATTCAACCAAAGTAATTATATCAGGATCAACAGAGAATTCATAATCCTTATCAGTAACACAGATAGGTGAAGTAGCAAAAGCAGGGTCAGGTTTCATTCTAGCATTAAGAGATTGCTGCTTCCATTTAGCTAATAACCTCTTGAGCTCGTATTTATCTTTGCAAGCTAAAATATCTAGAGCAGCTTCTTTTCCAAAACATAACCCTCAGGAATAACAGGCGATTCATATTTATTAGGGGGAGAGTCTTCATCATCACTTTCATCAATGTTATCAGTTTAAAAAATTTCATTCTCTCTAACCCTAGCAAGTTGTTCATCAAGAAATTAACCAAGTGGCACAGTAGTATCAAGCATAGAAGTAGTTTCATCATAAATATCATGCATAGCAGAAGTGGCATCATCAATAACATGCGGCATATCAGAACGAATAGCAGAAGCAGGTTTAGGTATCGCAAGCTTACTCAAAACAGAAGGTGAATCGAGTGCAGAGCTAGATGGCAGTTCCTTACCTCCCCTCGCAGTTGAGGGATAAATCTTGGTTCTTGGATCTTTCAAGTTCTTCATAATAATAAGCAGATATAAATCCCAAGTGACTCAAAGAATAGAGCTATGCTCCCCGGCAACGGCGCCAGAAAATAGTCTTGATAACCCACAAGTGTAGGGATCGCAACAGTTTTTGAGGGTAGAGTATTCAACCCAAATTTATTGATTCGACACAAGGGGAGCCAAAGAATATTCTCAAGTATTAGCAGTTGAGGTGTCAATTCAACCACACCTGGATAACTTAGTATCTGCAGCAAAGTATTTAGTAGCAAAGTAATATGATAGTAATGGTAACGGTAACAAAAGTAACGGTAGCAAAAGTAATATTTTTGGTGTTTTGTAGTGATTGTAACAGTAGCAACAAAAAAGTAAATAAGTGAAGAATCAATATATGAAAAGCTCGTAGGCATTGGATCGGTGATGGAGAATTATGCCGGATGCGGTTCATCATGTAACAATCATAACATAGGGTGACACAGAACTAGCTCCAATTCATCAATGTAATGTAGGCATGTATTCCGAATATAGTCATACGTGCTTATGGAAAAGAACTTGCATGACATCTTTTGTCCTACCCTCCCGTGGCAGCGGGGTCCTAATGGAAGCTAAGTGATATTAAGGCCTCCTTTTAATAGAGTACCAGAACAAAGCATTAGCACATAGTGAATACATGAACTCCTCAAACTACGGTCATCGCCGGGAGTGGTCCCGATTATTGTCACTTCGGGGTTGCCGGATCATAACACACAGTAGGTGACTATAGACTTGCAAGATAGGATAAAGAACTCACATATATTCATGAAAACATAATAGGTTCAGATCTGAAATCATGGCATTCGGGCCCTAGTGACAAGCATTAAGCATAGCAAAGTCATAGCAACATCAATCTCAGAACATAGTGGATACTAGGGATCAAACCCTAACAAAACTAACTCGATTACATGATAAATCTCATCCAACCCATCACCATCCAGCAAGCCTACGATGGAATTACTCACGCACGGCGGTGAGCATCATGAAATTGGTGATGGAGGAAGGTTGAGGATGACGATGGCGACGGATTCCCCTCTTCGGAGCCCCGAACGGACTCAAGATCAGCCCTCCCGAGAGGTTTTAGGGCTTGGCGGCGGCTCCGTATCGTAAAACATGATGAATCCTTCTCTCTTATTTTTTTCTCCCCGAAAGCAAATATATAGAGTTGGAGTTGAGGTCGGAGGAGCTCCAGGGGGCCCACGAGGTAGGGGGCGCGCCCAGGGGGGAGGCGCGCCCCCACCCTCGTGGCTAGGGTGTGGACCCACTGGTCTTCATCTTTTGCAAGGATTTTTTATTATTTTCAAAAAGACGTTTCATGAAGTTTCAGGTCATTCCGAGAAATTTTGTTTCTGCACATAAATAACACCATGGCAATTCTGCTGAAAACAGTGTCAGTCCGGGTTAGTTCCATTCAAATCATGCAAGTTAGAGTCCAAAACAAGGGCAAAGTGTTTGGAAAAGTAGATACGACGGAAACGTATCAGCAGCCGGGGTGCCCTCCGTCACGAGCTCTTCCGGGAAGCGATGGGTGCACTGAGCTGGCTTGGGGAAGAGCTCATGGACGTCGACGCTTGTCTTGAAACTGAGGGTTTTCGTCTGGTGCATGAGTGGTGTCAATTCAAGATGGCCATCAACCTCGAGCGCCTCCAGCGTGAGCGCGCCAACACGAAAACCGAGGCATCCCTTGCAACCTCGCGCGAGGCCAGCGTCTGAGCCTTGGAGGAGGCCAGGGAGGCAGACCACCACCGCGAGGTCGCCGAGAAGCATTGGCAGGAGCTTCTGGCCCTGAATGCCTCCCTGGAGCAGCAGGTGGAGGCGCGTAGAGCTTCCTTGGCATTGATGAAGGGGGCGCCGTTCGACGAGGAGGAGATCTTGAAGCGCAAGGAAGCGCTAATGCTGGAGACCACATAGCGCAACCTCGAGCTTGAGCGGTTGGAGACGAGGGAGCATCAAGTTGCTCAGGCGGAAGACGCTGCCAGCGCGCATGAGGCCAGGATCCAGGAGGAAGTAGACCACAGGGTGGATGAGGCTCGAACAGATCTTGCCAGTAGGTACGACCTGAAGCTGAGGCACGTGGAAGCCGAAGCTGAGGGCAGGACCACCGCCCTCAGGTCGAGGTTGGCTGAGGCGGAGCAGCGCGAGAAGGCAGCTTCAACTGCCTTGATCTCCGTGCATGCCGAGTTGGCCTCTGCCCGTGCTGAACTGCTCCCGCTTCAGTAGCGAGTTACCGCTGCTGAGTCCCTTGCGCGGCAGAGCAAGGAGGAGGCGATCTGTCGATAGATGTTGTAGCGTGAACACGCCCCATACTCCAGGACCTCAGGGTGAGGGCCAATCGGGCGCTGGGCATCATCTACGATGAATACGCCCCTCATCCTCATGCAGAAGACTATGCCGACCATCTTTGGTTCTTCACCGATGTCGTGACACGCTTGGAGGACCGGGCTGAGAGGGCTCGCGAGCTCGTTGATGAAAAGAGCCATGGCCTCCTCGGGCGCGCGTTTTCCCGCGTCTTCAGCCATCTTCAGAACGCCGACCCCAACTTCGACTTCGACACCGCCATCGCCCCAGTGCCCGAAGCTATCCGAGGCAACCTGGCACGCTGGGTGGATGATAACGTGGATGCTCTGGTCCGAGCTTTCTCTTTTGATGATGAAGCTATGGTGGTCGCGGCGGATGAAGGCGACGTGGTCGATGATGGTGAAGACGACGCTGGCGACGATGCTAGCAGCATGTCCAGGAGCGATTCAGGAGATGCTGCAAGCGTCATGTCCGATTGAGCCCGTGCTCCTTGTTTTTAACCTGCGCGCAAAAAGCTTGGGCATGGCCCCCGAAGATGTAAGCGCATTTTGGGGAGGGGGAGCCCCTCATGTAATCAGACTATTGTTTTATTCCCTGAGCCAGACTTAAGGCGTGCTTTAGCGAGTTCTCAAGTTCCTCCATGGGCTTGCTGCATTAACTTACCTCAGTCTAGGTGGGCCCCAGACTGGCCTTGTAGTTGTCGATGTGTAGTTCTCCCAAGGGGAGTCCTCCACGGTCTTGCGAGGTTTTGGGCTTCCGAGGAGCCCGCTGGTCCGCCCGAGAGGGCCTTGCGAGAGATGGGCGTTAGATCACGATGAGATGCGCGTGCATACCACACCCAGCCCCCACTCGTGAGGCGCTCGTGAGGGAGGGGCAGTAGGCGGTGGCCTCGAAACAAGGCACAGAGCCAGAAAACTCAAGAAATCAACATGAACGAGAAAGGATGCCACCCATGCTTTGCCAATAAAAATACGACTGCGAGTTTAAATCCAAAAGGTGGCAAATCGAGCTACAGAAAAAGGGGTTGAAAGCAAATGTCCGCGTCCGGCACCTAGCTAGTCTTCTTGTCTTCTCACCAGTATGGAGCCTAGTGCTTTTACTGGCCGTGAGCATAGTCATTGTGGGACAGCGTCGACGGCCAGCGCTGAGCATGGTGCTTCCACTAGGACATGGGCGGGAGTCCCCGAGGCCCGAGGGCGGCTCTTCGGAGACTCCGGGGCGTGTACAACCCCACTCATTATTACGTGAGAGTGTCACGGGCGGAGACCTTCACATGCGCGAGCCTTGCTTCATATCGCCAGAGGAGGGCCCCGTCTTGCGCCACCCTCGACCACTGTTGGGGCGTCCGGAAACTAGGACGATGCCAAGGGGCAAAGGGGACGCTAGCGGCGCCCTCGGCGACCATGGGCCCTGTGCCGGGAGGACGGCTCGCCGGCGCCTCCCCAGCAGAGGACCTACCTCCGGGCGATGCCTTGCCCTGCGAGACATGAGGGAGGACCTTGCTCTGGATCCCTTCCGTGCAGCCCCCAGTGAGCCGCCCCTGGCTGGAGTGGGGCTGCCACGTTGGGGTCGCCGTCCACCGCTGCGGCCTGGTCCACCTGCGACCCATGGTTAGCGTAAGCCTGCTCCTGAGATATCAGTGGTACCCTATGGTGGTTGTCGTTGGTGGGGTCGGTGAAGCTCCTGCGTGGCTCATAGAAGGCCTCTACTTCCAGCATCTCTTCTTCCCAACCCAGCTCGAGGAACATGCAGGGGTCATCCTCTAGTGTGTACTCCTGATCCAGCATGCGGGGCACATAGGCTTCCTAAGCTGCCTCTCCGGAACCTCGGCCGAGGCACCCTGTGCCCCACGCCGCCGAGCCTGATGCGCCTCCCTGGTGGCTGTAGGGTGGCGCTCGATTGGGATCGTGAGGAGCAATGCCCGCACCTACGCCACTCGGGAGAGGCAAGGGCGTGGCCGGATGTCCGGCACAGCTGGCCGTGTTGGCGCTGGCGAGCCCTCCTGGTGCACCTGGGAGCACGCGGGCACGACGAGGCCTGTTGTGCGACCTGGCCACAACTTGCGATGTAAATAGGGAGCAGAAAGGCGACGTACCCCTGGCTGCAACATCCAATAGCTCGGCGCTGCGTTCCAGCAACGCGTCACGGCCACTCTCCATCAGCCAGCACCGCAACAGCTCCCGTGCCACCACGAGCGCGGCTCGCATGTTTGCCTATTCCCGTCGGGTGTGTGCGCCGTCGCTGCTGCCTAGCTCGCAGATATTGCGGCGGCCCGCACACGCCGCGGTGTGAGGGTGGAAGGTGTCGGTCCGCGCCGCCCGCGTCCCGCGGTGTTCGGCGGTGTGCGGGCCGCCTGGAGCGCGGAGTTGAGGTCTCCTTGGGCGGACGGTGTCGCCCTGACGGGCCAAGCAGACCGCTGGTCGGTGTTGGTCCTCGGGTCGCCGGACATCAAGACCGTGGGATGTTGGCAGATCAGCTGATGGAAAATAGGCTTCAGCGCACCCCTAACTGGTGCACCAAATGTCGGATTACAGGTTCCGGCAAACCCTTGAGGTTCGAACAATGGGGTGCGCACGAAGACCTCTCTCCCCCTAGCACACACTCTCGCAACGATCTCAAAGCCCAGCTCGCCGAACCTGAGGAACAAGTGAAACAAGAGTTTATACTGGTTCGGGCCACCGTTACAGTGTAATACCCTACTCCTGTGTTGTGTGGTGGATTGCCTTGTAGGCTGGGGATGAACAAGTACAAGGGAAGAACAACCTCCTGAGGAGAGGCATTCTTGAGCTCGGTGAGCTTGTGTGGTGGCCTTGGTGGAATGGATCCAGTCCAAGATCATCTCTCCTCCTCCCTATGGTGGTGGCTAGTCCTATTTATAGAGGCCTGGGTCCTCTCCCAAAATATTAGGTGGGAAGGGATCCCACAACGGCCAATTTGAAGGGGGACGGCTAGTACAAGCCATCCTGACAAAAGGTGGTCTTCGCGTGCCAAAGGCTCTGGTGGTGACACCGTCGTGGGATCCATGATGACCTCCGTCTTGCCATACTGTTGGTCTTGGTCTCGTTGCACCGATATGGAAACCTTTGCCTGACGCCTCGGGACTCCTCGCCTGCGCTTGCCTCTTTAGCACCAAAGAGGAAACTGGCACTCTGTGCCCGTTGGCGCCTGCCTGGCCTTGGTCGTCATGGGTCACATCATGGAAACCTCATGAGGCGCCCCTCGCCTTGATCTCTCCGCTGCTCGCGAGCCAGTCTAGTGAGGCTGCCCCTGATGAGGTCTTGTGTCGTCCGCCTCGCGAGGTTTGGCCCCTCGCAAGGGTCTTGAGTGGTTGTTGACGAAGACGGGTCGTACCAGGCCGCTCGTGGAGCCATGCCCTGGACCGCAGGCAGGCAAGTCTGGGTACCCCCGTTCCCAGGACACCGACAATTTCATCTTCTGTTATTTTTCTTTCATTGGTGATGATGTCTTTCATATACTATGCATAAGCAGGCATTTTAAAAATATCAGCCAAGCGAGTATGCAAAAATACTGGCCTCAGCATTTCAGCAAAGTGTTCAAATTCTCCGTCATCATTCTTTTTAGTTGACTTAGGTGGAAAAGGCATATGTTTTTGAACCCACGGTTCTCTTTCTTTACCGTGTTTTCTAGCCACAAAGTCACTTTTATCATACCTTTTATTCTTAGGTTGTAGGTTATCAAGATCAACAGGTGGTTCTATCTCAACATCATTTTCTGGTTCTTTATTATTTGGTTGAGAGTCTTCATGAACATAAACATTATCTTTTTCAGTATCACTAGGTGAATGTTCATTACCAGACTGAGTTTTAGCATCAGATATAGAAGTTTCATTATCATTATCAGGAGGCTTTTCTATTTTAGGTTCACTAGGAGCATGCAAAGTCCTATCATTTTTCTTTCTAGAAGGACTAGGTGCACTAGTGTTATTTCTTTGTGAGTCTTGTTCAATTCTTTTTGGGTGTCCCTCATGATAAAGTGGTTCGTGAGTCATTTTACCTCCTCTAGTTGCAACTCTAACAACAAAGTCATGTATATTATTATTCATTTCATCAAGAAATTCTCTTTGAGATTTAGCAACTTGTTCTAACTGAGTTTGAACCATAGAAGCATGTTTTCCAACATCTCTAACATCATTTGAGATTCTAAACAACAAGTCACTCAAGTGAGCAATCATATCGGAATTATATTTCAATTGTTTCATAACATTTGCATTGAAGTGATCTTGTTTTCTAATATAGTTTTCAAACTCATAAAGACATTGTCTAGGATGCATATTGTGAGGATTGTCATTATCATTGAACTTCATTAGAGAATTTACCTCTACCACCTTAGGCAGTGGAGGTGTATTAAGCCCATGTATTTCTTCATTAGGAGGTAAAATTTTAACATCCTCAGATTTAGTACCTTTTTCCTTCATAGATTTCTTTGCCTCTTGCATATCTTCAGGACTGAGATATAATATACCCCTCTTCTTCAAAGTGGGTTTAGCCGGTGGTTCAGGAAGAGTCAAATCATCATAATTTTTCAATATGTTATTCAATAATTCTCCATCTTGTCCAACAGTTTGTTCCCTGAAAACACAACCAGCACAACTATCTAGGAAATCCCTAGAAGTTTTGGTTAGTCCATTATAGAAGATATCAAGTATTTCATTTTTCTTAGGAGGATGATCAGGCAAATCATAAGTAATTGGCAAAGCCTCCCCCAAGCTTGTGGGAGACTCTCTTCTTTAATTTGAACAAAGTTAAATATTTCTTGTAAAGCAGCTTGTTTCTTAGGAGCAGGGAAATATTTTTCAGAGAAGTAATAGATCATATCCTGGGGACTACACACACAATCAGGAGCAATAGTATTGTATCAAGCTTTAGCATCACCATTTAATGAGAACGGAAATAATTTGAGAATAAAGTAATAGCGAGTTTTCTCATCATGAGTAAAAGGGTAGCTATGTCATTCAACTTAGTAAGATGTGCCACAACAGTTTCAGTTTCATAACCATGGAAAGGATCAGATTCAACCAAAGTAATGAACTCTGGGTTGACAGAGAATTCATAATCCTTATCATCAATAAAGATCGGTGATGTAGCAAACTTAGGATCATATTGCATTCTAGCATTCATAGATTTTTCTTTATACTTGCATAATAATTTCTCTAGATCATCTCTATCCTTACAAGCAAGAATATCTCTAGTTGTCTCCTCATTCATAACATAACCTTCCGGCACCTTAGGAAATTCATATCTAGGAAGGCTAGTTGTAGCAGGTGTTTCAGGAGTTTCAGTTTCAAGATCATCATCAGATTCAACAACATCATGTTGTATTACTCTAGCAATTTGTTTATCAAGAAATTCACCAAGTGGCACATCATCATTATCAAGCAAGGTACTAGCATCATCATAAGCATTATCCATAGCAGAAGTAGCATTATCAATAGCTTGCGACATATCAGAATTAATAGTATGTGGTGGTGTTGCAAGTTTACTTATAATAGAAGGTGAATCTAAAGCAGAAATGGATGGCAGTTCCTTACCTCCCCTCATCTTAGAGGGAAAAATGTTAGTCTTAGCATCCTTAGATTCTTCATAGTGATAAATTGATAATAATCCCAAGTGACTCAACAAATATAGCTATACTCCCCGGCAACGATGCTAGAAAAAGGTCTTGATAACCCACAAGTATAGGGGATCGCAACAGTTTTCGAGGGTAGAGTGTTCATCCCAAATTTATAGATTCGACACAAGGGGAGCCAAAGTAATTGAAGGTATTAGCAGCTGAGTTGTCAATTCAACCACACCTGGAGATTAATTATCTGTAGCAACGTAATCAGTAGCAAAGTAATATGATAGTTTTGATAGTAGTGACAGTAGCAATGGTAACGGTAACAGTGATAGCAATAGTTTTGTAGTACGTGCAACAGTAACGATAGCAATAGTAACTTAGCAAGAACAATAATAGATAAATTCATAGGCATTGGATCGGTGACTTGTTGGATGATATTCATCATGAGACAGTTATAACCTAGGGCGATAATACACTAGCTCCAGTTCATCAATATAATGTAGGCATGTATTCCGTAAATAGTCATACGTGCTTATGGAAAGAACTTGCACGACATCTTTTATCCTACCCTCCCATGGCAGCGGGGTCCTGATGTCTACTATGCAACTTTATTCTTGTAGACACGTGTTGGGCCTCCAAGCGTAGAGTTTTGTAGGAAAGTAGCAATTTTCCCTCAAGTGGATGACCTAAGGTTTATCAATCCGTGAGAGGTGTGGGATGAAGATGGTCTCTCTCAAACGACGCTGCAACCAAATACAAGAAATCTCTTGTGTCCCCAACACACCCAATACAATAGAAAATTGTATAGGTGCACTAGTTCGGCGAAGAGATGGTGATAAAAGTGCAATATGGATGGTAGAAATATATTTTTATAATCTGAATAAATAAAAACAGCAAGGTAGCAAATAGTAAACGGGCACAAAAACGGTATTGCAATGCTTAAAAATAAGGCCTAGGGTCTGTACTTTCACTAGTGCAATCTCTCAACAGTGCTAACATAGTTGGATCATATGATTATCCCTCAAAGTGCAACAAAGAATCACTCCCAAGTTCCTATTAGCGGAGAACAAAAGATAGAAATTGTTTGTAGGGTACGAGACCACCTCAAAGCTATTCTTTCCGCTCGATCTATTCAAGAGTTCGTACTAAAATAACGCAAAACTATTTTTCCGTTTGATCTATCCTAGAGTTTGTACTAGAATAACACCAAAGCATATTCATATTCATAATACTCAATCCACACAAAGAACTACAAAGAGTGCCCCAATATTTCTACCGGAGAAACAAAGACAAGAACGTGCATCAACCCCTATGCATAGATTACCCCAATGTCACCGCGGGAATCTGCAAGTTGAGTGCCAAAACATATATCAAGTGAATCAATACGATACCCCATTGTCACCACAAGTATTCAATTGCAAGACATATATCAGGTGTTCTCAAATCCATAAAAGTATTCAATCCGATGACAACGAGATCTCAAAGGAAAAAACTCAATTCATCACAACAAGATAGAGAGGGGAAAACACTATATGATCCGACTATATTAACAAAGCCTGTGATACATCAAGATCGTGACATCTCAAGAACACGAGAGAGAGAGAGAGAGAGATTAAACACATAGCTACTGGTACAAACCCTCAGCCCTGAGGGTGGACTACTCCCTCCTCATCGTGGTGGCCACCGGGATGATGAAGATGGCCACTGGAGATGATTCCCCCCTCCGACAGGGTGCCGGAACGGGTCTAGATTGGTTTTCAGTGGCTACGGAGCCTTGCGGTGGCGGAACTTCTGATCTAGGTTAACCCCGAGGGTTTTCAGAATATTTGTGAATTTATAGGGTATAGAGGGGGTGTGGGAGGCCACCGAGGTGGGCACAACCCACCTGGGCGCGCCTAGGCCCCCAGGCGCGCCCTGGTGGGTCGTGCCCCCTCGGGGCACCCCCAAGGTGCTTCTGGCCCATCCTGGGTGTTCTGGTCCATAAAAAATCTCCAAAAAGTTTCACGGTGTTTGGACTCCGTTTGATATTGATTTCCTGCAATGTGAAAAACAAGTAAAAAACAACAACTAGCACTGGGCACTGGGTCAATAGGTTAGTCTCAAAAAATGATATAAAGTTGCTATAAAATGATTGTAAAACATCCAAGAATGATAATATATCAGCATGAATACTTCATAAATTATAGATACGTTGGAGACGTATCTGGTCCTAGTGGAAACTAAGGGATATTAAGGCCTCGTTTTAATAGAGAACCAGAACAAAGCACTAAAACACGGTGAATACATGAACTCCTCAAACTACGATCATCACCGGGAGTGGTCCCGACTATTGTCACTCCGGGATTACCGGATCATAACACGTAGTAGGTGACTATAACTTGCAAGATGGGATCTAGAACATGGATATAGTAATGATAACATAAACGGTCCAGATCTGAAATCATGGCATCCGGGCCCAAAGTGACGGGCATTAAGCATGGCAAAGTCATAGCAACATCAATCTTAGAACATAGTGGATACTAGGGATCAATCCCTAACAAAACTAACTCAATTACATGATGAATCTCATCCAACTCCTCACCGACCAGCGAGCCTACGAAGGAATTACTCACTCCCGGTGGGGAGCATCATGGAATTGGCGATGGAGAAGGGTTGGTGGTGATGAAGAACGAAGACCTCCCTCTCTAGAGCCCCAAACGGACTCCAGTTCTGGCCTCCCGATGAAGAACAGGACGTGACGGCAGCTCCGTCTCGTGAATCGTGGTAATTCTTTCTCCCTATTTTTTTTTTGGAAAAATAGGATTTTATAGCGTCGGTTTTAGGGTCTACTGGGCCACCAGGTGGGGCCAACCCACCTGGGCGCGCCAGGGGGCACGCCCTGGTGGGTAGTGCCCACCCAGGTGCCCCCTCTGGTGGATCTTGGCTCCAGAAATTCTCTTTATTGATATAAAAAATCCTCTCAAAGTTTCGTTCCATTCCGAGAACTTATATTTCTGCACAAAAACAACACCATGGTAGTTCTACTGAAAACAACGTCAGTCCGGGGTTAGTCTCATCCAAATCATGCAAATTAGAGTTCAAAACAAGAGGAAAAGCGTTAGGAAAAGTAGATATGTTGGAGACGTATCAACCATGAATCCACTTTTCCACCGCTGCAACCTTCTGTACCCGTGAGATCCCATCTTGAGGCCTTTTCCAGCATCCTGCCGGAGGGGGATTCGACACGGAGGGCTTCTACATCAACACTATTGCCTCTCCAATGAAGCGTGAGTATTTTACCACAGACCTATGGGTCCATAGCTAGTAGCTAGATGGCTTCTTCTCTCTCTTTGATTCGCAATACCATGTTCTCCTCGATGTTCTTGGAGATCTATTCAATGTAATATTCTTTTGCGGTGTGTTTGCCGAGATTCGATGAATTGTGGATTTATGATCAGCTTATCTATGAATATTATTTGAATCTTCTCTGAATTCTTTTATGCATGATTTGATATCTTTGCAAGTATCTTCGAACTATCGATTTGGTTTGGCCAAGTAGATTGGTTTTTCTTGCAATGGGAGAAGTGCTTAGCTTTGGGTTCAATCTTGCGGTGTCCTTTCCCAGTGACAGTAGGGGCAGCAAGGCACGTATTGTATTGTTGCCATCGAGGATAACAAGATGGGGTTTTCATCATATTGCTTGAGTTAATCCCGCTACATCATGTCATCTTACTTAATGCGTTACTCTGTTCTTATGAACATAATACTCTAGATGCAGGCAGGAGTCGGTCGATGTGTGGAGTAATAGTAGTAGATGCAGAATCGTTTCAGTCTACTTGACATGGACGTGATGCCTATATTCATGATCATTGCCTTAGATATCATCATAACTTTGCGCTTTTCTATCAATTGCTCGGCAGTAATTTGTTCACCCACCGTAATATCTTCTATCTTGAGAGAAGCCTTTAGTGAAACCTATGGCCCCCGGGTGTATTTCCCATCATATAAGTTTCTGATCTACAATTCTAGTTTCGTATTTACTTCCTTTTGCAATCTTTTACTTTCCGTTCCATAAACCAAAAATATTACTTTACCGTTTATCCATCTCTATCAGATATCACGTTGCAAATAACCGTGAAGGGATTGACAACCCCTTTATCGCGTTGGGTGCAAGGTTGGTGTTTGTTTGTGCAGGTATTCGGTGGCTTGCGTGTTTTCTCCAACTGGATTGATACCTTGGTTCTCAAAACTGAGGGAAATACTTACGCTACTTTGCTGCATCAATCTTTCCTCTTCAAGGGAAAAACCAACGCAAGATGAAGAGGTAGCAATTATATCAATGAGGGGTACCTCGGATACCATTGTCATCGAACAATCTTGAAAGTAGTGTCACAGTTTTCGGGATGCCATAAAGACCGTATATGCTATCTTTTTGTAGTGTGGGTATCAGGATTTGCATGGTGTGAGGACCTCTGACACATAGTAGACTGGTTTTTGAACCTGGAACTTGTGGCCCTATGATTGAAGTTCTATGACAAGCACCACACTCACCACTTGATTGGTGGTTGATATATACAACATCATAGGTTCACTGATACCTGATGCAGCCATGATAGAGTTGCTTGCCAGGAGTGTTTTAATTTCCTCTAGTGTTGCGGTTGCTTCGTTGGTCCACTCAAAGTTTTGTGTCTTCTTGAGTAGCCTATAGAGAGGCAGCGCCTTTTTGCCGAGGCGTGAGATGAAATGGCTTAAAGCCTCTATGCAACCTGCTAGCTTCTGAACGTGTTTGAGCTTCGTTGGTGTTGCTAGCTGGGACAGGGCCCTGATTTTAGCTGGATAGGCCTCAATTCCTCTATGGGAGACGATGAACTCGAGCAGTTTGCCAGCGGGGACTCTGAAAACGCATTTGTCCGGATTGAGCCATATGTCATAAGCCTGTAAAGTTTTGAAGGTCAAGCAAAGGTCATCCACGAGTTGTGCGACTTTTTTTGTTTTAATGACCACATCATCTACGTATGCCTCAATCGTTTTACCGATTTGGTTTTCCATGCATGTTTGAATCATGCGTTGGTATGTGGCTCTCGCGTTCTTTAACCCAAATGCATCGTGTTAAAGCAGAATGGCCCGTATGGGTGATGAACGTTGTTGCAACTTGGTCGGGCTCCTTCACCTTTATTTTGTGATATCCAGACTCTGCGTCGAGGAAGCATAGTGAGTCGTGTTCGGCAGTGGCATCGATGATCTGATCTATGCGAGGTAAGGGGAAGGGGTGCTTGGGGCAGGCCTTGCTTAGGTCTTTGAAGTCGACACACAGTCGCCATGACTTGTCCTTCTTGGGTACCATGACCAGATTTGCTAGCCATTCAGGATGCTTGATTTCCCGGATGAATCCCGCCTCCAATAGCCTTGCAAATTCTTCACCCATAGCATGTCGTTTGGGTTTGGAGAATCGACGCAGTGTCTGTTTGACTGGCTTGAAGCCTTTTATGATGTTCAAGCTGTGCTCCGCTAGCCTCCGTGGGATGCCTGGCATATCTAAAGGGTGCCAGGAGAATATGTCCCAATTTTCACGCAAGAACGCATGCAGTGCTTCATCAATTGCGGGGTCCAACTGTGCTCCGACGACGCTGTTGTGTTTGGGTTTGTCGGGTGTACTTGGAATTTTACGATCTCGTCCGCTGGTTTAAATGATATTGATTTTGGCCTTTTACTGAGGACCGCGGCGTCCCTGTTGACTGTAGTGCGGAGCGTTGTTAATTCTTCATCTGTGAGGGCCTCAGATAGTGCCTCGAGGGCGAGTGATGCGGTCTTATTTTCAGCTCGAAGGGTTGTGTTTGGATCGCTGGCGAGTGACATCGCGGTGTTAGGCCCTGGCATTTTGAGTTTCATGTATCCATAATGTGGCACGACCTGGAACCTTGAGAATGCCTCACATCCCAAGAGGGCTTGGTATCTGCTGTGGAAGAGCAAGATGTGGAATAATAAGGGTTTGGATATGTAGTTGTCGGGAGTACCGAACACTACATCCAAGGTTATGCGTCCGGAATAGCGCGCCTCCCTACCGGGTATATTTCCTTGGAATGTGGTATGGCAGTGCTCAATGCAGGATTTGTTGAGCTACATTTTTTCAAGCATGTCCTCGTAAATGATGTTCAGGCCACTGCCCCTGTCCATCAGCACTTTAGTTAGCTTGAAGCCATCGATTATGGGGTCAAGGACTAGTGCGGCGGGCACGTGGGTGGGGCGGGACCTTGGCTCGTCCTTCTGATCGAAGGTAATAGGTGTGTCCGCCCATGGTTGTGCGGATGTCACCTGGTAGATGATGTCTACTATGCAACTTGTTCTTGTAGACTTGTGTTGGGCCTGCAAGCGCACAGTTTTGTAGGACAGTAGCATTTTCCCCTCAAGTGGACGACCTAAGGTTTATCAATCCGTGGGAGGCATAGGATGAAGATGATCTCTCTCAAACAACCCTGCAACCAAATAATAAAAAGTCTCTTGTGTCCCCAACACACCAAATACAATGGAAAATTGTATAGGTGCACTAGTTCGGTGAAGAGATGGTGATACAAGTGTAGTAAAGATAGTAGATATTGATTTTTGTAATAGTAACAATAAAAAAACATCAAGGTAGAAATTTATAAAACGGAGCACGAACGGTATTGCAATGCTTGAAAATGAGGCCTAGGGTCCGTACTTTCTCTAGTGCAGTCTCTCAATAGTACTAATATAGTTGGATCATATAACCATCCCTCAACGTGTGATGAAGAATCACTCCGAAGTTCCTATCTAGCGAAAAACATAAGAAGAAATCGTTTGTAGGGTACGAAACCACCTCGAAGCTATTCTTTCCTTTCGATCTATCCAAGAGTCTGTACTAAAATAACACCAAATAATTTAAGATTCATAATAGTCAATCCAACACAAAGAACCTCAAAGAGTGCCCCAAGATTTCTGCCGAAGAAACAAAGACAAGAACGTGCATCAACCCCTATGCGTAGATTACCCCAATGCCACCTCGGGAATCCGCGAGTTAAGTGCCAAAACATATATCAAGTGAATCAAAATAATACCCCATTGTCACCATGGGTATTCATATGCAAGACATATATCAAGTGCTCACAAATCCATAAAAGTATTCAATGCGATAAAACGAAATCTCAAAGGGAAAACTCAATTCATCACAACAAGATAGAGAGGGAGGAACACCACATGATCCAACTATATTAACAAAGCCCGCGATACATCAAGATCTTGCCTTCTCAAGAACACAAGAGAGAGATTATACACATAGCTACTGGTACAAACCCTCAACCCCGAGGGTGGACTACTCCCTCCTCATCATGGTGGCCGCCGGGATGATGAAGCTGGCCACCAGTGATGATCCCCCCCTCCGGCAGGGTGCCGGAACGGGGTCTAGATTGGTTTCTCGTGGCTATAGAGGCTTGCGGCAGCGGAACTTCTGATCTAGGGTTATCTTGAGGGTTTTTGGAATATTTGATGATTTATAGGGCGAAGAGGGGGTACGGGAGGCCACCGAGGTGGGCACAACCCACCGGGGCACGCCTGGGTCCCAGGCGCGCCCTGGTGGGTTGTGCCCCCCTCGGCGCACCCTCCAGGTGTTTCTCTAGCCCATTGGATGTCTTTTGGTCCATAAAAAAATCCACAAAAAGTTTCGCGGTGTTTGTACTACGTTTGATATTGATTTCCTGTGCTTTAAAAAAGCAAGAAAAAATAGCAACTGGCACTGGGCACTGGGTCAATAGGTTAGCCCCAAAAAATGATATAAAGTTGCCATAAAATGATTGTAAAACATCCAATAATGATAATATAAAAGCATGAATACTTCATAAATTATAGATGCGTTGGAGACGTATCAGCACCCCCAAGCTTAATTCCTACTCGTCCTCGAGTAGGTAAATGATAAAGAAATAATTTATGAAATGTGAATGCTAGCAAAGTGCACAAGTTTGATTAATGATAATTTCAATCACTTCCCCTAGCATCATAACAACAACTTTTTCTCATAAAATTCATCATGACAAAGTAGCAACCAATTCACATGTTAAGGTTCAAACAATGAATTCTCTTGAAACTCAAAAACCTATATACTCTTAGTCACCAAACAATTGCAATTTAACTTATTCAACAGAGTCTAAGAGCTCCACATACTCAACCATCATATAGTCTTCTATGATTGCTAACACTCACCGCATACACATGAGCAAAACGCTTCAACCGGACACATAGAAAGATAGGGGCTTATAATTTTGCCTCCCAACGTATTCACCTCAAGGGTGATGTCAACAATAATAACTCATGCTGTCCATATCCAACTGGATATATGTGCCTAGATCTTTACTCACCACATGATGCTTGCCAAAAGAGAAAAATAAAAGGAATAGAGAGAAAAACCTCGACTCTTGCATGAAAGTAAATACATAAAAGTAAAAGGTAGGCCCTTCGCAGAGGGAGGCAGAGGTTGCCATGCGCTTTTTGATTCTATGCTCAATCCCTTAGTGCAAAAGAACATCACGTTATATTTCCCCTTATGATAGCAACCTTTATTATGCTGTCTGTCGCTTTTATTCTTTGCCATCACAAGTTCATACAACACTCAATTTTCTCTTACACTAAATGATCTAACACTTTTAGAAGTATTTTTTATTGCCTTATTGCACCGATTACAACTTACTTGAAGGATCTTACTCAATCCTTAGGTAGGTATGGTGGTCTCTTGAAAATAAGATTTGGGTTTAAGTGTTTTTGGATGCACAAGTAGTATCTCTACTTGGTGCGAAATTTTTGGCTAGCAAAGAAGGGGGGCAAGCACCACATGTTGAAGGATCTATGACAATATAACTTCTATGTGAATATGAACAAACATTACATTGTCTTCCTTGTCCAACATCAACAATTTTGGCATATAATATTTTTATGGGGGCTCACAATCACAAACAATTTCCAAGATAGTGTATTTGCATGTTAAAGTTCTCTTCCTTATAGTAATCATTCAGGAATTGCTTGTATGACTAATATTGTGATTGTCAAGCTTCAAAAGATTTCACTTTCTAAAGACAATGTGAAGCTACTACTAGGCATGATATGAACATATAGTTTCAACTTCATGATATTCAATTCATTCAACAATTTACTCATAGGATATAAGTGAAGCACAAGAGTAAATAACAAAGCTACTCCAAAAAGATATAAGTGAAGATCAAGTGAGTAGTTAAGTAAATAGGTAGCTATGTGAGGACTCTTTCTTATTTAAGAACTTTTAGATCTAAATATTTTATTAAAACAACAAGCAAAAACAAAATGAAATGGCATTCTAAGAATATCACATATCATGTGAAGTAGCAAAAACTTAGGCTCAACCGAGGCTAGCCGATAATTGTTGATGAAGAAAGGTGGGATGCCTACTGGGGCACCCCCAAGCTTAGATGCTTGAGACTTCTTGAAATATTATCTTGGGATGCCTTGGGCATCCCCAAGCTTGAGATTTTGTGTCTCCTTAATTCCTTTTATATCACGGTTTCCCTAAATCTTAGAAACTTCATCCACACAAATCTCAACAAAAACTCGTGAGATAAGTTAGGATAAATCAATGCAATAACCTTATCATTCTCTACTGTAGCAAATCACTAAAATTATTATTCAACATTTCATACTAAATGCCTCTGCATATTTAATACTCATATCCGCAAATAGCATCATTAAACAAGCAAAACATATGCAAACATTGCAACCATAACAGCAATCTGCCAAAACAGTACAGTTTGTAAAGAATGCAAGAAAATCATACTTATGTAACTCCAAAAATTCTAAAAATTTACCAAACTGCAGGAAATTTATCAGATCTTATTTTTCAAAAAGTTTCAATGTTTAATCACATTCTGAATTTTCTCGGGAATTTTTGCAACACCGATAAACTTTCTGTTTTCAAAAAGCAACTCATATACTTGCAAGACAAGCATGGTAAAGGCTATCTTTGCCACTTTTATTGAAACAAAAGATGCAAAACATTATTCTAAATAACAGCAAGAAAATACTAACAAAATAAAATGATGCTCCAAGCAAAACACATATCATGTGACGAATAAAAATGCAGCTCCAAATGAGGTTACCGATAATGTTGGAGACGAAAGAGGGGATGCCTTCCGGGGCATCCCCAAGCTTAGTTTCTTCGATCCTCCTTGGTTATTAACTTGTGGTGCCTTGGGCATCCCCAATATTAGAGTATTGTCACTTCTTATTCTCCTCATATCGACATCTCACCCAAAACTTAAAAACTTCAATCACACAAAACTTAACGGAGCTTCGTGAGATAGGTTAGTATGATAAAGAGCAAACTATTTCACTTTGGTACTGTCAAAGACAAGATCCATAATTATTTCCACACAATGCCTACTGTAGCATATCATTTCCACAATTTATATTGAGCAATATAAGCCATAGAAACTAGAAAACAATCAAACCTTGCATTGAAAACAGAATCTGTCAAAAATAGAACAGTTTGTAGTAATCTGTACTCCAACCATACTTCTGCTACTCCAGAAATTTTCAAAAATTAGGACAACCTGGGCAATTTTTCTATTAATCTTATTCAAAAAGAATCAGTATTTTATCACGCTTCTGTTAAAAATAAGAATTATTTTCCTGAGCATAAAAGTTTCAGTTTTTTAGCAAGATCAAATCAACTATCACCATAGACCAACAAAAGAAAAAAAATTCTATGATTTAAGACATTACTTTTGGGATGACCCACATATTTATAAATAATGAGTAGATGGTATTGTTAGATGTTGTGTATCTGAGCATGAATAGGGACAAATCCTACGGAAATGTCACTCTGAAGCTTATGGAGGACATCATGCGGGAGACAGAACTGCTCACAAGGTATTGCAATCTGGGTTTTATTTGCCTACTCTCTTCAAGGATGCGCGTAAGTTCGTCTTATTGTAGCGACCTGACCCGAATGGATCACGTCTACTGTGCTACGGTGTCATCCCTGGATCAGTAATGCTGACACCACACAGTACATCGAGGTTTTATAGCAGAGTTGCAATCACACACTTATTACATCGATGGCTCAAAAAAACTAATTACGATAAATATGACTTAAGGCCATATTTTAAAGATAACAGCGGAAGACTTGGAAGATAAATGGGTCCATCAACTCCAGCGGCATCACTGAGTATAGAACCACGACCTAAACGCACCTCAATCGTCGTCTGAAAAGTCTGCAACATTAACGTTGCAGCCCGAAAACGGGTCAGCACATGGAATATGCTGGCAAAGTAACACATAGAGAGTACTTAATCTTCGCGTGCGTCATCCTAATAGAGTAGAAAAGATGAGGAGTTAGAAAATGAGAAGAGAAGAGTGATCTATGGCTTTAACTTAGTGGTCATGTCATACAGTCAGCGTGTGCTCTGATACCATCTCTGTAGCGACCTGACCTGAATGGATCACGTCTACTGTGCTACGGTGTCATCCCTGGATCAGTAATGCTGACACCACACAGTACATCGAGGTTTTATAGCAGAGTTGCAATCACACACTTATTACATCAATGGCTCAAAAAAAAACTTATTACAATAAATATGACTTAAGGCCATATTTTAAAGATAACATCGGAAGACTTGGAAGATAAATGGGTCCATCAACTCCAGCGGCATCACTGAGTATAGAACCACGACCTAAACGCACCTCAATCGTCGTCTGAAAAGTCTGCAACATTAACGTTGCAGCCCGAAAACGGGTCAGCACATGGAATATGCTGGCAAAGTAACACATAGAGAGTAATGGAATGAAACAGCTATACTACATGCATATATGGCTGGTGGAAAGCTCTATGGTTACAGTTCTGCGTAAAGCCAATTTTTCTCTACTGCAAAGGAATAAATTTATTTAACTATCATGGTGGTTGTGAAACATTGAGAATGGTTGACAGCATTCTCAATCCCAATTAAAAGTAATTAAAACCCAATAACATTAATTAGAAGTAACATGTTGAGATTCACAATGATATTCAAGTACTAGATACTCAAGTTGTCCATAACCGGGGACACGGCTAATCATGATTAGTTTGTGACTCTGCAGAGGTTTGCGCACTTTTCCCCACATGACTCGATCGCCTCCGTTGGTTTTCTTGCACTACATGGTGTTTGAGAAACGGATGACCGAGACATAGTTTTTCAGAAGCACTAGCACCTTACATGTGGGGTAGACCGGTACACCTACATCCCCTACATCTGCTAGTCCACCCCGTAAGAGTTCGCACAACTTAGCCAACTATGCCAGAGCCCATAGTAGCATGTGGCTGCACACGGAAGTTTCTAGCATGAAAGATCTTATGATCCCTTTGAGCCTGGGTGGCGGTCCAAAAAAAACAGGCAAGTCCTGATAGACATCAGGTGCCTCAATCCACCCAGATGTGTGTTTAAGTTGCCACCTTAAATAAACCATTAAAATTATCATCTCACATCTGTCATGGATATCACTCACCCAATCCACGTCTACTAGCATAGCATGGCATAATAAGCAAACGTAGAAGTAACTCCCAAAGGTTTCATAATAATACAGGTAATAGGTACTACCTCATCTACTTCCCATCCCACAATTTAATTAGATCCTAATCATGCAATGTGTGAGGATTGATCTAATGCAATAAAACATGGGTTGTAGAAAAGGTATGATCAAAGTGTTACTTGCCTTGCTGATGATCCGCGAGTCCTAGGGTTTCGAAGTAACAAGCGGCGCAATCCGGGTAATCTATCGCAGACAAACAACAAGCATACAATAAGTACTCATCTAATGCACAGGTAAAACTCGAACAAGAGATCGAACCAGGTAGTTCAACTTAAGAACTCCGGTTGCAAGAAAGAACGAAAAACAAACGGCGGAAGAAAACAACTCAGTTCTAGCAAGTTGAAACTAGGTCAAAATTTTACTGTAACAAAAGCTTGTTCAAGTTGATTAGATGGAACAGCGGTTTCGAGACGAAACTCCAGGCGCTTGAATCACCTGATTCCGATAAACGAGCGGAAAAATAGACTAGGAAGAAGATCGGATCTGAGATCGCGATCGCGGAATAAATCCGACGAAGAGAAAAAGAAGAACGGTTAAACGAACAGACGTTCATTAACCTAGAAGAATCCGGTGATCACGTTCGTTAGGACGAACGGTCCGGCGAACGGTCCAAAGGCAACTAAATCAGAAAAGAAAACGAATCCGATCTAGGGTTTCGAAAAAAGAGTTCGAAACGAAAAACCGATCTAGAACACCGGAACGGTTTGGCGAAGAATCGGAGAGAAAACGAATCGGTAGAGAAGAAAAGAATCGGAACGGTTTATAAGAAAACCGAACCGAGGGAAAGAAGAGACGCGGCGCGGTACCTCCGGCGAACGGCGGCGACGGCGGCGTTGGGCGGCGGCGGCGGTGCACAAGGCGGCGGCGGTGACGCAGGGCGGCGGCGGCGTGGCAAGGTGCGGCGGCGGCGGCGCGGCAAGGTGCGGCGGCGGGGTGACGCAGGGCGGCGGTGGCGCGGCAGCGGCGCGGCAAGGTGCGGCGGTGGCGGTGACGCAGGGCGCGGTGTGATGCGGCGCGGCGGCGGTGCAAGGCGCGGTGTGGAGGAGAGCTTTGATTTGATGTGTTTAGAGGGGGGGGGGTGCTTGGGTATTTATATTGGGGAGGGGAGGGGTTTACTTGGGGTAGAGGACAAGGAATTAGAATAGGAGTAGGAAAGATCTAGAAAATAAACGAAGTAGGACTAAAGAAAACGAAATAAGGAAAAGGGGACAAGGGGGCGCCCTAGAATCCTAAAAGGATTCGGTCCTAGTAAGAGGTGGCGTCGGCCGACCGGCTCCTGGCTCGGCGCCTGGCGCCTGGGAGCGCGGCGGTAGGTAGCTTGGCTTGGGCCTTTGGCCCAAGGCGCTGCTCAAATTTTTATTTTTTTTTAAAAGTTTCCTCGCGCAGAAAAAAAAAACAAAAAGGGATCTAAACGAACTCCGAAAAATCTAAAGTAAATTTTCCCCGACTCCTAAAAATGAGTCGAACAAAATGAACTTTTCTCCGGACCTAAAATGCAATTTTTGAAAACGCGCATTTTTCCCTATCCAAATAAAATGCAAATAAACACCGGAAAGCAAAATTGATCTATTTATTATATCTTCATTTTTCCTAAATTTGGGAAAGTCATATTATTCCCTCTCTCATATATTTTGACACTGGAAAATTTATTGAAGATAAAATAAATAAATCAAATGATCCTATTTTTCAATATTCGAGAAAACTCTCAAATATGAAAATTACGAAATCTCCAACTCTCTCCGAGGGTCCTTGAGTTGCGTGAAATTTCTAGGATCAACCAAATGCAAGAAAATATGATATGCATATGATCTAGTGTATAACATTCCAAATTGAAAATTTGGGATGTTACAAACCTACCCCCCTTAAGATGAATCTCGCCCTCGAGATTCGGGTTGGCTAGAAAATAGGTGAGGGTGGTCTTTGAGCAAATCTTCTTCTCTCTCCCAGGTGGCTTCATCCTCTGAATGGTGGTTCCACTGAACTTTGCAAAACTTGATAACCTTGCTGCGAGTAACTCTGCTGGCATAATCGAGAATCTTGACTGGCTTCTCCTCATATGTTAGGTCATCCTTTAACTGAATCGCTTCTAATGGCACTGTATCTCTTAGCGGTACCTCCGCCATCTCGGCGTGACATCTCTTCAGCTGAGAAACATGGAATACATCATGAACTCCTGACAGTCCTTCTGGTAGTTCCAACTTATAAGCGACTTCTCCCATACGTTTCACGATCTTAAACGGTCCAACGAAACGCGGTGCTAACTTTCCCTTAACTCCAAAGCGCTTAACTCCTCGAAGTGGGGATACTCGAAGGTAAACTCTGTCTCCGGTTTCGTAAACTATCTCCTTGCGTTTAGAATCTGCATAGCTCTTCTGCCTGGACTGGGCTACCTTGAGCCTATCGCGAATCAACTTAACCTTCCGTTCTGACTCCTTAATCAAATCTGGTCCAAAGAATTGACGGTCTCCAACTTCGTTCCAGGACAACGGTGTCCTGCACCTCCTTCCGTATAAAGCTTCGAAAGGGGCCATCTTCAAACTGGTTTGGTAACTGTTGTTATAAGAAAACTCCGCATACGTCAAGTTTTTGTCCCAACTTGATCCATAATCTAGTGCACAAGCTCTCAGCATATCTTCCAAAATCTGATTGACTCTCTCGGTCTGTCCATCTGTCTGCGGATGAAAAGCTGTGCTGAACTCTAGTCTGGTTCCTAAAGTTTCATGCAACTGATTCCAAAACTTTGAGGTAAATTGAGTTCCTCTATCTGATACGATACTCCTCGGAACTCCATGCAAACAAACTATTCTAGTCATGTATATCTTTGCCAACTTAGCACTGGTGTAAGTGGTCTTAACTGGAATGAAATGTGCTACCTTCGTCAAACGATCAACTACTACCCATATCGAGTCATATCCGGCTTTTTTCCTGGGTAGCCCTATGATAAAATCCATGCCTATCTTATCCCACTTCCATTCGGGTATCGGCAGTGGTTGTAACAATCCTGCTGGCTTTTGATGTTCTGCTTTTACTCTCTGACATACGTCACAAACTGCTACATACGCTACAATATCCTTCTTCATTCCGGTCCACCAGAATGTTTCCTTTAAATCCAAATACATCTTGGTATTCCCTGGGTGAATCGAATATGGTGAATTATGTGCCTCCTGCAAAATCAACTTCCTGATCTCCGGGTCATTGGGCACATAAACACGGTCCTCAAACCATAGGGTATCGTGCTCATCCTCACGAAATCCCTTTGCTTTTCCTTTGCTAAGTTTCTCCTTTATAGCAGCAATCTCCTTGTTAGATTTCTGAGCTTCTCTGATCTTATCCATCAATGTTGATTGAATCTCCAATGCTGCTACATAGCCTCTCGGAACTATTTCCAAACATAGCTCACGAAGGTTTTCTGCTAACTCCTTGGGTATTTTCCCTGTCACTAGGGTATTGACATGGCTCTTACGGCTCAATGCGTCAGCTACTACATTAGCCTTTCCGGGATGGTAATGCAATCTCATGTCATAATCCTTGATGAGCTCCAACCATCTCCTTTGTCGGAGGTTCAACTCCTTCTGCGTGAAAATGTACTTCAAACTCTTGTGATCCGTGTACACCTCACAATGATTTCCAATGAGGAAATGTCTCCACGTTTTCAACGCATGCACTACGGCTGCTAACTCCAAATCATGCGTGGCATAATTCAATTCATGAGGCTTCAGTTGTCGTAATGCATACGAAACAACTCTCCCTTCCTGCATAAGCACTGCTCCAAGTCCTCGACGTGAAGCGTCGCAATACACCTCATAATCCTTGGTCTGATCTGGCAAAATCAATACCGGTGGGGTAACCAAACGTTTCTTCAACTCCTGGAAACTAGCCTCACACTCCTCAGTCCATTTGAACTTAGTTTCCTTCTTCAACAACTCCGTCATAGGCTTCGCAATTTTTGAGAAATTCTCAATAAATCTCCGGTAGTATCCTGCGAGTCCAAGAAAACTCCGGATCTCTCCAACTGTTGTTGGTGCTTCCCATTCGGTTACGGTCTCAACCTTTGTGGGGTCAACTGCTATACCTTCTGCGGATATAACGTGTCCGAGGAATCCAACTTCCTTCAACCAAAACTCACATTTGCTGAATTTGGCATATAACTGATGTTCCCTTAGTTTCTCCAAAACCAAACGCAAATGTTCCTTATGCTCCTCTTCATTCTTTGAATAAACTAGGATGTCATCAATGAACACTACGACGAACTTATCCAAAAACTCCATAAACACTTTGTTCATCAGGTTCATAAAATAGGCAGGTGCGTTAGTCAATCCAAATGACATGACAGTATACTCATACAGTCCATATCTTGTGGTGAATGCTGTCTTAGGTATGTCCTGCTCTCGAATCTTCAACTGATGGTACCCTGATCGCAAATCGATCTTGGAAAACACTTTAGCTCCTTGTAATCGATCAAACAGATCATTAATCATTGGCAGTGGGTACTTGTTCTTGATGGTTACTTCATTCAATCCCCGATAATCTACAACCATCCTTAATGATCCATCCTTCTTTTCCACTAGAAGTACAGGTGATCCCCAAGGTGAAGAACTTGGGCGAATGTAACCTTTATCCAATAACTCCTTAATCTGATTCTTAATTTCCACCAAATCCTTTGCTGGCATCCGGTACGGTCGCTTCGATATTGGGCCTGTACCTGGCAATAACTCAATCAAAAACTCAATGTCTCTATCCGATGGCATGCCTGGTAATTCCTCAGGAAATACATCAGGAAAATCCTTTACCACTGGTACTTCCTCCTGCACAACTCCTGATAAGCAATTCACTTGTGTCCTGTGTGGCACATGCCGGGATACATACTTGATCCTTCTTCCTTCTGGTGTGGTAAGCAAAATTGTCTTACTGGCGCAATCGATGTTTCCTCCATACATCGACAGCCAATCCATACCAAGAATCACATCCAGACCTTGGGATTCCAGAATAATTAAATCCGTTGGGAATACATGCCTTCCTATACTCAATGGTACTTGGAAACATCCTTGTCTGGCCATGTATTCTGCTCCTGGCGAGCTTACTAGCATAGGTGTTTTAAGGGCTTGGGTTGGAGGCATCTGAGGGTTTAGAAAAGACGAGAATTAAGAATAGAGGGGGTCTAAAGGGAAAACACTACCCATATGCACATGAGGCAAAAGCACACAATTCACTTCAATCAATCAAACAAGGGCTTACAAACGGTCTAACTATCGCAAAAGTGCTCGACTATAATGTGTTTACATGGGGGAATACTACTACTATCTGGTGGTCATCTAGAAATTTGAACCGGTGGAAGACTCCATGATATCTACTCCAGCTTCGTCTTCAAAGTCGGGTTCACTTGGATCCGAATCGGTGTCGTCGATGATGATGTAGTTGTCCGGACATGCGACGTACTTGTCTTCCTCCTTGGATCCTAACTTCCTCTTGAGTTCTTCAATCTCCTGCTTAAGATCGCCATTGTGTCTCGCTAGAGCTACGATCTCGTCCATGTAGTCCTTGCATGTAGACTTCAGTTCTCCTTCTAGCTCGATGATCCTTGCCTTTGCATTCTTCAACTCTATCATATCATTGCACATCTGGTTCTCGTGCCGTCGAATGTGCTGGTTTAACTCCTGGATGAAAGATGCAATGGATCTATCCTTCTTGGTGCTGACTAACTCCCATTGTTCATCACGGCGTCCGCAAATCTGGTACATAGTGTCCTTGAGGTCTTCTTGATAAACTTCTCCAATGCGTCCTATGGTGATATGAGCTGCCATGCTCCTTCCTAGACTCCAGGTTGGTGCATTGAAAACACTATCTATGGCTTCGTGATTGGCGCGAATGTTCTTCCCGGAACGTGAGCTTGAATCTTCCAGCGCTCCTCTTCAGGCAGGGTGGCGTTGAAGGTTCCCGTGAAGCTTGGTAATCCAATGTTCAGGTACTTGGTGACTTCCTTCAGGTGAAATCCAAATGGTGTGCCTTCATCCGGTTGAGCGTACTTAATCTTCGCGTGCGTCATCCTAATAGAGTAGAAAAGATGAGGAGTTAGAAAATGAGAAGAGAAGAGTGATCTATGGCTTTAACTTAGTGGTCATGTCATACAGTCAGCGTGTGCTCTGATACCATCTCTGTAGCGACCTGACCTGAATGGATCACGTCTACTGTGCTACGGTGTCATCCCTGGATCAGTAATGCTGACACCACACAGTACATCGAGGTTTTATAGCAGAGTTGCAATCACACACTTATTACATCAATGGCTCAAAAAAAAACTTATTACAATAAATATGACTTAAGGCCATATTTTAAAGATAACATCGGAAGACTTGGAAGATAAATGGGTCCATCAACTCCAGCGGCATCACTGAGTATAGAACCACGACCTAAACGCACCTCAATCGTCGTCTGAAAAGTCTGCAACA
Source organism: Triticum urartu (assembly GCF_056163025.1). Lineage (NCBI taxonomy): Eukaryota > Viridiplantae > Streptophyta > Magnoliopsida > Poales > Poaceae > Triticum > Triticum urartu. The sequence continues at coordinate 369,988,004 of NC_141878.1, forward strand.
TTAACGTTGCAGCCCGAAAACGGGTCAGCACATGGAATATGCTGGCAAAGTAACACATAGAGAGTAATGGAATGAAACAGCTATACTACATGCATATATGGCTGGTGGAAAGCTCTATGGTTACAGTTCTGCGTAAAGCCAATTTTTCTCTACTGCAAAGGAATAAATTTATTTAACTATCATGGTGGTTGTGAAACATTGAGAATGGTTGACAGCATTCTCAATCCCAATTAAAAGTAATTAAAACCCAATAACATTAATTAGAAGTAACATGTTGAGATTCACAATGATATTCAAGTACTAGATACTCAAGTTGTCCATAACCGGGGACACGGCTAATCATGATTAGTTTGTGACTCTGCAGAGGTTTGCGCACTTTTCCCCACATGACTCGATCGCCTCCGTTGGTTTTCTTGCACTACATGGTGTTTGAGAAACGGATGACCGAGACATAGTTTTTCAGAAGCACTAGCACCTTACATGTGGGGTAGACCGGTACACCTACATCCCCTACATCTGCTAGTCCACCCCGTAAGAGTTCGCACAACTTAGCCAACTATGCCAGAGCCCATAGTAGCATGTGGCTGCACACGGAAGTTTCTAGCATGAAAGATCTTATGATCCCTTTGAGCCTGGGTGGCGGTCCAAAAAAAAAACAGGCAAGTCCTGATAGACATCAGGTGCCTCAATCCACCCAGATGTGTGTTTAAGTTGCCACCTTAAATAAACCATTAAAATTATCATCTCACATCTGTCATGGATATCACTCACCCAATCCACGTCTACTAGCATAGCATGGCATAATAAGCAAACGTAGAAGTAACTCCCAAAGGTTTCATAATAATACAGGTAATAGGTACTACCTCATCTACTTCCCATCCCACAATTTAATTAGATCCTAATCATGCAATGTGTGAGGATTGATCTAATGCAATAAAACATGGGTTGTAGAAAAGGTATGATCAAAGTGTTACTTGCCTTGCTGATGATCCGCGAGTCCTAGGGTTTCGAAGTAACAAGCGGCGCAATCCGGGTAATCTATCGCAGACAAACAACAAGCATACAATAAGTACTCATCTAATGCACAGGTAAAACTCGAACAAGAGATCGAACCAGGTAGTTCAACTTAAGAACTCCGGTTGCAAGAAAGAACGAAAAACAAACGGCGGAAGAAAACAACTCAGTTCTAGCAAGTTGAAACTAGGTCAAAATTTTACTGTAACAAAAGCTTGTTCAAGTTGATTAGATGGAACAGCGGTTTCGAGACGAAACTCCAGGCGCTTGAATCACCTGATTCCGATAAACGAGCGGAAAAATAGACTAGGAAGAAGATCGGATCTGAGATCGCGATCGCGGAATAAATCCGACGAAGAGAAAAAGAAGAACGGTTAAACGAACAGACGTTCATTAACCTAGAAGAATCCGGTGATCACGTTCGTTAGGACGAACGGTCCGGCGAACGGTCCAAAGGCAACTAAATCAGAAAAGAAAACGAATCCGATCTAGGGTTTCGAAAAAAGAGTTCGAAACGAAAAACCGATCTAGAACACCGGAACGGTTTGGCGAAGAATCGGAGAGAAAACGAATCGGTAGAGAAGAAAAGAATCGGAACGGTTTATAAGAAAACCGAACCGAGGGAAAGAAGAGACGCGGCGCGGTACCTCCGGCGAACGGCGGCGACGGCGGCGTTGGGCGGCGGCGGCGGTGCACAAGGCGGCGGCGGTGACGCAGGGCGGCGGCGGCGTGGCAAGGTGCGGCGGCGGCGGCGCGGCAAGGTGCGGCGGCGGGGTGACGCAGGGCGGCGGTGGCGCGGCAGCGGCGCGGCAAGGTGCGGCGGTGGCGGTGACGCAGGGCGCGGTGTGATGCGGCGCGGCGGCGGTGCAAGGCGCGGTGTGGAGGAGAGCTTTGATTTGATGTGTTTAGAGGGGGGGGGGGTGCTTGGGTATTTATATTGGGGAGGGGAGGGGTTTACTTGGGGTAGAGGACAAGGAATTAGAATAGGAGTAGGAAAGATCTAGAAAATAAACGAAGTAGGACTAAAGAAAACGAAATAAGGAAAAGGGGACAAGGGGGCGCCCTAGAATCCTAAAAGGATTCGGTCCTAGTAAGAGGTGGCGTCGGCCGACCGGCTCCTGGCTCGGCGCCTGGCGCCTGGGAGCGCGGCGGTAGGTAGCTTGGCTTGGGCCTTTGGCCCAAGGCGCTGCTCAAATTTTTATTTTTTTTTAAAAGTTTCCTCGCGCAGAAAAAAAAAACAAAAAGGGATCTAAACGAACTCCGAAAAATCTAAAGTAAATTTTCCCCGACTCCTAAAAATGAGTCGAACAAAATGAACTTTTCTCCGGACCTAAAATGCAATTTTTGAAAACGCGCATTTTTCCCTATCCAAATAAAATGCAAATAAACACCGGAAAGCAAAATTGATCTATTTATTATATCTTCATTTTTCCTAAATTTGGGAAAGTCATATTATTCCCTCTCTCATATATTTTGACACTGGAAAATTTATTGAAGATAAAATAAATAAATCAAATGATCCTATTTTTCAATATTCGAGAAAACTCTCAAATATGAAAATTACGAAATCTCCAACTCTCTCCGAGGGTCCTTGAGTTGCGTGAAATTTCTAGGATCAACCAAATGCAAGAAAATATGATATGCATATGATCTAGTGTATAACATTCCAAATTGAAAATTTGGGATGTTACAAACCTACCCCCCTTAAGATGAATCTCGCCCTCGAGATTCGGGTTGGCTAGAAAATAGGTGAGGGTGGTCTTTGAGCAAATCTTCTTCTCTCTCCCAGGTGGCTTCATCCTCTGAATGGTGGTTCCACTGAACTTTGCAAAACTTGATAACCTTGCTGCGAGTAACTCTGCTGGCATAATCGAGAATCTTGACTGGCTTCTCCTCATATGTTAGGTCATCCTTTAACTGAATCGCTTCTAATGGCACTGTATCTCTTAGCGGTACCTCCGCCATCTCGGCGTGACATCTCTTCAGCTGAGAAACATGGAATACATCATGAACTCCTGACAGTCCTTCTGGTAGTTCCAACTTATAAGCGACTTCTCCCATACGTTTCACGATCTTAAACGGTCCAACGAAACGCGGTGCTAACTTTCCCTTAACTCCAAAGCGCTTAACTCCTCGAAGTGGGGATACTCGAAGGTAAACTCTGTCTCCGGTTTCGTAAACTATCTCCTTGCGTTTAGAATCTGCATAGCTCTTCTGCCTGGACTGGGCTACCTTGAGCCTATCGCGAATCAACTTAACCTTCCGTTCTGACTCCTTAATCAAATCTGGTCCAAAGAATTGACGGTCTCCAACTTCGTTCCAGGACAACGGTGTCCTGCACCTCCTTCCGTATAAAGCTTCGAAAGGGGCCATCTTCAAACTGGTTTGGTAACTGTTGTTATAAGAAAACTCCGCATACGTCAAGTTTTTGTCCCAACTTGATCCATAATCTAGTGCACAAGCTCTCAGCATATCTTCCAAAATCTGATTGACTCTCTCGGTCTGTCCATCTGTCTGCGGATGAAAAGCTGTGCTGAACTCTAGTCTGGTTCCTAAAGTTTCATGCAACTGATTCCAAAACTTTGAGGTAAATTGAGTTCCTCTATCTGATACGATACTCCTCGGAACTCCATGCAAACAAACTATTCTAGTCATGTATATCTTTGCCAACTTAGCACTGGTGTAAGTGGTCTTAACTGGAATGAAATGTGCTACCTTCGTCAAACGATCAACTACTACCCATATCGAGTCATATCCGGCTTTTTTCCTGGGTAGCCCTATGATAAAATCCATGCCTATCTTATCCCACTTCCATTCGGGTATCGGCAGTGGTTGTAACAATCCTGCTGGCTTTTGATGTTCTGCTTTTACTCTCTGACATACGTCACAAACTGCTACATACGCTACAATATCCTTCTTCATTCCGGTCCACCAGAATGTTTCCTTTAAATCCAAATACATCTTGGTATTCCCTGGGTGAATCGAATATGGTGAATTATGTGCCTCCTGCAAAATCAACTTCCTGATCTCCGGGTCATTGGGCACATAAACACGGTCCTCAAACCATAGGGTATCGTGCTCATCCTCACGAAATCCCTTTGCTTTTCCTTTGCTAAGTTTCTCCTTTATAGCAGCAATCTCCTTGTTAGATTTCTGAGCTTCTCTGATCTTATCCATCAATGTTGATTGAATCTCCAATGCTGCTACATAGCCTCTCGGAACTATTTCCAAACATAGCTCACGAAGGTTTTCTGCTAACTCCTTGGGTATTTTCCCTGTCACTAGGGTATTGACATGGCTCTTACGGCTCAATGCGTCAGCTACTACATTAGCCTTTCCGGGATGGTAATGCAATCTCATGTCATAATCCTTGATGAGCTCCAACCATCTCCTTTGTCGGAGGTTCAACTCCTTCTGCGTGAAAATGTACTTCAAACTCTTGTGATCCGTGTACACCTCACAATGATTTCCAATGAGGAAATGTCTCCACGTTTTCAACGCATGCACTACGGCTGCTAACTCCAAATCATGCGTGGCATAATTCAATTCATGAGGCTTCAGTTGTCGTAATGCATACGAAACAACTCTCCCTTCCTGCATAAGCACTGCTCCAAGTCCTCGACGTGAAGCGTCGCAATACACCTCATAATCCTTGGTCTGATCTGGCAAAATCAATACCGGTGGGGTAACCAAACGTTTCTTCAACTCCTGGAAACTAGCCTCACACTCCTCAGTCCATTTGAACTTAGTTTCCTTCTTCAACAACTCCGTCATAGGCTTCGCAATTTTTGAGAAATTCTCAATAAATCTCCGGTAGTATCCTGCGAGTCCAAGAAAACTCCGGATCTCTCCAACTGTTGTTGGTGCTTCCCATTCGGTTACGGTCTCAACCTTTGTGGGGTCAACTGCTATACCTTCTCCGGATATAACGTGTCCGAGGAATCCAACTTCCTTCAACCAAAACTCACATTTGCTGAATTTGGCATATAACTGATGTTCCCTTAGTTTCTCCAAAACCAAACGCAAATGTTCCTTATGCTCCTCTTCATTCTTTGAATAAACTAGGATGTCATCAATGAACACTACGACGAACTTATCCAAAAACTCCATAAACACTTTGTTCATCAGGTTCATAAAATAGGCAGGTGCGTTAGTCAATCCAAATGACATGACAGTATACTCATACAGTCCATATCTTGTGGTGAATGCTGTCTTAGGTATGTCCTGCTCTCGAATCTTCAACTGATGGTACCCTGATCGCAAATCGATCTTGGAAAACACTTTAGCTCCTTGTAATCGATCAAACAGATCATTAATCATTGGCAGTGGGTACTTGTTCTTGATGGTTACTTCATTCAATCCCCGATAATCTACAACCATCCTTAATGATCCATCCTTCTTTTCCACTAGAAGTACAGGTGATCCCCAAGGTGAAGAACTTGGGCGAATGTAACCTTTATCCAATAACTCCTTAATCTGATTCTTAATTTCCACCAAATCCTTTGCTGGCATCCGGTACGGTCGCTTCGATATTGGGCCTGTACCTGGCAATAACTCAATCAAAAACTCAATGTCTCTATCCGATGGCATGCCTGGTAATTCCTCAGGAAATACATCAGGAAAATCCTTTACCACTGGTACTTCCTCCTGCACAACTCCTGATAAGCAATTCACTTGTGTCCTGTGTGGCACATGCCGGGATACATACTTGATCCTTCTTCCTTCTGGTGTGGTAAGCAAAATTGTCTTACTGGCGCAATCGATGTTTCCTCCATACATCGACAGCCAATCCATACCAAGAATCACATCCAGACCTTGGGATTCCAGAATAATTAAATCCGTTGGGAATACATGCCTTCCTATACTCAATGGTACTTGGAAACATCCTTGTCTGGCCATGTATTCTGCTCCTGGCGAGCTTACTAGCATAGGTGTTTTAAGGGCTTGGGTTGGAGGCATCTGAGGGTTTAGAAAAGACGAGAATTAAGAATAGAGGGGGTCTAAAGGGAAAACACTACCCATATGCACATGAGGCAAAAGCACACAATTCACTTCAATCAATCAAACAAGGGCTTACAAACGGTCTAACTATCGCAAAAGTGCTCGACTATAATGTGTTTACATGGGGGAATACTACTACTATCTGGTGGTCATCTAGAAATTTGAACCGGTGGAAGACTCCATGATATCTACTCCAGCTTCGTCTTCAAAGTCGGGTTCACTTGGATCCGAATCGGTGTCGTCGATGATGATGTAGTTGTCCGGACATGCGACGTACTTGTCTTCCTCCTTGGATCCTAACTTCCTCTTGAGTTCTTCAATCTCCTGCTTAAGATCGCCATTGTGTCTCGCTAGAGCTACGATCTCGTCCATGTAGTCCTTGCATGTAGACTTCAGTTCTCCTTCTAGCTCGATGATCCTTGCCTTTGCATTCTTCAACTCTATCATATCATTGCACATCTGGTTCTCGTGCCGTCGAATGTGCTGGTTTAACTCCTGGATGAAAGATGCAATGGATCTATCCTTCTTGGTGCTGACTAACTCCCATTGTTCATCACGGCGTCCGCAAATCTGGTACATAGTGTCCTTGAGGTCTTCTTGATAAACTTCTCCAATGCGTCCTATGGTGATATGAGCTGCCATGCTCCTTCCTAGACTCCAGGTTGGTGCATTGAAAACACTATCTATGGCTTCGTGATTGGCGCGAATGTTCTTCCCGGAACGTGAGCTTGAATCTTCCAGCGCTCCTCTTCAGGCAGGGTGGCGTTGAAGGTTCCCGTGAAGCTTGGTAATCCAATGTTCAGGTACTTGGTGACTTCCTTCAGGTGAAATCCAAATGGTGTGCCTTCATCCGGTTGAGCGTACTTAATCTTCGCGTGCGTCATCCTAATAGAGTAGAAAAGATGAGGAGTTAGAAAATGAGAAGAGAAGAGTGATCTATGGCTTTAACTTAGTGGTCATGTCATACAGTCAGCGTGTGCTCTGATACCATCTCTGTAGCGACCTGACCTGAATGGATCACGTCTACTGTGCTACGGTGTCATCCCTGGATCAGTAATGCTGACACCACACAGTACATCGAGGTTTTATAGCAGAGTTGCAATCACACACTTATTACATCAATGGCTCAAAAAAAAACTTATTACAATAAATATGACTTAAGGCCATATTTTAAAGATAACATCGGAAGACTTGGAAGATAAATGGGTCCATCAACTCCAGCGGCATCACTGAGTATAGAACCACGACCTAAACGCACCTCAATCGTCGTCTGAAAAGTCTGCAACATTAACGTTGCAGCCCGAAAACGGGTCAGCACATGGAATATGCTGGCAAAGTAACACATAGAGAGTAATGGAATGAAACAGCTATACTACATGCATATATGGCTGGTGGAAAGCTCTATGGTTACAGTTCTGCGTAAAGCCAATTTTTCTCTACTGCAAAGGAATAAATTTATTTAACTATCATGGTGGTTGTGAAACATTGAGAATGGTTGACAGCATTCTCAATCCCAATTAAAAGTAATTAAAACCCAATAACATTAATTAGAAGTAACATGTTGAGATTCACAATGATATTCAAGTACTAGATACTCAAGTTGTCCATAACCGGGGACACGGCTAATCATGATTAGTTTGTGACTCTGCAGAGGTTTGCGCACTTTTCCCCACATGACTCGATCGCCTCCGTTGGTTTTCTTGCACTACATGGTGTTTGAGAAACGGATGACCGAGACATAGTTTTTCAGAAGCACTAGCACCTTACATGTGGGGTAGACCGGTACACCTACATCCCCTACATCTGCTAGTCCACCCCGTAAGAGTTCGCACAACTTAGCCAACTATGCCAGAGCCCATAGTAGCATGTGGCTGCACACGGAAGTTTCTAGCATGAAAGATCTTATGATCCCTTTGAGCCTGGGTGGCGGTCCAAAAAAAAACAGGCAAGTCCTGATAGACATCAGGTGCCTCAATCCACCCAGATGTGTGTTTAAGTTGCCACCTTAAATAAACCATTAAAATTATCATCTCACATCTGTCATGGATATCACTCACCCAATCCACGTCTACTAGCATAGCATGGCATAATAAGCAAACGTAGAAGTAACTCCCAAAGGTTTCATAATAATACAGGTAATAGGTACTACCTCATCTACTTCCCATCCCACAATTTAATTAGATCCTAATCATGCAATGTGTGAGGATTGATCTAATGCAATAAAACATGGGTTGTAGAAAAGGTATGATCAAAGTGTTACTTGCCTTGCTGATGATCCGCGAGTCCTAGGGTTTCGAAGTAACAAGCGGCGCAATCCGGGTAATCTATCGCAGACAAACAACAAGCATACAATAAGTACTCATCTAATGCACAGGTAAAACTCGAACAAGAGATCGAACCAGGTAGTTCAACTTAAGAACTCCGGTTGCAAGAAAGAACGAAAAACAAACGGCGGAAGAAAACAACTCAGTTCTAGCAAGTTGAAACTAGGTCAAAATTTTACTGTAACAAAAGCTTGTTCAAGTTGATTAGACGGAACGGCGGTTTCGAGACGAAACTCCAGGCGCTTGAATCACCTGATTCCGATAAACGAGCGGAAAAATAGACTAGGAAGAAGATCGGATCTGAGATCGCGATCGCGGAATAAATCCGACGAAGAGAAAAAGAAGAACGGTTAAACGAACGGACGTTCGTTAACCTAGAAGAATCCGGTGATCACGTTCGTTAGGACGAACGGTCCGGCGAACGGTCCAAAGGCAACTAAATCGGAAAAGAAAATGAATCCGATCTAGGGTTTCGGAAAAAGAGTTCGAAACGAAAAACCGATCTAGAACACCGGAACGGTTTGGCGAAGAATCGGAGAGAAAACGAATCGGTAGAGAAGAAAAGAATCGGAATGGTTTATAAGAAAACCGAACCGAGGGAAAGAAGAGACGCGGCGCGGTACCTCCGGCGAACGGCGGCGACGGCGGCGTTGGGCGGCGGTCGCGGTGCACAAGGCGGCGGCGGCGGTGACGCAGGGCGGCAGCGGCGCGGCAAGGTGCGGCGGCGGCGGTGACGCAGGGCGGCAGCGGCGCGGCAAGGTGCGGCGGCGGGGTGACGCAGGGCGGCGGTGGCGCGGCGGCGGCGGTGACGCAGGGCGGCGGCGGCGCGGCAAGGTGCGGGCGGTGGCGGTGACGCAGGGCGCGGTGTGATGCGGCGCGGCGGCGGTGCAAGGCGCGGTGTGGAGGAGAGCTTTGATTTGATGTGTTTAGAGGGGGGGTGCTTGGGTATTTATATTGGGGAGGGGAGGGGTTTACTTGGGGTAGAGGACAAGGAATTAGAATAGGAGTAGGAAAGATCTAGAAAATAAACGGAGTAGGACTAAAGAAAACGAAATAAGGAAAAGGGGACAAGGGGGCGCCCTAGAATCCTAAAAGGATTCGGTCCTAGCAAGAGGCGGCGGCGGCCGACCGGCTCCTGGCTCGGCGCCTGGCGCCTGGGAGCGCGGCGGTAGGTGGCTTGGCTTGGGCCTTTGGCCCAAGGCGCTGCTCAATTTTTTTTTTAAGTTTCCTCGCGCAGAAAAAAAAACAAAAAGGGATCTAACCGAACTCCGAAAAATCTAAAGTAAATTTTCCCCGACTCCTAAAAATGAGCCGAACAAAATGAACTTTTCTCCGGACCTAAAATGCAATTTTTGAAAACGCGCATTTTTCCCTATCCAAATAAAATGCAAATAAACACCGGAAAGCAAAATTGATCTATTTATTATATCTTCATTTTTCCTAAATTTGGGAAAGTCATATTATTCCCTCTCTCATATATTTTGACACCGGAAAATTTATTGAAGATAAAATAAATAAATCAAATGATCCTATTTTTCAATATTCGAGAAAACTCTCAAATATGAAAATAACGAAATCTCCAACTCTCTCCGAGGGTCCTTGAGTTGCGTGAAATTTCTAGGATCAACCAAATGCAAGAAAATATGATATGCATATGATCTAGTGTATAACATTCCAAATTGAAAATTTGGGATGTTACACTTATCTTGTGATGAATGTAAAAGAATAGGTAATATCGGCAAGCGTCAAGAAATGCCTATGAATTATTCACTTGTTGTTGAACCATTTGATGTTTGGGGATTTGATTACATGGGACTTTTTCCTTCCTCTAATGGGTATACACATATTTTGGTTGCTGTTGATTATGTTACTAAGTGGGTAGAAGCTATTCCAACTAGTAGTGCTGATCACAGCACCTCTATTAAAATGCTTAAGGAAGTTATTTTCCCAAGGTTTGGAGTCCCTAGATATTTAATGACTGATGGTGGTTCACACTTTATTCATGGTGCTTTCCGTAAAATGCTTGCCAAGTATGATGTTAACCATAGAATTGCATCACCCTATCATCCTTAGTCTAGTGGTCAAGTTGAACTTAGCCATAGAGAAATAAAATTAATTTTGCAAAAAGACTGTTAATAGGTCCCGGAAGAATTGGTCTAAGAAACCAGATATTGCACTTCGGGCTTATAGAACAGCATATAAAAATCCTATGGGTATGTCTCCTTATAAAATGGTTTATGGAAAAGCTTGTCATTTGCCTATTGAGTTAGAACATAAAGCTTATTGGGCAATCAAAGAACTCAATTATGATTTCAAACTTTCCACTAAAAGAGGTTATTTGATATTAGCTCATTAGATGAATGGAGAACCCAAGCTTACGAAAATGCCAAGTTATTTAAAGAAAAGGTTAAAAGATGGCATGATAAAAGAATCCAAAAGCGTGAGTTCAAAGTTGGAGAATACGTTCTTTTGTACAACTCTTGTTCACATTCTTTGCAGGAAAACTCCTCTCCAAATGGGAAGGACCCTATGTTATCGAGGAGGTTTATCGGTCTAGAGCTATCAAAATAGATAATGCCGAAGGTACTAACCCGAAGGTTGTCAATGGGAAACGAATAAAACATTATATCTCAGGTACACCCATTAATGTTGAAAGTAATATTATCCAAACTATGACACCGGAAGAACACATAAAAGAGACCTTCCGAAACACTCCAGAATTGTGAAAAAGAGGAGGTACGTGATACGGTAAGTAAACGGAGTTCCAAAAATCCGCAAAAATATTTTCTTTCTGTTTGGAAAATAACAAAAATTAGGAAAATAAGAAACTACTGGGAAGGCGACCTTGGTGGGCAAAAGACACCAGGGCGCGCCTGGCCAGGCGCGCCCAGGTGGGTTGTGCCCACCTCGGGTACCTTCCGGATTCCGTTTTTCTTCCGTTTGCTTGTTTCCCAAGATAAAAAAATCTTTATATACCCCCGAACCTATTGACCACCATATCACAATGCAAAATTTCAGGTCCAACCGAGATGAGTGATCGGTCCCACCAAGATTGCAATGCAAATTCTCTGTTTCCCCTTCGTAACATTTCGGTCTACCGAGATGAGCGAATCGGTCCCACCGAGTTTGCCTGACCAACTCTCTGTTTGTCTATTACCAAAATTGGTCCCACCGAGTTTGTGTAATCGGTCTCACCGAGATTACGTTATGCCCTAACCCTAATGGAATCGGTCCCACCGAGTTGACATGTCGGCCCCACTTAAAATCCTAACGTTCATATTTTGAACTGAATCGGTCTAACCGAGTTATATGATTCGGTCCCACCGAGTTTGGTGATTTGTGTGTAACGGTTAGATTTTGTGTGGAGGCTATATATACCCCTCCACCCACTCTTCATTCAAGGAGAGAGCCATCAGAATATGTCTACACTTCCAACATACATTTTCTGAGAGAGAACCACCTACACTTGTGTTGAGGTCAAGATATTCCATTTCGACCACATAAATCTTGATCTCTAGCCTTCCTCATGTTGCTTTCCACTCAAATCATCTTTCTACCAAATCCAATCCTATGAGAGAGAGTTGAGTGTTGAGGAGACTATCATTTGAAGTGCAAGATCAAGGAGTTCATCATCAACACACCATCTATTACCTTTTGGAGAGTGGTGTCTCCTAGATTGGTTAGGTGTCACTTGGGAGCCTCTGTCTACATTGTGGAGTTGAACCAAGGAGTTTGTACAGGCAAGGAGATCGCCTACTTCGTGAAGATCTACCCTAGTGAGGCAAGTCCTTCATGGGCGATGTCCATGGTGGGATAGATAAGGTTGCTTCTTCGTAGACCCTTCATGGGTGGAGCCCTCCGTGGACTTGCACAACCGTTACCCTTCATGGGTTGAAGTCTCCATCAACGTGGATGTACGATAGCACCACCTATCGGAACCACGCCAAAAATCTCCGTGTCTACATTATGTTTGCTCCCTCCAAACTCCTCCCTTTACCTTCATATGCAATTGTTTTACATTCTGCTGCTATACTCTTAGAATTGCATGTGTAGGTTGATTACTTGTATTGTGCTAAGTTGCTAAAATCTTCCAGGACTTAAAATTGGGAAAAGGCTAGATTTTTATTTGGTCAAGTAGTCTAATCACTCCCCTCTAGACATACTTTCGATCCTACAATTGGTATCAGAGCTTTGGTCTCCATTTGCTTTGATTTCCATAGCTTTTGGTGATCATAGCCTTGGTTTCACAACCTAGGAGAGTATGGCGTCTAGTGAGGGAAATTAGCACCGTAGAGGTCCTTACTTTGATGGTACTAATTTTTCTAGTTGGAAGCATAAGATGAAAATGCATATTCTTGGACATAACCACGCTGTTTGGGCTATTGTGTGTATTGGCTTGCAAGGTGAATTCTTTGATGGGAGAGAACCGAACCGTGAAGCTACCACGGAAGAGTTGAAGATGCTGCAATACAATGCTCAAGCTTGTGATATTCTCTTCAACATATTGTGCCCCGAAGAATTCAACAAAAACAGCCGTCTTGAGAATACAAAGGAAATTTGGGATACTTTGATTGATATGCACGAAGGTACCGACTCCGTCAAGGAATCCAAATTGGATGTGCTTCAAAGTCAACTTGACAACTTCAAAATGAAGGATGGTGAAGGTGTCGCTGAATGTACTCTAGGCTTGCTCTCATCACAAATGAGATTGCAGGCTTAGGAAGTGAAGAGATGACCGATAGATTCATCATCAAGAAGATCCTAAGAGCCTTGGATGGAAAATATGATACCGTGTGCACATTGATCCAAATGATGCCCAATGACAAAGATCTCAAGCCAACAGAAGTCATTGGAAGAATTGTTGCTCATGAGATGTCACTCAAGGATAAGGAAGAGCTTCACGACAAGTCAAGTGGCGCTTACAAAGCCTCATGTGATACTCCCACATCATCAAGTGAGAAACAAACCTTCAACAGAGAATTGAGCCTAATGGTGAAGAACTTCAACAAGTTTTACAAGAGTAGAAGCAAGGAAAGAAGTTCCAAGTCAAGGTCCTACAATGACAATAGATCTTCCAGTCGTGAGCGCAATTGCTACAATTGTGGAAGACCCGGACACTATTCCAATGAGTGTACGGCTCCTTACAAAAGAAGAGAAGATTCTCCTAAAATAAGAACTAGAAGAGAAGAATCACCACCAAGAGAGAGAAGGAGTAGAGATGAACGTTATGAACGAAGAACACCGCGGAGAAGCAAGGATTCGGGAAGGAAGGACAAGTCATCAAAGAGCTACACAAGACGAAGACATCAAGCTCATGTTGGTGAATGGGTATCCGGCTCCGACTCCGACGATCACTCCGAGAGAAGTTATCACTCCGACTCTGAACATACTCAAGATGAAGGTGTTGCTGGTCTAGCACTTGTGTCAACCAAGTCCTACGACATATTTGACTCACCAAATGAAGGGATTGGAAGGCGCTTCATGGCTAAAGGCCCAAAGGTATCACACCCCGAATATGTTGATTTCAATAGTGATGAAGATGATTTGCTAGGTGATGATGATTTAGTTGTTGACAACTCTGGTTATGAAAACTATGATGAACTTGCTATTAATCAAGTTAATCAAGTTAAAATGAATGACAATGATAAGAAGGAGAATGAGCGTCTAACTAAAGAACTAAACACTCTTAAGTTAGCTCATGAAACTACCTTGGAAGATCATCGAGAACTTTTAAAGACTCATGAGAAGCTACGTTTTGAAAAGCTCAACCTTGAGCAAGAGCATGAGTTCTTAAAAGCAATCAATGATGATCTTTGCAAGAAAAGTTCTTCTTACATTGCTAAGCGTTTACTCTTGTCCACTTACATGCCACAAGTTAAATCTAGCAACAAGAACAAGAAAGATTCTTCTTCTAGTAGTAACAACAACCATACTAAATCCAATGTTGTTGCTTCTGGTAGTTCTCTTGATTCCACTAACGACTCTCTTAACCAAGTTACACTTGAGCAATAAAATAGCTTATTGAATGGAATCATAGAGAAAGGTGTTTACAAGAGCCTTGCCGAAGTAAGCAATTTGAGGAAATTGTACGCAAACAAGGAAGACACCGGAAGAATCAAGGTGTTGGTTTTGAACGAAAGTTCAATGCCAATGGAGTTGAGTGGGAAGAAGATCAATACCCCAAGACGAAGTTTGTTCCTCAACAAGAGAAGTATGGTCCTACTTCTCTCAAAGGGACACAAGCTCAAGATGATCTTCCACCACAAGACCACAAGCAGAAAGGCAAGGACAAGCTTCAAGAGGAAATTGATGCATTTGAAGAAGCTCCTAAGGCCTTGGTCAAGTGGGTTCCCAAGACTACTTCAAGTTCCACTTCATCAAGTAAAACTACAACACCGAGGATTCCCATCAAGATGGTGTGGATCCCGAAGAAGAAGAACTAGAGAGTTCTTGAGGGTGACTCCGCCAACATCCTTCACTCTTATCATCTTGGCAAGAACAAGGGCAATCAACTTCCACATCTTGCACTAGTTCAAGGAGTCACAAACCCTCTTGTTGGTAAGACAAGGGACAAGGTAACCTAAAAGCTTTCATGGACATCATCTTGTGTGTGCATCACTCTATGTCTATGGATATCCTTGTTTGTTCCTTGTGGGACTAACCCGTGTAGGTATTGAAAGTGCAACTCACTCCAAAAGATTGCTCCGAATGATCTACATCAACATTGAGCATCTAATTCTTCAACACCTACATGAAGTCATCATCGACAAAACCCAAGGTTAGTTCATCCCTCTTAGGGGGGATATCACATCTAGGGGGAGCTTTACTCTAATAAATTGAGCTAAAGCAACTCTAATGATGTGAGCACAACAATGCTTTATGTAAAAGTGTTAACCCCACTTGTGCTTAAACGATGAGTATGACCTATGATCAAATGTTCTCATTTGACTCCTAAGTCAATATACTCATATATAGATGACCTAGAGTGATTGTGCATGCTTTTTCACATATTTCATTTGTCATTTTATTGTGTGAGCATGTCGGATGCATATATTACTCATTCGAGGACATCCATTTGTTGCTTTGATTGTTTGGCTTTTCTCTCTTTTGCCAAATGGATGGACAAGAATGCCTAAGAACCTCCTCTAGCTATCTATGCTTTTCTCGTCTCAAACTCTACTCATGCTACATCACAAAGTTTGATCAAGTCAGATTCGAACCACTCTGTGTGAGGAGCACTCGGAGTCCCCGATTCGTCAAAGACTTAAACTTCCAAAACCTCTTTGTGCATTTCGGTATGACTGAGTCATCCATTTCGGTCACACCGAGATCACTAAGTTGATCTAGGTTTTCAATCTCAGTGCAACCGATTTGAACTTTTCGGTCACACCGAGTTGCGGTAACCGCTTGCGATTCTTCATCTTGGTGCCACCGAGTTGTTCCACTCGGTCACACCGACAGGGACGAGATATATAAACCCACGGGTGAGATTTTGGAAATTTCTTTGAAACCTCTCAGCCCGCGCGTGTCCTGCTCTGCCGCCTCGAGTCTCCCGATCGTCCTCTCGCCGCCAGCGACCTCCCGCCGCTGGTTTCCATCACCATCAACGGATTTCTGCCCCTCCGTTACCGCCGTAGCGAACTCCGCCGAATTAGGGTATGAGTTCGATCTTTTGTGCTATTCCTTTAACTCCGATTCGTAGCACATTACTTTGCCATGTTCATGACCATGTATGCAATCAATCTATCATCTGAAAACATCCTCTAGATTAGATTGGATCTGGAAATTTAGAGTTAGGTCTCCGCCGAACTCATCCCGCACCGACCGAATTGTAGAAATCGGTCTCATCGATTTGGCTTAGGCCATTGCAGTTGCACTTTCGGTCTGACCGAAAACTGCAAATCGGTGTGACCGAGTTTGATTCTTTGTGAAACCCTAGAAGTCTCGGTGCCACTGAACTGTGACTCGGTCTGACCAAGTTCACTAGTCTAGGTTCCAAAAGCCTAGATGCTTCATAGAAAGCATCTATTCACAGGGTCTGCTGTCAGTAAGTTTGCAGAGATGTCTGACCAGAGCGACAGCCAGAACAAGTCAGAGGAACAGGTACAATTGAGTGAGGGCACTAGTCCCTCTAGCACTTCTGATGATGGTAGCAGGAGCACACCAAGCAACTTTCCCAAGGAAGCCACCAGGACAAGGAAGAAGAAAGCCTCAGATTCTGAAGATGAGGATTATGTGGCTGTGGAGGAGGAAGTCAGCTCCAAGAAGGTGCTGAAGAAGGAGTATGGCACAGTTGCATCAACTAAGCCTGGCTTGCATAAGAAGGCCCCTGCCAAGAGGGTGCCAACCTTAAAGGTGAGAGCCTCAACTACTGAAACCTCCAAGCCAACTGAAGAGGTTGTTGGAGAAGGAAATAAAAGGAAGGGAAGGGTCAAGAATACCACTGCCAGAGTGCTTGGTAGATTATCCATCATGAGAGATCCAGAAGAAGAGGAGGAGGAAAAGGATGTTGCACCAGCTCCCAAGTCTCAGAAGCTTATGGGAGATGCAATTAAGTCATGGGCTGCTCCATCTAAGCCCAAATCTACTCCCAAGGCTACTGCTCAGGAACCCCCAAAACCCAAGAGGAACACCAGGAGTATACCTGTTGAGGAGTAGAACAAGGCCCTAGTGCCTAAAGCTGAAGAAGAGGAAGATGATTCTCTTGTTTTGAGGAAGCTGAAGCCCAAAATTCCTAACCACAATGATGCTCATCCAGTCGCTGAGGACATGCACATCAGGAAAGATGCAGGACTGATATTGTGGAGATAGTCTGATCCCTATGCTGTTAGGAGGAGGACCGCATTCAACTATAGGTTCCATACAAAGGAACAACAAGATTTGTATGAGACAATTTTGCTTGACAAGTAACCCATTGTATGTGACATGAAATGGGTTGATTGGGAACACATCCAGGAAAATGAAGATCATTTCCCAGGACTATATGACAGCTTTAAGGCATGTGGAGTAGATGAATTCATTGGACAAAAGCTCACCAAATGGAATGATGAGCTGATCATGCAGTTTTACTCCACTGCCCACTTCTATCCAGATGGGAGGATAGTATGTATGTCTGAGGGTACCAGGTACCAATCCACAGTTGAGGAATGGGCCAAGCTAATCAATGCCCCCGAAGAACATGAAGATGACTTAGATGTGTATGACGTCAAGAAGAAAGACCACAACTCCATGGCAAACATGTAGAAAGAGATCCCTGATAAGGCTTTGGAAACTCACAAGCTTGGATATGTGCATTTCTTGTTGTTTGGTCTGCCTACCATCAACTGGATCTTAAGGCACACATTGCTACCCTAGTCAGGAGATCACAAGATGATCAGAGGACACTCCATCAACATGCTGCAATTTTTTGATGTCCCTCAGAAGTTCAAAGTTATGAGTTTGATCATAGAAACAGTCAAGAGGACTGCTGGTGATCAAAAGAGGAGTTGTGGGTATGCTCCACATATTTAGGAGCTCGTCAATTCTAAGATGGGCACGGGAACTTATTTGCTGGACAAGGAGCATCTACCCCTACATCCTGAATTTGAATATAACATTGTCGTGATGAATGAGGAGGAACCATCATCAGCTCAAGTCCAGGAGAAGAGAGCCAAGGCAAAGGCTGAGAAAGCTGCCCAGATGTCAAGTGTTGATGAGGCATCTCGAGTCTTCCTGAAAAGCAAGCAAGATCGGTTAGGCTATCTGATTCAAGCTACACTAAGGATTGAGAAGGGCTTGGCCACCCTGACTGAGAATCAGGAGAGCCTGGAGAGGATTGTGGAGACAAAATTCTATGATCTTGATCTGAAGGTGACTGAGATTCAGACTGCAGTTGAGTAGCTTCAGGAGGAAGCAGAGGAGAGGAAAGGAAAGTCAACTACTGATGCTTTTCAGCGTGTGCCACGAGGTCCAAGGTCTACTGCAGTGCCAGTTTCAGATGCTAGAGCTTCAGTGTCAGCACCAGTAGCTACAGCTCCCGTGCCACCTCCAGCACCCACTCCACCAGCTCCAACTACATCATCGGAAGCCTTCGTCCTTAGAGTTCTCTATATACCACCTCCCGAAGACCAAGCCTGGGAGATGTATAACACTATGCATTTTCGAACTTTTTGGTAACTTGTTGCCAAAGGGGGAGAAATATGTATAGATCATAGGCTTTGAGAGAGAGTGTCTTGCTTTTTATCTCTCTTGCTTTTGGTTGAACTTCTTGTCTTTGTGTGAGATACTTTATGTCCTTATGTCCTTGTGAGATACTTATGTGATCATGTGGTTGATCATATGCTACTTTAATGCTTGGTTGAATGATGCTATTTTTTATATCTCATATATGATCATTCACTTGCTTGGTGATGAGTGCATGCTTTTAATTTCTATCATTTTGAGCGCTCCATAAAGATGTATGTGACACAGAAGAGTAACCCATGAACCTAATCAATTGTGCATTTGCATTCAAAAGAAAATTTTAAATAATGCACAAATTTAGGGGGAGCTGTTGCTTATCACATACTTCTCAAAGCGAAGATGTTTTTCAATCTTATGATCATTTGTTGAACCTTTGATCTATATGTTGTCATCAATTACCAAAAAGGGGGAGATTGAAAGTGCAACTATCCCTGGGTGGTTTCGGTAATTCTTAGCAACATATAGCTCATTGAGCTAATGCTATTTGAAAGTAAATATTTCGAGAAAGCTCAATGATTGGCATGGCATGGATTAGAAAGTGGACCCCTCAAAATGCTAAGGACAAAAGATTGGCTCAAGCTCAAAGAACAAGACTCTACATTTTACTTTTAGTGATCCAAGACCACATTGAGTCCATAGGAAAAGCCAATACTATTAAAAGGGGGTGAGGTGTTGCTTAATGAGTTACTTGCTCAAAATTCTTAGTGATATGCTCCAAAAACTCTCAACTACTTTCTCATATCCACATATGTCCCAAACCAAAAGTCAAACTCGGCCCCACCGAAATCTTCTATCCGGCGCCACCGAGTTCACTTGACATAGCCACTACCAGAAACCCTAGTCACTTCGGTCTCACCGACAAGGATCTCGGTCTCACCAAGATGGGATTGCAAACTCTGTGTTTCCCTTCATGACGTTTCGGTCCAACCGAGATGAGCGATCAGTCCCACCGAGATTGCAATGCAAACTCTCTGTTTCCCCTACATAACGTTTCAGTCTAACCGAGATGAGTGAATCGGTCCCACCGAGTTTGCCTGACCAACTCTCTGTTTGACTATCACCAAAATCGGTCCCACTGAGTTTGTGTAATCGGTCTCACCGAGATTACATTATGCCCTAACGCTAATGGAATCGGTCCCACCGAGTTGACATGTCGGTCCCACCAAAAATCCTAACGTTCACCTTTTGAACTAAATTGGTCTGACCGAGTTATATGATTCGGTCCCACCGAGTTTGGTGATTTGTGTGTAACAGTTAGATTTTGTGTGGAGTCTATATATACCCCTCCACCCACTCTTCATTCAAGGAGAGAGCCAACAGAACATGCCTACACTTCCAACATACATTTTCTGAGAGAGAACCACCTACACTTGTGTCGAGGTCAAGATATTCCATTCCAACCACATAAATCTTGATCTCTAGCCTTCCTCAAGTTGTTTTCCACTCAAATCTTCTTTCTACCAAATCCAATCCTATGAGAGAGAGTTGAGTGTTGGGGAGACTATCATTTGAAGCACTAGAGCAAGGAGTTCATCATCAACACACCATCTATTACCTTTTGGAGAGTGGTGTTTCCTAGATTGGTTAGGTGTCACTTGGGAGCCTCCGTCAACATTGTGGAGTTGAACCAAGGAGTTTGTACGGGCAAGGAGACCGCCTACTTCGTGAAGATCTACCCTAGTGAGGCAAGTCCTTCGTGGGCGATGGCCATGGTGGGACATACAAGGTTGCTTCTTCGTGGGTGGAGCCCTCCGTGGACTCGCGCAACCGTTACCCTTCGTGGGTTGAAGTCTCCATCAACATGGATGTACGATAGCACCACCTATCGGAACCACGCCAAAAATCTCCGTGTCTACATTGCGTTTGCTCCCTCCAAACTCCTCCCTTTACCTTCATATGCAATTGTTTTACATTCTGCTGCTATACTCTTAGAATTGCATGCGTAGGTTGATTACTTGTATTGTGCTAAGTTGCTAAAATCTACCAAGACTTAAAATTGGGAAAAGGCTAGATTTTTATTTGGTCAAGTAGTCTAATCACCCCCCTCTAGACATACTTTCAATCCTAAATGATGAATTGTAGTTGCAAAGTTGACTAAGAACATAGTTTGTTGGTTTCTAATAGAGTTTATGCTTTATACTTCAATAGTGTGATGAATTGTTACTTATTCATGAGAAGTCTATGATAAAAGTTCTATGATAAAGGTTTTATGATAAAGTTTGTTTTTGTTACAATAATTCACATGATGATTCTATGTCTGTATTTTGTTTTTATCGACACCTCTCTCTCTCTCTTAGCATGTGGACATGTTTTTCGATTTCGGTTTTCGCTTGAGGACAAGCGAGGTCTAAGCTTGGGGCAGTTGATACGTCCATTTTGCATCATGTTTACCTACTATTATTTATGATGTTTTCATGCATAATAATGCTTTTTGGAGTAATTCTAATGTATTTTCTCTCATAATTTGCAAGGTTCACACAAAGAGGGAGAATTCCGGCATGTGGAAATCTGGACCTGGAAAAGCTATGTCAGGCCACCTATTCTGCACAACTCCAAACGGGCTGAAACTTCACGAGGATTTTTTATGGAAAAAATAAGAAATAATGGAGCAAATAACCATTGGACGGGGCCACCTGGTGAGCACAAGACACCAGGGCGCGCCTGGTCCCCCCAGGCGCGCCCTGGTGGGTTGTGCTGACCCAGGCCCACCTCCGGTGCCCCTCTTCTGGTATATAAATCATTTTAACCTAGAAAAAAATGAGGATATGACTTTCGTGACAGAGTGCTGCCGTCTCGAGGTGGAACTTGGGCAGGAGCACTTTTGCCCTCCGGCGGAGCGATTCCACCGGGGGAACTTCCCTCTCGAAGGGGGAAACCATCGTCATCATCAACACCAACAACTCTCCCATCTTGGGGAGGGCAAGCTCCATCAACATCTTCAACAACACCATCTCATCTCAAACCCTAGTTCATCTCTTGTGTTCAATCTTGTTACCGAAACTATAGATTGGTGCTTGTGGGTGACTAGTAGTGTTGATTACATCTTGTAGTTGATTACTATATGGTTTATTTGGTGGAAGATTATATGTTCAAATACAATATGCTATTTAATACCCCTCTTATCTTGAGAATGCTCATCACTTGTGAGTAGTTCCTTTTGTTCTTAGGGTCATGGGGGAAATCATGTTGCAAGTAATCATGTGAACTTGATATGTGTTCGATAATTTGATAGTATGTATGTTGTGATTCCCTTAGTGGTGTCATGTGAACGTCGACTACATGAAACTTCGCCATATTTGGGCCTAAGGGAATGCATTGTGGAGTAGTTATTAGATGATGGGTTGCGAGAGTGGCAGAAGCTTAAACCCTAGTTTATGTGTTATTCCGTAAGGGACCGATTGGATCCAAAAGTTTAATGTTATGGTTAGGATTTATCATTAATACTTTTCTCGTAGTTGCGGATGCTTGCGAGGGGGTTAATCATAAGTAGGAGGTTCGTTCAAGTAAGAACAGCACCTAAGCACCAGTCCACCCACATATCAAATTATCAAAGTAGCGAACACAAATCGAATCAACATGATAAAAGTCACTAGATGAAATTCATGTGTACCTTCAAAAACACTTTGCTTATTATAAGAGAGCGTTTTGGCCCATCCTTTTCCTCAAAAGGATTGGGCTACCTTTTTGCACTTTTGTTACTATTATTGTTACTTGCTCATTACAAATTATCCTGCTATCAAACTACTTGGTTACTTACAATTTTAGCACTTGCAGACATTACCTTGCTGAAAACCACTTGTCATTTCCTTCTGCTCCTCATTGGGTTCAATACTCTTACTT
Source organism: Triticum urartu (assembly GCF_056163025.1). NCBI lineage: Eukaryota > Viridiplantae > Streptophyta > Magnoliopsida > Poales > Poaceae > Triticum > Triticum urartu. The sequence continues at coordinate 370,010,404 of NC_141878.1, forward strand.
ATTGAAAAGTCTACAATTGATCCCATATACTTGTGGGTCATCATCTCCCAACAAGCGCTTTTCTTTAATGCCTTTTAAGCTAGGCATGATGATTTCAATGATGCTCGCATAAAAGATAAGAATTGAAAAATAACAAGAGCATCATGAAACACATGGCAAGGACATTTAAGCCTAACCCACTTCCTTTGCATAGGGATTTTGTGAGCAAACAACTTATGGGAACAAGAATCAACTAGCATAGGAAGGCAAAACAAGCAAAACTTTAAGATTTTCAACACATGGAGAGGAAACTTGATATTATTGAAATATATATGAGCATATCTTCCCCTCTCATAATAATATTCAGTAGCATCATGAATGAATTGAACAATATAATTATCACATTGAGCACTCTTTTCATGATGCATAAGCATAGAAATTTTATTACTCTCCACACAAGCAAATTTCTCCTGAATAGCAGTGGGAGCAAACTCAACAAAATAATTATCATGTGATTGAAAATTAAAATCATGATGACAAGTTTCATGGTTATCATTATTCTTTATAGCATACATGTCATCACCATAATCATCATAAATAGCAACTTTGTTCTCGTCATAATGAATTGAAACCTGTTCCAAAAGAGTGGATTCATCACTAAATAAAGTCATGAAATCCCCAAATACACTTTCATCAATATAATCATCATAAATAGGAGGCATGCAATCATTATAAAAAATTTGTACATCAAATCTTGGGGGACTAAAAATATCATCTTCATCAAATACAGCATCCCCAAGCTTATGGCTTTGCACATCGTTATCATCATGGATATTCAAAGAGTTCATACCAACAACATAGCAATCATGCTCGTCATTTGAAGATTTTTTGTCAACCATTTTATAGAATTCTTCCTCTATCAATTGAGCACAATTTTCCTTTCCATCATTTTCATGAAAGACATTATAAAGACGAACAATAATATGATGCAACCTCAATTTCATTTTTTATAGTTTTCTTTTATAAACCAAACTAGTGATAAAACAAGAAAATAAAAGATTCAATTGCAAGATCTAAAGATATACCTTCAAGCACTCACCTCCCCGGCAACGGCGCCAGAAAAGAGCTTGATGTCTACTATGCAACTTGTTCTTGTAGACTTGTGTTGGGCCTCCAAGCGCAGAGTTTTGTAGGACAGTAGCAATTTTCCCTCAAGTGGATGACCTAAGGTTTATCAATCCGTGGGAGGTGTATGATGAAGGTGGTCTCTCTCAAACAACCCTGCAACCGAATAATAAAAAGTCTCTTGTGTCCCCAACACACCAAATACAATGGCAAATTGTATAGGTGCACTAGTTCGGCGAGGAGATGGTGATACAAGTGTAGTAACGATAGTAGATATTGATTTTTGTAATAGTAACGATAAAAAACAGCAAGGTATCAATTGATAAAATGGAGCACGAACGCTTTTGCAATGTAGCAACCCGACCCGAATGGATCAAGTCTCTGTGCTTAAGTGTCATCCCTGGATCGGTATGCTGACACACACAGTACTCGAGGATTTATAACAGAGGTAAATCACATGTATAAGTGACGTAAGATACTATTACCTCAATCCAAAATAGCGGAAGTAACAAGGTTGTGGATTCCCATCAACACCAACGGCAAAGTTGAGTGTAGAAATCGTAACCCTAACGTATCACTTACTCGTCATAAGGTATCCTGCAACATGAGACGTTGCAGCCACAAAGGGTCAGTACATTGAATGTACTGGCAAATTCACACCAGAGGATAATGATGAATAAAGGCTATCACTACATGCATATTTGGCTGGTGGAAAGGCTCTGGGGTTATAATGTTTTTGCGAAAAGCCAATTTTTCCCTACTGCAAAGGAATACATTTTCATTAACTATCATGGTGGTTGTTGAACATTGAGAATGGTTGAGAGCATTCTCAATCCCAATTAAGTAACATCATTAAACCCAAAAAAATTAATTTAAAGTAACATGATGAGACTCACATGATAATCCAAGTACTAGATACTCAAAACGTCCATAACCGAGGACACGGCTAATCATGATTAGTTTATACACTCTGCAGAGGTTTGCGCACTTTTCCCCACAGGACCCGATCTCCTCAGTTGGATTTCTCGCACTTAAAGGTGTTTGAGAAACGGATGAACGAGACATAGTCTTTCAGAAGCATTTGCACCTTACGATGGGTAGACTGTTCCACCTACAACCCCTACATCTGCTAGTCTACCACTGTAAGAGTTCACACGACTTAATCAACTATGCTAGAGCCCATAATAGCTTGTGGCTGCACACGGAAGTTTCTAGTATGAATAATCTCATGATCCCTTTGAACCTGGGTGGCGGTCCATAAAAAAACAGGCAATCCTGGAATACCCAGGTGCCTAGACAGGCAATTGCTGGAATACCCAGGTGCCTCAATCCACCCAGATGTGTGTTAAAGTTGCCACCTTAAGTAAACCATTAATTAACAATCTCACATCTGTCATGAATACTCTCAAACCCAATCCACGTCTACGAGCATAGCATGGCAATATAAGCATAACGTAATAGTAACTCCCAAGGTTTGAATGCAGGGCAATAGGTTCCTACCTCATCAACTACTTCCCAATACCCACATGTTATCAATCCTACTCATGCAATGTTTGAGGGTGAAACTAATGCATAAAACTGGGTATGAAAGGAATATGATCAAAGTGTGAACTTGCCTGCAATGTTGATGAAGATGATTCGCACTCAAAACTCTTGATAGCTCTACTCGTCACACTCCGGTCAATCTATCGTAAGCAAGCAATAGTAACCACACATAAGCAATCACTCAAAAGATCAGAAAGATCGAAGAAGACAATTCGGAAAACATCAAAACCAAGCAAATAACTCTTGCAACATAAAACAATTTCTAACAGTACCAAAATTATATGAATTGGGCCTTATCAGAAAGTTTAGGTCAAGAGCTTCGATTTGCAAAAAGAATCAACTCAAACAGAGCTACGAAACTCAAGTTATGATCAAACGAAGTTTGAATTCAAATCTGATCTAATTCAAATTTTAAACTTTTCAAAAACATGTTTGAGTTGGATTACTGGATAGAGGAGATCGTAACGAAGAAGTAAGCGTTGGTTTCGTTGGATTTGGACTAACGAGTAAAAAGTAGTGATCGTTTAAAGAACAGGGGCTAAACTGTAAAATAAAACAACTACAACTAGGTCCCTGGCGTAAATAACCAGAAAACAAAAAGACTAAATAACGAACGCTCGTTTATAAGATCTAAACAGTGGACGTTTGCTGTCTAATAAAACCCAAAAAACAGATCTAGTCTAGGTTTTTTTTAAAAACCGAACCTAAAGAAAAAAAAGACCGGGGTCGGTTTATACCGGTTCAACAAATAAAACCGGCAGAGGCAGCGAACGGACTCCGGCGAGGGCGGCGCGGCTCCGGCGATGTGCAGGCGACGGCGGCTACGTGAGGCGGCGGCGTCGGCGGTGCTGGGAGATGCGGCGCGGGCCGGTGGCGCGGCGCGGACAGCAGCAGCGGCGGCGGCGCAGCAACAGCAGCAGCAGATGCGGCGGCAGGCGGCGGCGAGATCCGGCGGCGGCGCGGTTGTGCGGCAGCGGCGAGAGGAGCGAGAGGGGATCGGGGTCCGGGGCGGTGACTTATAGGGGAGACGAGGCGGTGGCTTGGCGTGCGCGAGGGGTAAGGAGGAGGCCGGGGCGACCACGGCGAGCGGCGGCGGAGCTCGGGACTCCATCCCGAGTCGGGGCGACGAGCGGCTGGGCTGGGCCGCGGCCTGGCGAGATGTTGGGCCGGCCCAGTCGGCGGGGGGGGGGGGGGATTTTTTTTAAACATTTTCTAGCTAATTAAAATAATAAAAACAAATTAAATGAATTTCTTATATAGGCATATAATATATCAAAATTTTCAGAAAAAGATTTTCTACAACATGGACATTTACATAATGCCTAATAAAATCCACACAAATCCAGATAATTCAAAGAGTGCCACTGGTCTAATAAAATCCAATAAAAATCATTTTAAAAATATCAAAATGATTTCAAATAAATTTTTCTCCAATTTTCTATTGTAGGGAATCATGTTACCCTATTTTCCATGTATTTTATTTTTGGAGAAAAATGATTTGAATAAAATCCAAATAACTCCAAATTGAAAAATAATTCCAAAAGACTTTGAATTTGATCCTTTGAAACTCCCAACTCATATTTCATATAATTTGAAGAAGTCATTTTATCTCCTCTCGTGAAAATCATTGAGTTGCATAAAGTTTCAGAATTGGAAATATTTTCCAAACGAAATTCAAATATTTTCAACACCCCTTGTCATTTAAAAAAATGGGAGAAGTCATGTTATCTTCTCTCTAGGGTTTCATGCTTGAAAAGAATTTGAATTCACGGAGATCAAAATGCAAAAGGTGAAAGTTTGGGAAAGTCCTTTTATTCCCTCTCATTTAACTTTCAAAAAGTTTCGAATTTCACTCAATCAATCACACAACAATCAAACAATCAATCAATCTATCTATTTATTATAACATTCCAAAATTTAGAATTTTGGGATGTTACATGCAATGCTTCAAAATGAGGCCCAGGGTCCGTACTTTCGCTAGTGCAGTCTCTCAACAGTGCTAATATAATTGGATCATATAACCATCCCTCAACGTGCGATGAAGAATCACTCTGAAGTTCCTATCTAGTAGAGAACATAAGAAGAAATCGTTTGTAGGGTATGAAACCACCTCAAAGCTATTCTTTCCGATCGATCTATCCAAGAGTTCGTACTAAAGTAATACCAAATAATTTAAGATTCATAATACTCAATCCAACAGAAAGAACCTCAAAAAGTGCCCCAAGATTTCTGCCGAAGAAGCAAAGATAAGAACGTGCATCAACCACTATGCGTAGAGTACCCTAATGTCACCTCAGGAATCCGCGAGTTGAGTGCCAAAACATATATCAAGTGAATCAAAATAATACCCCATTGTCACCGCGGGTATTCATATGCAAGACATATATCAAGTGCTCTCAAATCCATAAAAGTATTCAATGCGATAAAATGAAATCTCAAAGGGAAAACTCAATTCATCACAACAAGATAGAGAGGGACGAACACCATATGATCCAACTATATTAACAAAGCCCACGATACATCAAGATCATGCCATCTCAAGAACACAAGAGAGAGAGAGAGATTAAACACATAGCTACTGGTACAAACCCTCAGCCCCGAGGGTGGACTACTCCCTCCTCATCATGGTGGCCGCCGGGATGATGAAGATGGACACCGGTGATGATTCCCCCCTGGCAGGGTGCCGGAACGGGGTCTAGCGGCGGAACTTCTGATCTAGGGTTACCCCAAGGGTTTTTGGAATATTTGACAATTTATAGGGCGAAGAGGGGGTACGAGAGGCCACCGAGGTGGACACAACCCACCGGGGTGCGCCTGAGGGCCCAGGCGCGCCCTGGTGGGTTGCCCCCTCGGGGCACCCTCTAGTTGCTGCTCTTGCCCATTGGATGTCTTCTGGTCCATAAAAAAACAACAAAAAGTGCCGCGCTGTTTGGACTCCGTTTGATATTGATTTCCCGCGATGTCAAAAACAAGCAAAAAACAGCAACTGGCACTGGGCACTGTGTCAATAGGTTAGTCCAAAAAAGGATATAAAGTTGCTATAAAATGATTGTAAAACATCCAAGAATGATAATATAACAACCTGAATACTTCATAAATTATAGATACATTGGGGACGTATCAGTAGACTTGGCCGAGCTCTCGAAGAGCCCTTTTCCTTTGATTGTTTGAAGAGAATGTCTCGTAAACTGACAGGACGTTGTCGTTGTGGGGTGGCATTGTTGATCGTCTATCACGGGGTGTGAGACCGAGGATATTTTTGCCACTTTTGGCCACCTGTCTCACCACCCAACAAGCTTGAAGCCTGTGAGTTGGATTTGCGTTAAGCGGGGCTGAGTGTATAGGGCATGGTTTATCCTGCAATTCATCCAGGACAATTTTGGGTCTATTTTTGTTTTCGGCAGGCTCATGCTCGGGCGACCGTCTCGCGTATGCTCGCTTTGTTCGGGATTTCCTGGGCTCCGGGGCATGGACTGACTCCTTGCATATTTGTTGCAACCTCCAAGTGCTTTCCATGGTGCAATATCTGTGTACCATGTTCGATAATTCGACGAAGTGTTGCACGTGGCGACGGGCGAGGGCATTAAGGATTCCTGCATCCCGGCAGTTGAACCAAAAAGCTTCAATTATTTATTCATCTTGGCAATTTGTTATCTTGTTTTTGACCAGGAGAAATCTGGCCCAGTAATGATGGACTGATTCTTTGGGCTGCTGCTTGACATACATCAGGTCCCATACATCCAGACTTCCCGCGTCTAGGGAATATTCGCTGTGGGAGGTGGGTGAGAATTTTTTTTGGCACTCCCATCTGCTGTGATTCCGGAGCATGGGAAACTGCAAACCGTGCTTGGGCTATATCCGGACCGAGTTGCATAGTGTTCGGGAGTACACCTGTGTGCGGTTGGGTCAACTCGAGGTCGGATCCCGTATCATAGGACAAAATCGAACTTTTCTCTTGACGGGCGTCCATATCCGGGCTAGAGACCCGGGTATATACCGTTTTTAACTTTGGAGATCGGCGGCATGATCCATCTGTCGTTTCTTTGATAATAGTGATGAGGTGTGTGATCGGCGGGTTGTGGATCTCTCTGTTGTCAGGTTTAAGCCCGATCTGGTTGTAAGTTGTAGGCCTGTAGACATAGATTCCCATGGAGAGGAATCGATCTGCCAGGCTATCTATCGAAGAGGTTGTCATCGGTGGAATGCCCCCTGTATCTTCGGCGGAATGTTTTTGGGGTATTTCGATGAGGTTCGGCTTTAAGGCCAGATCCTGGATAGTGCCAGGCCCCTTTGTGCCCACCGAATCCGAGGTCAAAGCGTCAGGCTCGGCGGGTTCTTCTGTAGGGGTAGCAGATTCTTTGGGAGGGATTTCCCGAGGGCCGGCGCTGGACTCTAGATTCCGGTGGCTGGCTCCATAATCGGGGGTGAGGTTCTCAACCTGGCCCAAGTGGTGAGTGAGGTCAAGCGAAAAGTGAGGCTATCGAACATGAAGATCTGGTAAGGATGAAGATGTCCCTGGCGCAAAAGGGGTTTCCATCAAATAGTTGGGCCATCAACCTTTTGGCGATCCGCAGCGGAACTCTCAATGGAAGTGCCAATGTCGGTGTCAAAACCAGTGGATCTCGGGTAGGGTGTCCCAAGCTATGGATCTAGGATCAATGGGGAACAATGGACAAAGAACATGGTGTTTACCCAGGTTTGGGCCCTCTCTAAGAGATAAACCCTAAGTCATGCTTGATTGTATTTGATGTGTATGGTATGGTTACAGAGTCGATCTACCGCGAGATCAGGCAAGCTAAACCCTAGGTTAATGGGGTGTTGGATGCTGCTCTAGCCCTAAAGACTAAAACCCTCTGGTTTATATAGACACCAGTAGGGTTAGGGTTACATGCGATCGGTCACAACAAAGGAAAGATCACACTAAATCTTGACTTGTAGGGCACACCATAACTCCGGAGATCTCTTATCCAGTCACGGGTCTATGCCCTAGTTCGGCTCCATAGTAACCCATCAGTCCGGTCCATAATCAGTGGGCCGGCGGCCCGAGGACCCCTGAATCCATGACTCCCTCAAGTATTCCCCTCTATTCCTTTTTCATTTTTCTCTTTGCAAGCATCATGTGGCAGGGAAATATCTAGGCATATATATCCAGTTGGATATGGGCAATCATGAGTTAATATTGTTGACATTACCCTTGAGGTAAATAAGTTGGGAGGCGAAACTATGATCCCCTATCTTTCTATGTGTTTGACTGAAACTTTTGCTCCATATATATGTCGTGAGTGTCAGCAATCATAGAATACTAAATGATAGTTGAGTATGTGGACTTGCTAAACAGAAGCTCTTACATGAGACCCTTCCTAAAAATATGTTTAATTGTAATTGCCTTGTTGACTAAGAACATAGTGTGTTAGCTTTCAAGAAATTTATGCCTTACACTTCGTTGTTGTGATAAATTGTTACTTGCTCATGAGAATTCCTATGATAATATATATTGCTGCTACAATAATGATCATGATGCTACTATATATGCTCGTATTTTGATTTATCTACACATGTCTCTCTAAACATGTGGTCGTGATTATGGATGTCGGCTTTCCCTTGAGGACAAGTGAGATCTAAGCTTGGGGGAGTTGATACGTCCATTTTGCATCATGTTTTTCTACTATTATTTATGATGTTTTTGATCAATAAAATACTTTTGTAGTGCATTTGAATGCCTTTTCTCTCTTAATTTACAAGATTTACATGTAGAGGGAGATTGCCAACAACTGGAATTCTGGACCTGAAAAAGCTACATCAGAGATACCTATTCTACACAACTCCAAATGAGCTGAAATTTCACGGATAATTATTTTGGAATATATAAAAAATACTTGTGAAAATAAATACCAACGGGGGCCCAAGAGGCACCAGGGCGCTCCCTAGTGGTGAGTGGGGCCCCTGGCCAGCCTCTGAGGCCCACCTTCTGCTACATGAAGCCATTTTCCCTTAAAAAAAATAAGGAGAGGACTTTCGGGATGAAGCACCGCCGTCTCGAGGCAGAAGCTGGGCAGGAGCACTTTTGCTCTCCGGCGAAGTGATTCCGCCGGTGATACTTCCCTCCGGGAAGGGGAAATCGAAGCCATCGACATCACCAACAACCCTCTTGATACGTCTCCAACGTATCTATAATTTTTGCTTGTTCCATTCTATTATATTATCAATCTTGGATGTTTTACAATCATTCTATAGCAACTTTATATCATTTTTGGGACTAACCTATTGACATAGTGCCCAGTGCCATTTGCTTGTTTTTTACTTCGCAGAATATCCCTATCAAACAGAGTCCAAACGCGGCGAAACTTTTTGGAGATTTTTTTTGGACCAGAAGACAACTTGGGAGCGAAGGAAATACCTGGGGGAGGCCCGTGGGGCCCATAAGGCACCAGGGCATGCCAGAGGCCCCTAATGCGCCCTGATGGGTTGTGGGGCCCACAGGGATCTCCTCCACCGCCTCTAACCTCTATAAATACTCAAATATTCTAGAAACCCTAGTGGAGTCGACGAAACACAATTCCAGCCGCTGCAGGTTCGAAAACCACAAGATCCAATCTAGAGCCCTATTCCGGCACTTCCCTAGAGGGGAACAAGATCACGGAGGGGTTCATCATCCTCATTGGTGCTCCTCCGATGATGCGTGAGTAGGTCACCATAGACCTAGGGGTCCATAGGCAGTAGCCTAATGGCTTCTTCTCTCTTTTTGATTCTCAATACAATGGTCTCTTGAAGTTTGAGTTTATGATCAAATTTTTATCCATGAATATTATTTGAGTCTTCTTTGATCTCTTATATGCATGATTATTCATAGCCTTGTATTTCTTCTCTGAATCTTTGGTTTAGTTAGGGCAACTAGGTTGATTTTTCTTGCAATGGGAAGAGGTGCTTTGTGATGGGTTTGATCTTGCGGTGTCCTCACCCAATGACAGAAGGGGTAGCGAGGCATGCATGTATCGTTGCTATTAAGGATAAAAAGATGGGTTCTATTCCTACATGAATAGATATTGTCTACATCATGTCATTGTTCTTATTGCATTACTCCGTTTCTCCATGAACTTAATACACTAGATGCATGCTGGATAGCGGTTGATGTGTGGAGTAATAGTAGTAGATGCAGAATCGTTTCGGTCTACTAATCTTGGACGTGATGCTTATATTCATGATCATTGCCTTGGATATCGTCATAATTATTTGATCTTCTATCAATTTCCCAATAGTAATTTGTTTACCCACCGTGTGCTATTTTCTCGAGAGAAGCCACTAGTGAAATCTACGGCCCGTGGGTCTATTTTTTATCATATTTGCTTTCCGATCTATCTTTTACCATATTTGTTTTCAAATCAATATTTCCAAAAACCCAAAAATACCTTGCTGCATTTTTTTCTTATTTTATTTTATTTTGCGTTTTATCAAGATCTATTTATCCAAACTCATACAAAACAATTTATCTTTTTAACATGGAGGGATTGGCAACCCCTCTTACGCGTGGGTTGCAAGTATTTCTTGTTTGTGTGCAGGTACCATTTACATAGTGTTTTTTGGTTCTCCTACTGGATTGATAACCTTGGTTTCATAACTGAGGATAATACCTACCGTAACTGTACTGCATCATCCCTTCCTCTTTGGGGAAATACCGACGCAGTTTCAAGCCGCATCACCTCTCATCGTGGGAGGACCAAACTTCACCAACAGCTTCATCAGCACCATCTTGTATCGAATCCTAGTTCATCTCTTGTATTCAATTTTTTTGTCTCAAAACCTAAGATTAGTACTTGTGGATTGCTAGTAGTGTTGATTACATCTTGTAGTTGATGCTAGTCGGTTTACTTGGTTGAAGATTATATGTTCAGATCCTTGATGATATTAAATACCCCTCTGATCTTGAGCATGGATATGATTTGTGATTAATTACTTTTGTTCTTGAGGACATGGGAGGAGTCTTGTCATAAGTAATCATGTGAATTTGGCATTCGTTCGATATTTTGATGATATGTATGTTGTTGTTTCCCTTAGTGGTGTCATCTGAACGACGACTACATGAAAATTCACCATACTTGGGCCTAAGGGAGGGCATTGTGGAGTAGTAATTAGATGATGGGTTGCTAGAGTGACAGAAGCTTAAACCCTAGTTTTTACGTTATTCCGTAAGGGGCTGATTTGGATCTATATGTTTCATGATATGTTATATTTATCTTAATTCTTCTTTCATAGTCGCGGATGCTTGCGAGAGGGGGTAATCATAAGTGGGAGGCTTTTTCAAGTAAGAAAACACGCAAGCACCGGTCCACCCACATATCAAATTATCAAAGTAGCGAACGCGAATCAAACAAACATGATGAAATTGACTAGACAAAATTCACGTGTGTCCTCAAGAACGCTTTGCTTATTATAAGAGACCATTCCGCCCTGCCCATTGCTACAAAAACGATTGGGCTACCTTGTTGCACCTTTGTTAACGTTACTTCTTGTTGCTCGTTGATGTCTACTATGCAACCTTTCTTCTTGTAGACTCATGTTGGGCCTCCAAGCGCAGAGTTATGTAGGACAATAGCAATTTTCCCTCAAGTGGATGACCTAAGGTTTATCAATCCTGGGACGCATAGGATGAAGATGGTCTCTCTCAAACAACCCCGCAACCAAATAGTAAAGAGTCTCTTGTGTCCCCCAACACACCCTATACAATGGTAAATTTTATGGATGCACTAGTTCGACAAAGAGATGGTGATACAAGTGCAATATGGATAGTAGATATAGGTTTTTGTAATCTGAAAATATAAAAACAGCAAGGTATCAAGTAGTAAAAGTGAGCAAAAACGGTATTGCAATGCTTGAAAACAAGGCCTAGGGTTCATACTTTCACTAGTGCAATATCTAAACAATGATAACATAATTGGATCATATAACAATCCCTCAACGTGCAACAAAGAATCACCCCAAAGTTTCTATCAGAAAACGTGCATCAACCCCTATGCATAGATTACCCTAATATCACCTTGGGAATCCGTGAGTTGAGTGCCAAAACATACATCAATGAATCAATATAATACCCCATTATCACCACGGGTATCCATATGCAAGACATACATGAAGTATTCTCAAATCCAATATTCAATCCAACATAACGAAACCTCAAAGAGCAATACTCAATTCATCACAAGAAGGTAGAGAGGGAAGAACACCCTAAAATCCAAATATATTAACAAAGCTCGTGGTACATCAAGATCATGCCAAATCAAGAATACGAGAGAGGGAGATCAAACACATAGATACTAGTAAATACCCTCAACCCCGAGGGTGAACTACTCCCTCACTGGGATGATGAAAATGGGCTCCGGTGATGATTTCCCCCTCCGGCAAGGTGCCGGAACGGGTCCTGATTGGTTTTGGGTATTGGGTATTTATAGGAATTTTTGGCGTGGGTCTCACGTCAAGGGGGTACCCAAGGGGCCCATGATACGTCTCCAACATATCTATAATTTTCGATTGTTCCATGCTATTATATTATCTGTTTTGGATGTTTTATATGCATTAATATGCTATTTATATTATTTTTGGGACTAACCTATTAACCAAGAGCCCAGTGCTAGTTTCTGTTTTTCCATGTTTTTGACTTTTATAGAAAAGGAATATCAAACAGAGTCCAAACGGAATAAAACTTTATGGTGATTTTTCTTGGACCAGAAGAAACCCAGGAGACTTGGAGAGGAGGCCAGAAGACCTACGAGGCGGCCACAAGCCCCCTGGGGCGCCCCCCAGGCTTGTGGGCCCCTCGTAGACCCTCCAGCCCTAATTCTTGCTCCATAAATACCCAAATATCCCTCCTATACCAGGGGGCACACAAAAACTACTTTTTCGCCGCTGCAAGCTTCTGCTCCCATGAGATCCCATCTTGGGGCCTTTTTCAGCACTCCGCTGGAGGGGGATTCGATCACGGAGGGCCTCTACATCAACCTTACCGCCCTTTCGATGAAGCATGAGTAGTTTCCCACGGACCTAAGGGTCCATAGCTAGTAGCAAGATGGCTTCTTCCCTCCCTTTGATCTTCAATACAATGTTCTCCTCGATGTTCTTGGAGATCTATTTGATGTAATCTTCCTTTGCGGTGCGTTAGTTGAGATCCGATGAATTGTGGTTTATGATGAGATTATCTATGAATATTATTTGAGTCTTTTATGAACTCTTTTATTCATGATTAAGATAGCTTAGTAATTCTCTTCGATCTATCGATTTGGTTTGGCCAACTAGATTGGTTTTTCTTGCATTGGGAGAAGTGCTTTATGATGGGTTCAATCTTGTGGTGTCCTGTCCCAGTGACAAAAGGGGTAGTGAGGCACGTATTGTATTGTTTCCATTAAGGATAAAAAGATGGGGTTTATATCATATTGCTTGAGTTTACCCCTCTACATCATGTCATCTTGCTTAAGGTGTTACTCTGTTCTTATGGACTTAATACTCTAGATGGAGGCAGGAGTCGGTCGAGATGTGGAGTAATAGTAGTAGACGCAGAATCGTTTCGGTCTAATTGTCACAGACGTGATGCCTATATTCATGATCATTGCCTTAAGTATCGTCATAACTTTGCATTTTTCTATCAATTGCTCAATAGTAGTTTGTTTAGCCACTGTATGCTTTATTCAAGAGAGAAGCCTCTAGTGAAACCTATGGCCCCCGCATTTATTTTCCATCATATATTTTCAGATCTAAAAACCAAAAAACCCAATAATACCTTGCTGCAATTTATTGATATTTACTTCTATTTTATTTATCTTTTATACCTATCTCTATTAGATCTCACTCTTGTTCGTGACCGTGAAGGGATTCACAACCCCTTTTTCACGTTTTTTTTACCATGAAGACTGCGGGGCTTACACCCCACAGCATTTTATTAAAAGAACAAACACATACAGGGTTTCCTCAAGGTGAGGAAAAAAGAAAAAAATAACAAAGAAAAAAGAAAGAAAGAGGAAGAAAAACTATACAGGGAAGGGGAGCACTATACCTATAAATTACAAATAAACAAAGGAGACAAACAGGAACTCTCCTTAAGGAGGAAGAAAATCAATCCACGTAAGAAGGGAGTCTCTAAATTTCCGTTTTATTCGGTGGGAGAGCAGAGTGATATCATGAATGAAGCTATTCCTCCATGCCCTGAAAGAGGGTTGAATGTTCCTGAAAGTTCTATCATTCCTGATCTTCCAAATATTCCACCAGGCCAAGAAAACCACCTCCCCAAAAAAAGGTTTGTTGAAATCCTTCCTTGCATGATGAGCAATTTCCACCATATCGTCACCATTTTTCCATTCAATTTGTAGGTAGTTCCGGACTCGAGCACTAAAATTGCACTGGAAGAACAGGTGATTTCTGTCCTCCAGAGCTCCAGTCAGACAAAGAACACATTCAGGCCCTTCATTGATTCTCCAATGTCTCCTCTGAATCATGTCCTTGGTGTTAATCCTGTCCATGATGACAAGCCAAGCAAACATCTTGATCGACATAGTGCAGCAACTTTTCCATATCCATCCCAGGATGGGGTTTGAGACCATTGGCTGATAGACAAAATCATAAAACTTTTTTGCTGTATACTCTGATTTCTTGCCATGCCTCCATCCCCAGTGGTCATTAGATTGATTATCCAAATGGAAAGACCCCATTAATGAGGAGAGCTGTTGCATTTCTTGGAAGGCTTGTTCAGTCATAGGTAAGTAGAAAAGCTCCTGAAAAGAACTAGCCTGAAAAACTTCCTTGACTGAGAGGTTTTTGTGGAGACAAAAAGAAAATAGCCTAGGAAATCGCTCTTGCAGAGGAACCGAACTGTTCCCAATTTGCCAGTAGTCTGACCAGAACTGCACTGTATCTCCACTATGAACATCAACCGACGTAACGGCTCTGAAATTATCCATCAACTTGCATACATCTTTCCACCAAAAGGAGCCACAGAGAACAGTATCATGTGGAATCCTTTCAAAGTAGTAAGAATCCCAAACTAATTGCACCCAGGGCACATCCATCTTATTATAAAATTTGCTGAGGTGTTTCAATAAGAGAGCATCATTCTGCAGTCCAAGGTTTAAAATCCCAAGCCCCCCCTTTGACTTAGGTCTACAAACAAGTTGCCAAGCCGCCAGTGAGTGACCCTTTTCCTGACCATATTTCCTCCATAAACACTGCCTTTGGATTCTTTCCAATTGTTTTAAAATACCCTGAGGAATGGACAAGCTGCAAAGGAAAAAGATAGGTAAGGAAGAGATCACAGAATTGACTAATTGCAGTCTGCTCCCTTGTGGCAAGAACCATGAACTTGCTGTCAATCTTCTCTCCATACAATCCACAAGAGGAAGGAGGTCAACTATTTTAGGCCTGGTGGTCCCCACTAGAAGCCCCAGATATGTAAAAGGCATAGTGCCTAATTTGCAATCAAAAAAGGCAGCCAGGTCAGAAGCATCCTGCTCATCTACACTGATAGGATACATGGAGGATTTATGGAAATTGGTCTGCAGTCCAGTTGCCTGTGAGAAGGAATGCAAAACTGATTTCAGAGCCCTCAATTGACTTAGATCAGCATTTAGGAATAGCAGTGTGTCATCTGCATATTGGACCACTGGGAAATCTGGATCTTGGGTAAGCAGGGGCCTGCTTATTAAACCTTGTTGGAGAAGATTGTTCACTAAAGTTTGTAAAAGATCAGCCGCAATAACAAATAGTAAGGGAGAAATTGGGTCCCCTTGCTTGACTCCACATTTGCATTTGAAATGATTACCAGGGACTCCATTTAGTAGTACAGAAGAAGTGCCAGAAGACAGCAACTGCTTAATCCAAACGATCCACCTTTCGTCAAAACCTTTTGCAATTAAGATCTTTATGATTGCCTCATGCTGGATAGAGTCAAAAGCCTTTTCAAAGTCCAACTTAAGCAAAAGGATGGGCCTTTTAGACTGATTGCACTGATGGATATACTAAAATGTCCAAGCAAGACAATCCTGGATTGTTCTTGATTTGATGAAACCATATTGGTTTTTATGCACACATTTGGTGATCTCCAGTTGGAATCTGTTAGCAGCAAGCTTTGTAAGAAACTTTAGGCCAACAGAAGTTAGAGAGATTGGTCGAAAATCTCCCACACCCTCAGGTGTCTGCTTCTTTGGGACCAGGGTAATGAATGCATCATTCAAATTTTCTAATTGCACTGTTCCAGCATGAAACTCCGTAACCAGCTGTATAAAATCAGCAGAAATTATATGCCAACACCTTTTTAAAAAGAGCCCGTTAAAGCCATCAGGTCCAGGGGCCTTATCAATAGGCAAGTCCTTGATAACCTGCTCAATTTCTTTTAATTCAAAAGGTTTTGTGAGTACCTCCAAACCCTGAACCCTGGGTATCAGGGACAATATGGTTGCATCCAAAGAAATTGACTTAACTGTCCCCATTCTGCTTTTGAAGGCTGTCAGGAATTCTCTGGCCATTTCCTCATGGTTAGATGTTACTGTTCCATCTGACAGCAACAAGCTTGCCACAGAGTTTTTTCTAAATCTTTCAGTTGCCATGGCCTGAAAAAATTTGGAGTTTTCCTCTCCCACTTTGATATACCTAATTGTACATCTTTTCCTCCAGTACAAGTATTGCATGTGAAGCAGGTGTTCATGGTGCATTCTAATTATTTTCCTGAAATTAAACTCAGGCCTGGATAAAGATCTCTTATCTTCAAGATTGTCCAACCAAAGAATTACCCAGTTACACTTCTCAATAAACCTTTTGATGTGTGATAAACCTTTCTGCCATTTCTTGAGAGCAAACCTCAAAGCTTTCAGTTTGTCCACAATTATTGCCGAAATATGGGTCTTACGACTGGGGCGAGCCCACACCTCCTGCACACATTCCATAAAACCTGCCTGATGAATCCAAAAGTTTTCAAACCTGAAGATATGTGCTTTGGGAATTGATGTACTGATGGCCACCAGACAGGGAACATGATCAGACGCAGTCTTTGCCAACGGGGTCAGTTGGGTCATGGGATATATGTTAATCCAACTTGCAGAAGTAAAAACCCAGTCCAACTGTTCCAGGAGTGGCCTGTCTTGCATGTTAGACCATGTGAATTTACGTCCTTTTAGAGGAAGTTCTAAGAATCCCAAATGGCCAATTATTTCATTGAAAATGAACATATCATTAATATCACCCCCGCGGAGATTTCTATTATCAATGGAACTGATGAAGTTGAAGTCCCCATTAACATCCACATTTCATTCAGATCAATGTCCAAATTGTAAATCCAGGAGACAAACTCATCTCGCAACTCACACTGGCATGGACCATACACATTAACCAGAAACCATTGTTCATTATTATGGACCGAGGTAAAATGCATAACAATAGCGAATGGTTTAACTATGAGAAGGGTGCCACGGAACATATCAGATCGCCACGCTGTTAAGAGGCCCCCAGATGCTCCGCTAGAGGGAGACTCAACGAATTGATCAAACCCTTGAGGACAAATGCTTTTCATGATAGAGCGCGAGCAAGAGGATAACTTAGTTTCCTGCAAACAAAGCACTGAGCACTGACTCTCTATCACTTTCTCCCTGACAGAGCGCTGCCTAGCATCTGAATTCAGACCACGAACATTCCAGCATAAAACTTCCCAACTACCCGTTGTGACACGATTCATGGATAACCATTGTGTATAGAAGTAATAAAAGTGTGGCACATAATGCCACACCCTCCAAAATAAAGCTAAATTCAGTACCCCAGAGTGCCACATCCCAGCCCGGACTAAGTTCAACAGTAATAACAACAGACACATCCAGCACCATCAGACTTGGCATATAAAGTAACATAAAAACTAATTGGAAGATGCAGATGAGTTCTCCTGGGGATTAGCCATAAGCTTGTCCACCGTTAGGAGCGCAGGATCAATCTCCAACTGCGCCCCCACAGCTTGGAGAACATGAAGCGGGGTGTGAGGTGGTGCAGTGGGCCGAGCGTCTTCAGTATCATCCGCAGAAGTGTGCTGGGCCTTGTCCTCCATGGGCTTTGCACGGGGGCGTTTTTTAGATGGCTGCAGAGAAAGTTGCTCAAAGACCACGTTTTTGTACCCATCTAACTTTGCCGCGCTCCGAGTGCAAAGCCTTAGTGACATATCAACAACAGGAGTCTTCTTCTTGTCTCGCCGCTTACGAGCAAAGGATTGCTCCACAAAGAACAAAGGTGTTGATTGAACTGATACTGGAAGAGCAGAACTAGCAGACTCAATTTCTTCAGAAACAGACTCCGAAACAGCAGGCACCGCCTCAAATAAAGCTCTGGCCACAGGGCGCTTCTGCATGACAGGTTTTCTGACAACAGGAACAAGAGGCAGTGAAGCAGTCAAACAACTAATCATCCTTGATTCATCAAAGGCAATGGACCACGACCTCTTGGAGTAGATGATTGTGCCCATCGGCTTGGGGAAGATAGATCGTGGCACTTCCTTGACAGAGAAATCAAACATAAGGTTTTGGAAGGACCTTTTTTCGCGTTGTGTGCAAGTGTTTGTTAGTTTGTGCAGGTGCATATATTGCGGACTTGCTTGTGCCTCCTACTTTGTTGCATCACTCTTTCCTCTTCAAGGGAAAAATCTACGCAGGCTCAAGAAGTAGCAACCCACAAGCTCGAGGGGCGTGCCTTAGGGGGGTGGGCGCTCCCCCAGGCTTGTGGCTCCCTTGTCCACTTCCTGGCCGAGCTTCGGTGCTTCGGGGGTCTCTTTTGGTCCATAAAAAATCACCGTAAATTTTAGGCCATTCTGAGAACTTTTATTTCTGCACAAAGAATGACACCACGGTAGTTTTGCTAAAAATAACGTCAGTCCGGGTTAGTTCTAATCAAATCATACCAGAACCATATAAAATTCTTGTAAACATGACATGAATACTTCATAAATTATAGATACGTTGGAGACGTATCAGCATCCCCAAGCTTAATTCCTACTCGTCGTCGAGTAGATAAATGATAAAAGAAATAATTTATGAAGTGTGCATGCTAGCAAGTGCACAAGTTTGATCAATGATAATTTCAATCACTTTTTCTAACATCATTATATATAATAAACAATAGCTCATCTCATACAACTTCTCATGATCAAGTAGCAAGCTATTCACATGTTAAAGTATATACCATAAGCTTTCTTGAAAATTAACAAACTATGTTCTCAGTCATCAAACAATTGCAATTCATCTTATTTTAAGGAAGGGTCTATATAAGAGCTTTGATTCAGCAAATTCCACATACTCAGCTATCATGTAGTCTTCTGTGATTGCTGACACTCAAAGCATATTTTTAGAACAAATAGCATCCATCGAACACAGAGAAAGATAGGGGCTTAATGTTTCACCTCCCAACTTATTTATCATATAGATAATTGTCAACAATAATAATTCATGATCAAATATATTTGAATGGCCATATATGCTTGGATCTTTCCCCACCACATGGTACTTGCCAACTAGAGAATAATTGAGGTTGAAATGAGAAGGAATAGTACTAACTCTTGCAGAAAAGTAAAAGATAGGCCCTTCGCAGAGGGAAGCAAGGATTTGTAGAGGTGCTAGAGCTCGAAGCTTTTAAAAATAGAGATGCATATAATTTTGTGCTTTCATTGTCAATGTAACAACAGAGAGTTCCCAATATCTTCCATGCTAGACACATTATAGGCGGTTCCCAAATAGAAAGGTAAAGTTTTTACCCCCCCCCCCTCCACCAACAAACACTCATTATGATAATAACCCACCTAGCATGGAAGATACTGACTGCCCCCTGTCGCTTCATGAGCGATTTGGGCATACAAAACAGATTATTATTTGAAGATTTAGAGTTTGGCACATGCCAATTTACTTGGAACGACAGGTAAGTACCGCATATAGGTAGGTATGGTGGAATCATATGGAATAACTTTTGGTTTAAGGAAGTGGATGCACAAGCAGTATTCCCGCTTAGCGAGCACCTACTCCAGGAGGAGGTGAACACTGTCATCCCGATCGTGCCTGAGTACATGCACTTGTCGGAGCGCCCGGTTAGCTGGACCCGGGAGGACCACCCGACCGTCATGCCCGTGCCGGGTGGATACGCCCTCGTCCTTCGTCCCCACCATAGTCGCTGCCAAGCGCACTTGCAAATTCTCGCGAGTCCTCATCGATGGCGGCAGCAACATCAACATCCTCTACCGCGACACCATGACTAAGGTCGTCATTGAGGCCAAGCAACTGGAGCCGACCAGGATGGTGTTTCACGGCATCATGTCGGGTCTCTCCTGCTCCCCCATCATTCGGATCTGGCTCGACGTCCTATTTGGCACCAGCGACCATTTCCGGGGCGAGCCCATCTGGGTCGAGGTGGTGGACCTGTCCAGCCCGTACCACGCATTGCTGGGCCGGCCAGCGCTTGCCAAGTTTATGGCGGTCCCCCACTACGCCTACCTGAAGATGAAGATGCCGGGTCCCAAGGGCCTCATCACTGTTGTCGGCGACTCCAAGAAATCCTTGGAGTGCCCCCGTGCCGACGCGAAGCTGGCCGAGTCGCTGGTCATAGCTAAGGAGCGACGCCAGCTCAACCGGATCGTCGCACTGGCTGGCGAGTAGCCGGCTGTGCCGGCTTCGGCCAAGGAGTCAGCTGGCGAGGCCTCTTTCCAGCCATCCAAGGACACCAGGAAGATCCCGCTCAACCTATCTGTCCCCAGCTGCGGCAAGTATGTTGTTGTGGGCACCAGCCTTAGCAGCAAATAGGAAGGTAAGCTTGTCGACTTCCTCCGTGAGAATCGAGATATCTTTGCATGGTCCCCAAAACCCCTGCGTTGCTTTTTAGAAGAGAAGAGAAGAACCATCGGTGAAGAAGTCGCCCGGCTGTGCGCAGCCGACTTCATCATGCAAGTGTTCCACACGGAGTGGCTGGCCAACCCAGTCCTCGTCCTGAAGAAGAATGATACTTGGCACATGTGTATCGATTACAACAGCCTCAACAAAGCATGCCCCAAGGATCCTTTTGCCCTATCACGGATAGATCAAGTGATCGACTCCACGGCCGGCTGTGAGCTCCTGTCCTTCCTGGATGCTTACTCCGGCTATCACCAGATGAAGCTGGACCCGAACGATGCCCTGAAGACGTCCTTCATCATGCCCTTTGGGGCGTACTGCTACATCACCATGTCGTTCAGCTTGAAGAATGCCGATGCCACTTTCCAGCGTTGCATGCAGAAATGCCTGCTGAAGCAACCCAGCCGCAACATTCACGTCTACGTTGACGACATCGTGGTGAAGACCAAGCAACACCTCACGCTCCTTGACGACCTGAACGAAACCTTCGCCAATCTGCACCAGTACTAGATCAAGCTCAACCCAGAGAAGTGCGCGTTCGGCGTGCTGGCCGGCCAGCTACTCGGCTTCCTCGTCTCGAAGCGCGGCATTGAGGCAAACCCGGAGAAGATCAAGGCCATCTAGCACATGCGCAAGCCGACCCGACTGCGTGATGTCCATAAGTTCACCGGCTGCTTGGCCTCTCTCAGCCGGTTTCTCAGCTGGCTGGGCAAGAGGGCCTTGCCCCTATATCAGCGCTTGAAGAAGAAGTCGTCGTTCGAGTGGAACGACTAGGCGGATGAAGCGTTCCGGGATCTCAAGCGCATGCTCTCCAACGCACCTATTCTG